>NC_062215.1:67589421-67894143 GCF_902686445.1 Sciurus carolinensis | reverse complement strand
AGAATAGGCAACTTGCTAAGATTTCTCTACAACCACCTGTGGAGCTGACAAGAAGTTTATTAGTGGCTCTTGTGGGTAATATGTGGACACATTTTCTCAAAAAGAAACTTGAAGAAGACAAAAATAGTACTTCCCTTCCTGTGTAGAAATCCAAACCCTTTAGAACCTCCTTTTGTCTCCATTAGCTCCTTTGGCCCTCACATTAATCTTCTGAAATAATTAGAACAAATATGTTCAGTTCTCTTTTGTGAAATGGGCAACGTATATTACTTTCCCAGGGCCACATGGATTGTCAGCAGCAGAGGTGGAATTTAAACCCAGGAATTTAAGTCCTAAGCCCAGGGTACTTTCTCCTTCCTACTTTGTAGGGACTGTTTAGTGCATTCACAAATATTGGGTCAGGACATGAGAGCCACTTCGGGTGTTTTAAGTAGAAATCCATTTAATATAGGGAACAGGGGGGAGAGGGTTTACAGGACCCTTGCAGGGCTGAGGAAAGAGGTCAGGCAGGCTTTGCTGAATATCAGAAAATGTAGAAAGGAAGTACTTAGCTCAGTACCTGGAGCAAGGGGCCCACAAAGCCCCGTCAAAAGTCCTACTTACTCCAGGCATTGGTAGCACACTCCTGTCATTCCAGCGCCCAGGAGGCTGAGGCAGGGGGATTGCAAGTTTGAGGCCAGCTTGAATGCCTTAGTGAGATCCTGTCTCAAAATAAAAAATGAAAAAGGGCTGGTGATGTAACTCAGTGGTATAGCACCCCCAAGTTCATAGCATTCCCATTTACTCTCTGCTGAAAGCCACTCTGTGCACACACAGCTGCTCCTGAACAAGAGAATCTTCCACACTTCCATGTTACAAATCTCAAAATGCCCCTTCTGAGCAGAATTGCACTGATCAGAACTGCTAGGAAGAGCATTTGGGAAAGTAGTTTCCAGGCTTCTACCCGCCAAGTTTCAAGGATCAGCTCTAGAAAAGCAGATGTGATACTGAGCCTTAGCAGACAATATATCCAGCATGTCCAGTTCTTAGCCAGAGTAAAAGTTCATCAAGTTTTAACAAAAGTGAGTTGTTAAAACTGAATAGGGATTTGCCTATCTTGTCTCCTCCCACATACTCCTGTGGATGGATCTCCTGCCCTAATAAGAGCCAGAAAGAATTCAGTATCCTCTGAATGGGGAAATCAATGGGAAAGGAAGGGCAGAGGAAGGTTCATTCCATACTAAGGAAGATCAGATGGTAAGTAGGGGACAGATGGGTGTGTGGAGACCTTAGTCAGTTCCAGATAGAAGCCAAGGTAGGGCTGCAATTATACAATGGCCTGTGCATTATAGGGTTCTTGGGAGCACTTAACACAGCTCTACCCAGCACATAGTACATGCTCATGCAACATTAACTGTTATTAGAATGAGCTCAGGGAGTTGAACTGACTATCAAGATATTCCTCATGGAGTGGTAGAATTCACTCTCCATAGTGCTTTCTGCTATGCAAAATCTTACTCCTGTGACTGGATACAGAGGTTTTAACAAGGACTGCTAACACCTCTTTATTTTTGCTACTATTATTTTCCTTGTTACTATTATTTCATAAGTGATATACCCTGTTATATCACATGTGCTTTCCTTTCTCTTCTTCTTCCTATTATTTAAAAATTTACAACAAACGCATCTGATCATCTAGTGCAGGTTTTTTTTTATTTTGCAGATGAGAGAACCAAAGTTCAGGAAGTAAAAACAGTTTGTTCAAGGTCACTTTGTCAATAAGTAGGGCCCTTGACCTCTGAGTAGCAGCTTTAGATTGGTTGCAGGCACTTAGGATACCATCTTGCACATGATGAGTCTCCAAGAGTCCTCAACAAGTCCTCCAGTACCTAACAGTAACAGGGCTATTTACTGACATCCTTGATGTGCAGACCCCTTTCCCATTCCCATGATTCTCTCTGACTTCAAAACCCCTGGCAAAACACAGTTTAGCACCTATCATGACATCTTTTAAGATATATTTAACCACTTCTGTCCAATTACCCCTGGACAAAGAGAAAAGGACACAAACTCTTTTTTTCTGCCTCTGAGAGCATATCATGCTCTCTGTGTGACCATCAATAAACTCCTCAACCCTGCTGAGCCCCAATTTCTTCACCTGCCTAATAGCAGTTAGGAACATGTGACTATGTAGAAGCACCCAGCACAGTGCCTGGTATACGAGAACACACTGAGCAACACGGCTTTCCCTGGCTTTCCCACCCTATACCCTTCCTTGCCTCCTCCTTTTCTCTCCTGTCCCCTGGTAGTTTCAAAACTGTCCTTCACTTTTAAGCAGCTGTCTCCAACATCCCACAAACTCTGATGGCCCTGGAAAGGACAAGGATTAAAATGAAGGTATTCTGGAGGCATCCAACCACTATCGTGGACTTGACCTTTACAAATGGGAACTCAAAATGAAAAAATGCTAATTTTTTCATTCTGTGCCCTGTGAAAGGTTGAGGCATTGGCCTGGGGTCTTGTGAAAGTCAGAGACATGGCCAGAGTGATTGACTGCTCCTTGTGGCAACAGATGACACTTCTGACCCATGACCCAGAAAGACTCTGTGACCTTCCCCACCTCCTTCTCCCCACTCCCAGTCTGGCTCACTTTTAGTTCAAGTATTCGTTCTAAAGAGTCTAAGTTTGGGGGCTGGGGACCCCATGTTCCCATCCTAGTTCTGACTATTACTGTCTGACTGTATGGTATTGGACAAGACAGACACAGCTTCTCTGGCTCTCAGTTTTCTCATCTGTAAAATAGAGACACTAGTACAATCAACCACATGGGGTCTCTGAATACATTGTTAAAATAAACATGTCAATCACACTGACTGAGCGTCTGCTACTTGTCAGGGCCTGCACTAAGTCCTTTGCATCCATAAGACCTGCCATAAAGTTAGTGCTGTGGAATCTGAGACCCATTGCTCAGAGATGATGCAACTTTCCTTAAGCCAAATAGCTAGGAGGACTCCAAACCCTTTGCACTTTTCACTGGAATGCACCAGCTCCCCGCACGTAGTTTATTTACTTAATTCAGCAATGCTCATCTAAAGCTTACTACCAGCCAGTCACTGTTCTAGGGACTTCTCAAGTACTAACTCAAGCTGTCATCCTATAACTCCATGAGGTAGGTGCTGTGCTCCATTTCAGAGATAAGGAAACCGAGACACAGGGAGTTAAAGCAACTGGCAAGTTGCACTAGTAAGTACAGTGTCAGAATTGATGCCAAGGGAGTCTGGCTACTAACTCTAAGCTTGGGAATACCAAGCTATGTCACAGTAGTCTGTCCCTGGGCAGGTGGGTGAGGCTTATAGGCTGGAGGATGCTGTTCACCAGCAGCTCTTAGCATCAGCCTCCACCCCTGTTCTCTGATTTGGGCTCTGTCTTGGATATGGCTGGTGCCACTCCCCTTCCCCAAAATTCTTTCTATTTTGGAAGAAGAAGGAGAAGGCCAGATCTCTCCATCCCAGAGCAGATGGGGCTGAGCTGAGACACTGGGGTGACCATACATCTGCACAGTACAAACTGCCTGACTGGAGTAAGGGCTGCTGCAGTCTCTGTGATAGCTGGTGGTAACAGATTCTGTTGGGCCAAGACCTGCTAATGCATTTTGTCACTTTGAAGAGTGCCTCCAATTACATGTACTGGTCAAAGGCCAAGGTTTAAAATGTGTTGCACTGTACACTACTAATCTCTTTTGTAAACTCAGGTACTACATGCTGGTGAAATGTCAGAGCCAGAAGGAGAGTGTGATCTGGGACTCTGAACCCTTTACTCGCCAGAGTCCTGCATGAAGGAAGATGGGGCCATGACAGCCAAGGTCACACCTGCAGGGAGTGGCCAAGAGTCAGGATTACTAGTTCACCTGGGTCAGCTGTTTGCTGTTGAGTTTCCTGTTTATATTTTAAAGACATTATCCCCAAAATCTAAAAGGCAAGGGCTCACATGGCTTTTTCTGTTGAATTTCAGAAGTGGGCTACGTTAGTACTCATGAGTCTTACTGTGCCTCTGCCTACCTAGTGTTCCCCTTAACCAAGGATTGGGGAACTAAATGAAATTAGGTGTGTTCTTGTCCTACATGATGTTCAAACCATGACTTCAGCTCTTTAACAAAAGGAGGCCTGAACATAACCCCAGAAGTTCTCATCTTCAAAGGTTCATCAGAGAAGTATCTTTACTGTAGTTTTGATGAAATGTTCCCAATTTGCCATGTTTCTCCTGAAATGATTTGTGCTCTTCAATGAGTCTATAGAATTGTACATCCTTGTGCAGGGTGGAGGGGGCATAATAGATTTTTTTAAATGATAACAACTAGATGTGGTAAAAGAGCAGGGAAATAAGTGCTCTCTGATACAGCTGGTACAGATGCAAGGTGTCACCATCTCCAGGGACAATTTGGCAATGCATATTCAAACCTTTGAAATTAGCTATATTATTAGATATACAATCCCCATAGCTAGAAATGGCCACAAGTTTTCATGCACAAGATTGACGGTTGCAATATTACTTATGATGGGGAAAACTGGAAAAACCCTAAATATTCCATAGAAAGGAGTTTAGAGTTATCTCAGATTAGGTAGAGGGGAGTTAAAGAAGAGGAAGGGGTATGGGGGTAGGAAGGATAGTAGAGTGAAACAGAGATTATTACCTCATGTACATATATGACCGATATAATCCTTCAATATGTACAATCAGAAAATTGAGAAATTACACTCCATTTATGTTGATCTATCAAAATGTATAAATATGTTCTACTGTCATGTACAACTAATTAGAACAAATAAAAAATTTTTTTTTAATTTAAAAAGATTTCAATGACATTCTTCACAGAAATAGTGGGGAGACAATCCTACAACTCATATGGAATCACAGAAGACCCAAAATGGCCAAAGTAACTTAATGAATAAAGAAGAAATTTGGAGGAATCATATTTCCTGATTTTAAATTATAGTACAAAGCTAGACATTATAACAGTAGGGTATTGGCATAAAAATAGAGACATAAACCAGCAGAACAGAATAGAGACCTCCAAAATAAATTCAAACATATATGGTCAACTAATTTTCAACAAGGGAACCAGTTAGACACAATGGGAGTGGATAATCTTTCTAAAAAATGATGCTAGTAAAACTGGATTTCCATATGTAAAAGAATGAAAGTAGACACCATAGTGTAAGTTCTACAACTATAGTCTCCTTTTTCAAGATTATTTAGATGGTTTAGTTCCTTTTTCCACTTCATATAAACATCAGAATCAGTACATCAATTTTAATCAGAAAAATTATGATGAATTATTATGGAGAGTATATTAAACATATAGATCAATTTGGAAAAAATTGACATCTTGACAATATTTAGTCATCTAACCTGTGAACATGATAGATCTCTCCATTTATTTATGACTTCTTTAATCTTTCTGAGTTTGGTAATTTCCAATCTTGAGATTTTGAACATCTTTTGTTAAATTTATTTCTAATAATTATATGTTTTTAAGATGACTAAAAATATTTTTTTACATTGAAGAAAAGAAAGGAATTTAGATAAATCATAGTCCACCTATATAAGGAAAAAAGAAATCTTTTATAAAAATAAAACAGCAGCATACATAGCTCTTACTACTTGCCAACTTAATTCATCATAGATGCATGTAACACACACAAAAATCTTATGGGGAGGATGCTATTATTATGCCCTTTTTATTGATGGTGAAATTGAGACCCTGAGAGTAAAAGTGACTTGCCCATAGTGCCACAGTTAATAAGTGCTGGAGTTGAGATATAAACCCAGGTTGTCTGATTCAAGAGTCTATACTAGGCTGCAATTCTTCTGGAAGAACATCTAGTGGGTTTAGTAAGTGTGTATATGTGTACATGGGTGTGTACATAAAAAGATTGAAATCTATGCTCCCACATGGATGGAGGATGATATGATTGCAAGTTTTATTTTTATTTGTGCTTTCTTCTTTATGTTTTTCTTTATCTTTCAAATTCACATCAAGGACTTTTTTGTGTAACCGGAAAAATATGGTGGATAATTTTTTTAAAGAAATAAATCTAAGATGTGATGTTATCTAGTTCCTTATCTAATGCAGAATTCATTTCTGTACCATCTCCAACAAGCAATCACTTGGTCCTCATTTGAACTGCTCTATGGAGAAGGAGCGCTTGGATCTGGCTTAATGAAGCTGGCTTGATCTAAGAATGGAGGAGAAGGTGACCTTGAGATTATATATGTGTACATCTCAGCCCATGATGTAGGAAGCCAGCCAAAGTTTTGAGGCAGAGGTTTAGGGATGCTAAGAACCTCAGTAGGTAGCTTGATGGGTGACAAGGCCCTCAGCACACTGAATGTGACAAAACTCCTTCATTGCATTGACTTCTACCTCATTTATTTCACAGTCTATTTCTGAAATCATTCAATAAACAGGTTTCTAGTGAACAAAATGAGGACTCCCATGTTTAAAGAACTCACCCTGAAAGAATAATATGCCATTCTTCAACTATAAAACTGGCAAAAAAATTAAAATGCAGTGTGGGTAAGGATGTAGAGCCTTCTCCTGGGAATATAAAGTGGTGCAAAATTGCAGAGGACAATTTTGCAATATTTATTAAAATCAATGAGTACCTTCCATTTAGCTCAACAACCTCATCAGCTTGGAACCTGCCTAATAAATATAAGCACAGGAATATTCAGTACTACCATTAAGAAATTGGTTGTAATAGATAAAAACAATACTGTAAGCAAAGTGTTCTTCAGTAGGGGCCATACTAAATAACTTATGGTGCCACCATATGGAATGTTCTAAAGATGTTAAACACTGTGAGAGAGACCTGCAAGTGCCAATGTGGGAAGATCTTGATTCTGTCTTATTAAGTGACAAAAAGCTAAATACAGAACTGAATACTAATTAAAGAAGACTATTCATGTACATATGCAGAATAGAGTATACTCATGGATTTTTTCCACAAAAAGAAACTACAAGGAATTATTTCCACACTTTTTAAAGAAGCCACCTTTGAGCAGAGGGACTGGAGGAATGAGGAGAGAATTTATTTTCACCTTGTGTCTATTTTGTTTGAATCTTCTATTATACCTTACTGTTACTCTTTTTCAATGAAAGCAGAGGTTATCCAGGAAATTGTAGACCATTTTTTGTTGTTGGTTTTCTACCTCTCTATAACAAAACAAAACACTCTCACACATACCCTAGTGTCATCTTATTTTCTAAAATAACAGAGACTGCTCCTCCAAGGCTCTCTGGTATCCATTGTCTCCCTTCAGAACCAAACACACAACCTGTCTGCACTTGCTACTCCTGGGGCCTTCCCCTGTTGTCTGCCCGGTTGATCCCCTAAACTCTCTTGACCATGAGTCAATGAAGGATCCCAAATTAGGAGTGGAAGAGAGTCACTTATACAGGGAGCCAGTGCAACAGTAGGATATTCATCAGAGTATGCCATAATAACAAATAAATCTTAGCAACTTGATGGTATAGAGATTTAATTCTTGCTCATGGTGTGATGTGATGTGATTTGGTTGTGCTCCTCTCCTCCATATGGTGATGCAGGGATGGAGGCTGCATCCACCTGTTTCTCTGCTCTTTTGTGGTTTCATCTTTGTCCCAGCATGAAAGGAATCTTTGCCCTAAGCTATCTTCCCAGTTCTTAGCAGGATTCCCAAAATACTATTTCATCATTCCTTTATCCCTTGACAACCTCAGAGTTCTTCCTTCACTATTTGTACTAGCACTACACATGCAAGCCCTGTGTGATGATGGATTTTATCTGTCAACTTGATAGGACCACCACATGCCTAGATATTTGGTAGAACATTATCCTGGGTGTTTCTGTATGTGAGGATGGAATGTGTGTCTGGATGAGATTAAACTTTGAATAAGAAGACTGATTAAAGTAGATTGCCCTCCCTAATGAGGGTGGGCCTCATCCAATCTGTTGAAGCTTGAATAGGATAAAAAGTTGACTGAGAAATAAATCTACCTGGCTGTCTTCAGGCTGTGACATCCAACTTCTCTTGCCTCTACCCTGGACTTGGTTTAGAACTGACATCAGCAGTTCTCCTGGTCCTCAGATATTTGGATTCAGACTGGAGCTCTATCATTGGCTCTCCTGGGTATTCATTTTGCTGCCTGCAGATCTTGAACTTCATGACCTCCAAAATTGCATGATCCAATTCCTAATAGCAAATATGTGTGTGTGTATGTGTGTGTGTGTGCACGTTTGTGATTTTTCTCTTGGTTCTGTTTGTCTGAAGAACCCCAACTAATGCTCCCTTTGTGATTTTGCACTGCTTTCTACTACAGCTGTCTAAGAATACTTTTCTACTCCATTGAGTTTTCCATGTTCATGTGACATTCTCAGGACAATGGAACCTTAGTGGACTTCAGATAAGCAAAGAATTCATGTGTACTTGCACAATTGAGCTTGACTTCCCAAATCCCTGTGATATGTCACAAGAAAATCATGCTCCAGATAGTCACTGCTCCTTCAATATGGGCCCAAGAACAAGGATACATGAAATAACCTTGAATCTTGATTGACTTGGACTCTCTTAGCCCAGCTTATCTCACCCCAAATCAGCCAAAACTCAGCTTATCGACAGACAAGTTAACAAAAAAATACAGTCATATATGGTTTAATGATGGGAATATGTTCTGAGAAATGCATTGTCAGGTGAGTTCATCACTGCAAACATCAATCGTAGAGTATGCTTACACAGACCTCCCTAGTGTAGCCTCTGCACACCTAGACTATATGGTACCACCTGTTGCCCCTAGGTCACAACCTGTACAGCATGCTCCTATACTCAATACTACAGAAGATTTAACACATGGTACATTTTGTGCATCTAAACATAGAAAAGGGACAGGAAAAATACAGTATATAAAAATAAAAATAATGGACCAGGTATGGTGGTACACACTTGTAATCTCAGTGTCTCAGGAGCCTGAGACAATAGGATCACAAGTTCAAAGCCAGCCTCAGCAACTTAGTGAGGCCCCAGGCAACTTAACAAGACCATGTCTCAAAATAAAACCTAAAAAGGGCTGGGAATGTGACTCAGTGGTCAAGCACCCCTGGGTTCAATTCCTGTTAACAAAGGGGAAAAAAAGATAAAAAAATAATGGTCCAGCTATATAGAGCATTTACCATGGATGGAGTCTGCAGGACGGAAGTTGCTCTGGGTGAGTCAGGATGAGTGGCAGTTGAACATGAAGTCCTGGCCCTCATCTGTGCACCCCTGTAGACTTTGCAAACATTGTATGCTTAGGTTACACCAAAGTCGTAAGAGAATTATTTTTTCAATTAATAAATTAACCTCACTGTAACTTTTTGTTTTACTTTATAAACTTTCTAATTTTTCAAAAACTTTTTGACTCTTGTAATGACAGCTTAAAACACATTGTACATCTGTAAAAACATTTTTAATATTTTTATTCTATAAGATTTTATTCCATTTTTAAAATGTATTCTTTAACCATTTTTAACTTTTTAAACATTTATCTCCTTAAAGCCTAAGATATAAATACACTCATTACCCTAGGCCTACACAGGGTCAGTATCAGGACCACCGTCTTCCACCTCCACATCTTTTTCCTGCTGGGAGTTCTTCATGGGTAGCAACAGGCCTGGAGCTGTTGTCTCCCAGGATAACCAGGCCTCTTTCTGAAATCCCCTCTGAAGGACCTTCCCGAGGCTCTTAAGCAGGTGTTGCTCTTTTCAGAACTATGTCCATGGTGGTTTGATGGTTCATTTCCTTCTTTCCTCATAGGTTTTCCTGTAAGCAGGTAATATGCCTTGAACATTCCTCTCCATCCATGAAAACCCTTTGGGTCTCTGTGTTCAGACTTTCTGAGGAGCTTGCTGAGGTCTGCAAAAGCTTCTAAACCCTTCACTGTAAATTTTCTTGAGGGTTCTTTTCATCTCCTGGAGTCCCTTTTCTCTTGCCTCTTCTCTGGTCATGCATTCAGTAAGTGATCAGAAATTTTCAGCCCCATTATAATTTTATGGAACTGCCATATACCTGTGATCTATCGTTGACCACAACATTGCTTAGTGCTGCGTGATTGTGATTACTTTTTTAAACCACTGAGATTTTAAGGTTTCTATTATCAGCAAAATCTGACATATATGGGACCTTATTAGAGTCCCAATTTCAAAGAAAGCATGAAATGCACAAAGCCTGAGTCCAAGGCTTTGTGAGCAACTGGAGCCCAGAGAAGGCAGGGTTGTGCCTGAAGTCACTAAGCATTGACCAGAGCCAAGGTTTCCAAAGTCAAAGACAGAACTTTTTCATGACAAGATAGCTATCTTCCAGTACAGGCCCAAGGGATGCTGGTGTTTTGATTTGGGCAAGAGAGGAGAAAATGAATTGAAAGAGGACACAGGAGAGATGGAGAGGACAATATGAGACAGCAGAGGCTATGAGCAGGGGCAGCAGAGGACCAAGCAGCCTTCTCTCAATTCCCCAGTTAACTGAAGTCTTGGGTTCTGGCAGTGTGTGGGTCCCTGCTCAGCTACAGCACCGATTCTCAGAAACCATCCCTGGAAACGTGGAGGAAAAGGCAGGCCTTCTGTGCTGAATTCACAGGCACCATTTGTATGACATACCCTCTAATTTCTGCTCTTTGCTTGCTGTGCCTGTTGTTATATCCAAAAGCCTCAGATCACTAGGAAAAGGAGTCCAGGGCAGGAAGGAACATGGAGAGAGAGAATAGCATGTGCTTCTTCCCTGACCCAAGTACGCATCCTGACACGTGGGCAGGTATGTGCATGTGCCTCTGTCCAGGGTCCTGCAGGAGAGATGGCAGATGCACTGACTCCATCTGTCAGGCGAGGGCGCCAGCAGTTAAGTGGAGCTCACTGGCACAAGGAAGCCAGGGTCACCAGGAGGACTCTGATCCTTCCTAAACCTCCTCTCTCTGGTTTCCTTTCTCAGCCTCTCTCTCCTTCCCTGCTTCTTGCCTTCTTGAGTTTTCATCTCTTTGCTCCCTTCTACATTTTATCTCCACTTTCCTTTCCTTTCCTTTTCTCTCCCTTTCTCTTTCTCATCATGTGTCCCCCCAATAAGGAACAATCTTCTCTGGAGGATGCAGGACTGAACAGAGCAGTTCCTGCTTCATGATGCATATAGTCCAGAAGGGATGACAGGTTAAACAAAACACAAAGATGAATCTCTAATTGAAAACTGTGGTAAAATCAATGAAGAAAACAAAAGAGATATCACAGGAGGTATTCGTGGGGAAATCTGGTGCAGGAAGATCTATACTGAAGGGCTATTTAACCTGATGCTCAAAGGATGGGAGCCTGGGGAGAAACAGAGGGGTACAGGAGGGAAAGAATTCTAGGCAGTAGAACCAGCATGTATGAAGGAATGTCCTTAGAGTGGTCAGGGAACTGGAAGGAGGCCAGAGTAACCATGGATCAGAGAGCACAAGGAGATTAGTGGGTCAGCAGGGGCTGGAACAGCTGGGATTAGTGGTTTATCCCAAGGGCATTGGGGAAGCCGGGAAGCTTTTGGATGTCTCTTAAGCAGAGGATTGACATGATCCAGCTTTAACTTATAAAAAGATAAATTTGGTATCCCCTAGCAAAACGGACTGGAGGGAACCAAGAGGGAGGGCGATACAAATCCTGTAATGGCAATTCAATGGGAAGGTGAAGGTGGTGAAGCTATCAGAGTGTCCAAGAATGCAGAAAAGTAGACAGAGCCAAGATGTGTCTTTGCAGCAGGGTGATATTCATGAAGGGTTTGCCCAATATGACCCCTCTCTCAGAACTCCCATTATCCATGACCTTCCCATTTCTACCTCTCCAGGTGATATACTTGTTGCTTTAGCAGAATTTCCAGGATGGTGCTAAAGGATAATAACATCATAACCCTGGTCTTTAGGTTCAAGAGCCAAGATGCAGAAAGACCTGCAAGGAAATGAAATGAGGCTGAATCAAGTGGGGTCTTGGAGAACAAAGGCAGAGTAAGTAAGAAAGTATGTAGTGCTGATGAGGGTCCCTGTGACTCATCGCACATTCACCTAACTCAGAGAGGCAGGGACAGCACAGAGCCACCCCACCCCCGCCACACTGGTATTTTTAGAATTTTAAAGAAAAGAAGACCCAAGAAAGTAAAGAGAGTCTCAGAGTTGACCAGTGTTGCATTAGCCTAGTACTGGGACTTAGGGATCCCCAGACACTGCCAAATTTGGTAGGAAGGCAATTCCAGTCCACTACCAACACATGAAATTTCAGGCAAGTCAAGTGGCTGGACTGAGTTCATCTGATTAAAATTCACAAACCTTGCTTTATGTACTCCTTTGACCTATGATTGAAAGATGCCCAAACACAGGAGTCTTTACCAACATCCCCAAGACTTTAATTTGAACCCCAAAACCTAGGGCCCCCTGGGAAGAACTGGACTGGGAGAAAAGAGACCCAGATTTACCCCATGCTGAGATGCTAAGCCACCTGACCTCGCTGAATCTTGCTCTTGCCCTGTGAAGATGGGGCAGTAGAATAAACCTGGCCTCCCTAGAAGGATAGTGATAAATCACAAGAAATAAACCCTAAGGAAAACTATGCAATGCCATGTTCAGGGAGTGTTCTGTTTAGAGAGGCATAGCTGCCACCATGTTGAGTACACTGAACTCAACTTTGAGAGTTCTAGCAGCTTCCTTTTCTTGACCTGATTCCACTTCCTGTAACTGCCACCTATTGGTCTGCTTCAGCCCACTGGGCTGCACCGAGCAATCCCCAAGTCGCTTGTCCCACAGCCCACAGACTGAAGGCACAACCAGGGACCCCCAGAGGCTTCCTGTCTTCAGGTGAAACCATCTTGATCTCTTCAACAATTGCGTTGGGCCTTACATTTGAGTTTCCCACTCCCTTCATCTCCCTGGGGATATTTGGTTGCTGATGCTAAAGAATATGGTACCCAGTGACTCACAGGTTACCAGTTTTGCTCAGATTCCTATCGTGAGTGCTCCCAAGCCCCTTTGCTGGAGGGTAGGATGGCTCTTTATGAATGAAAGCCACCTGTGACTTGAGCTGAAGAACAGTCACAGGCAGAGACCAGTGACATATGGATGTCCACCTGGGGGATGTAGGCATCATTCTCACAGAGAAAATGAGAAAGAAAAATATAACCATGACCATTTCCCAATGGAAAGAGCAAGTAGCTTTCATGAGAGTGTCCTTGACTCCTCCACGGACAGCTGGCTTCAGCTGCATAGGGTGTGGTGAGAAGAGACCCTGGCCTGGTTATCAGGGCCAGGAGTAAGGGAAAGGAAGATTGGTGTGGGGGTATGGTAGAGGAGTAGGTCCAGAGCCTGCTCTAGTAGGCAGTTCTAATGTGGATTTCCTTCTTCCCTCCCTGTGCCCTCATCCTGCACATTTCCCCAGGAGGGTGCATTTGGGCAAAGAGAACCCAGAGAGCATTTTAAACTCTTCTGCATACAATGGATCTTGGTTCCCACTTTGTTTACTTGGTGTTTATGGATCTGTTGCCTAAAGGATGCTCAGGCTATTCCATGCCCCCAGGGTCCTGTGATCTTAATTGATGGACCTCTTTCTAGAAGCATCTCTATTTTCTGCAAGATGCTCAGCCATCTCCCTTCTGGGCCAAAAAAGAACAAGGGACCATATTCCTGGACATGCTCCTCGAACCACAAGTCTGAGAAAGAGCTCTGCTTTTCTTACATGGCACCTTGGCTGCATGGTGCCACCCGTGATGGGGGTGGGGAGATGGTGGTACAGGCACTTAGAATAAGCCGAAAGGCACAGGATGGGATTGGATGAAAATGTGAAGTTGGAAAAGAGTTCTCAGAAGTTCCAGACCCTACATTGGTGTGCTTCACCCCTTCAGTGACAACTTGCCTTCTCTGGATGTGGGTTCTCTTCTGCCTCAACTGTGTGCTCTGGAATTTGTCAGTATCAGCCATTTGCTTGTTCATTCTTTCAGCAGCAAGTCCATTTCAAGTGCCTAGTATGTGCCTGGTACTTTGCTCCATACTAGGATAAATGGGGAACTAAGACACTGTCTTTGCCCTCAAGGACTTCAGAGCTTAGCAAAAGAAGCAGTGCAGATTGCATCAATACTCTAATAAGGATAAGTTGGAGGGGCAGTGGGAAGCATCTTTAAGGTCTTAGCCTTAAACTCAAGTGGGAGAGTGGGGATTTACATATGTGCTGCTGGGCATTTGTCTGTATATATCACAGCACCTCACCCAAGTCTCACACCAGGAAGGAACCAAATAAAACTGTGGTGGAGTGAGTTGGATGCTCTCTGAACCCCAACTCGAAGCATTAGCGATTCTAGAAGGTTGGTGCCAACTTGTCAAATGTGAGAACTGGATTCTAAAAAGTATTCAATAGAAGTGAAATAAATTGGAAACCACTACTCCATTGTCCTCCTGGCCTGTCTCAAGAGCTGACTTATTCTTCTTTCTGTTGGCCAAATCAGCTCATGCTTCCAACCTGGTCCCTGGGTCCACTGCCTGATGGCAAATATTTCTGCTCTGGAACAGCTCATTGGTGGGAGCCAAGAAGAATAACAACTCCTGACAGTCTTTCATGGTTTTCCCTAAATGTTCCTTCCTGCACACACACAAAAAATTTAATAAAAATATGGATTAGAGCAGAGACTGGGAGCAGGAAATCAATGGCAGTTGCAGCTCTTAATGTAATACTGGATGCCTGTGCTGCTTGCTCACTGGGGAGGGGAGAAAGGTGAGATCAGAGGCCTGGGGAGGGAGGGAGCAGAGCATCCTGGGAAAGAGTGTTTTGCCTGAGACAGAAGGGAAGGGCATGGCCACATCAAGGCTACCAGGGAATCAGTCCTGGCTGGGCCAGGGGGCCTGAGTCAGGGAATGCTGTGTCCTAGGTTTCTAGAATCTCCTTATTGATTAGGGTTATTGATAGTGTGGTCTGGGTCATTGCTTTATTATCATTATGTAAATCGAAAGTTTCTCTTGCCAAAAAAGAACATACTTTTTTTTTTTTTTTTTTTTTTTTTTTTTTTACTGGCTGCTGAATTATTATTATATTTAAGTTTTTTTTTTTTTTTTAAAAAAAAACAACTTGGTTTCACACACATGAAATACCAGGTCTGAAGGGAAAATACGACGCAGATGAGCAATGCAGAAACCAAGCGAGATCTGCACGTAGAGTTTCATTTGCCAGTCAGGGTCTGACAAAGGCCATCACTTGGGAAAGCAGGAGAGACAGGAAGAACTTAGCTCTGGGGTATTTTATAGGGCTTTTTGAACAGTTTAAGAAGGTCGCATCAGCTCCTATGAGTTGCTTGCTTAAGAACTTAGGATGAGCTGCAGGGACTAGTAAGGGGATGTTCCGGTGGGGTGGTTAATGAGAGGTGGGAAGGGGAAGTTATATTTTAACTCCTGTTTTCTCTGTAAATACCCCTCTAGGGCGGGAAAGCAACTTATGGTAGAATTTAAAATGGCTACATAGATGCTAAGCCTTGGACCTAATAAGGTCAGCAGCATAAAGCAGGTTAATTACAATCAGACTTTTCTTCTATTCCTTAAATCAGCCCCCCAGATTTCTCAAATTAAGCATGTTTTTCTGCCTTTCTGTGCATTTGGTTGCTGAATACCTTGAAAGCAGTAAAAGCTGCCACCTTTAAAAGTTTTCTACAATTCAGAATTTATATCCCTCAGATCCTCTACCCCTACTCTATTTGCATATGACCAAGGGTTTCTCAAACAATCTCCATGCAGTGGATATTCAAAAAGAATGCCGCTGTTGAGAGGACAGGCCTTTGCTCCTGGGTTCCCCTGAGCCAGAAACCCATTTCTATCCTTGCAAACTGCAGCTAGGGCTCTCGCCAAGCAGACAAGCGCAGAAGGTACCAACTGCCCAGCATGAGATGATAAATATGGATTAGATCTGTGCAAGCCACAGGATCAATTACGGGAACATGCAGCTGAATCAGCCTCCAACTGTCAGTGTTGGGTTTCTGCTGGAAATTTTGAATCCACCTGGGTTCCTCAGGACTTTGTGTGTATGTGTGTGTGTGTGTGTGTGTGTGTGTGTGTGTGTGTGTGTTTGTGTGTGTGTGAGTGTAGGGCAGTTAAAGGAGTTCAGCCATCTCTGTCCCAGGAGATATGAGATAAGGGTTCTAGAACAGGCTCTGCTTTGAATTAGTTTTGTAGCTTTGCAAAAATCATGACTTCCTCCTCTGAGCCTCATTACCCCATCTATGGCATGAATAGGTTTGGGGAGATTTGTTTTCACACTGGAGCACCATCCCCGGTCTGACTCCAAAGGCCTGGGGTAGAGCCTGGGTCTTTTTATAAAGTTTCCAGGTGGGTCTGATGCGGGCCTCCTCCCACCCTGAGACCCCAGCAGCCTCTCACTCCTCAGGCTGCTCAGTGCCCAATCTCCTGATCTTCCAGCCTGCTCTGTCCCCAGCCACTCCCAGAGGTGAAAGTGTTCTACTTCACCTCCTTCCTGAGGACCCCAACTCACCCCAGCCCTCAGGTGGGTGCTCTGGCCTGAGGGCTGCTGGATTCTGGAGTGACATCATTGTATTCCATCCCTGCACTTCCCAACCGTCCATCACACCATTGTTTTGCACACTGACTTGAGTTCTCCTTTAGGTCCAAAGGGTCTCTTGATCTAATGAGCACCAAACATGGGGCGTCACTTGCACGATGCCTGATGCCCAAGGAGCCAGGTGAGGGCCCCCTGTCTAGCCTGAAGACACACTTTGTCATTACCTGCTCCTCATGTCCACTCCACCTCTTCCCTTCCTGCTCCCACTCTTCCCTCCATTCCCCTTCTTCCAACACCCAGAAAGCTCCCTAAGGGAAGAAGCTTGAAGTGAAGGTGTTGGAGTCAAGCCAATGTGAGTCCAAATCCTGACTGGTTTTATCCCTGGGTGCTCTGTCTGACTGGGTGCTGTCTACCTCCAGTCCACTTCCTTCAGACCCTGCCTTCAGCCTGTGGCAGACTATGCGTCACACCAGTTTCCTCTTTTTCCTGGCTGCAAGAGTAGACTACATTTCCCAGAACCACCTGCTGTCAGCTAGGTCATGTGACAGAGTTCTGGTACAGGGCTGTAACCTACTTCTATATCTGGCCATAAAAGCCTCCCAAGTGACCCTCTACTCTTCCTCATGATCTTCTGATGTCAACCTGGAAGCCACCAGATTTTGGCAGACCCTTTATCAGCCTGGGTCCCTGAGCATTCCTTCATTCCCTTTACCTTTGATAACGCTGATTAGACTTTATGCAGAGTGGGAATACACTTTGACTGAGTTAAATCACTGATATTTGGAAATTTATCTTTTATAACAGCTAGCATGATTTTAATATATAACCCATATAGACAGGTCAGTCCTTTATCTCAGGGGAAAAATTTAGAATCCAGTTCTAGTTTCTCCTTATTTAAACACAACACTAGATGTTAACCAGGACTCATTTCTATGGTTAGACATATGAATGACTCCATCTCCTCACTTTTCTATGCATTTTTTTCTTTCTTCTTATCCATTTCTCCCTGAATCTACTTTTCTGAGTGCTGGACCAGGACTCAGATAAGCCCCTGGCAGATGAAGGGAACCCATGGGCTATACCCAGTGAGTACCTCTTTCAGGGGTTGCAACCAGCTGCCCCCTATGCAGAGTCCCCTGCAATTAAGTGTGCTTTTATGTTAGGATCATGCTCCTTCCAAGCAGTGCTAAGTCACATAGGCCACTATCCTGGCGTCCTAAGCAGGCTCACTAGTCAGGGGAGGAAGGAGAGATTGGTGACCGGCAGCTCTCCCCTTCAGAGTTTGCATCCTGGGACAATCCATACAAGCAACATGCACCCATATCCCCACCCCATTACCACCTGCTGCTGCTAGCTTGAAAAACTCCAGGTGCACACTGGCCAGGACCCCTGTGGAATTGTGTTGTCCTTGTTGCCATGACAACCAGTCACAGTGAATGATGACAACAGTAACTTTATTCCTGCTGGGAGGGCAGAGAAAAGCAGGCACATGGAGGAAGAAGGGCAGCTGGAGGTGAGGAAATGCTAGGCCAGGAGGAGGGCTGATGTGGGATATTTTGAAATTTGTGCTCACACTTGGTGACCTCAGTCTCCTCTGTGCAAAACTAAAAAATCCCTGGAATGATCTCAGAACTTCCTGTTAGAGCCCCCTTGAGGATTCTAGAGTGAATTTTGGAGGAATAAACAGGTGAAAAGTGCAGAATAGAAGTATAAGGCAGGAAGAGTTGAACTTCCACTTAACCAGTGTTTCCTGAAGGCAGGTTTAGCCCTATTGGTAGGCTATTGCAGTGAGTCAAAGGGATCCCACACCTGGACAGAGGGACCCCCACCCCAAAGGCTCTGAGTCAGGATAGACCCATCTGGCTGCAATCAGTGAGCAACCAATAAAAGGTATAAGAGGTCAGATCAGAGAGGTCTTTTGGTGGGAGACGCAGCTCACACAGGGCTTTGTCATCTGAGAGCGTGGCAACCATTTGGGTTGCCTCCCTCAGAAGGGTGCCAAGGTCTTACTCCCCCAGGAGCAGGATTTCTCTGGCCCCTGTACAGAAGCCAGATAACAGCAAAGGAGAAGCAGGGAGATGCAGGAGCCCAGGGGAGAGATGCTGGGGCTGGGACAGGTTCAGGGCATGGAAGAACTGGTGAGATTCTGACATAGTTCAAAGGAGGACTCTGCCAGGAGAGACAGAGAAGAATAAAAGGTTGCATGAAAATGAAGATTTTTCAGCTTAAGAGCTACAGAAAGGGGCAATAAAGAGAAAAGAGCAGGAAGTCTGAGCCATTTTTCTTGGAAGAGTGGTAGAAGAAGAGAAAGGAGTCAATGGGGGGCCAGTGCCTTCTCCACCCAGAGCACAGGCAAGGCCTGCTCCCCAGGCTCAGAGTCTCCTAGGTGCAGAACACCTGTCTTCCCTTCGCCTGTCCTGCAAGTGATGCTAGGAAGAGAGTTCTGGATCTGGAGCCACACTGGCGTGTGTCCAGCCCCTCACTTCACACATCCCACCACATGGCCTCAGCCAACAGTCTTTCACTGTCCCGGCATATTTCCTCAGCCATACTAGAGCTACTCCGCATGTGCCCCTATCAGCCAGCAGGTGGACCCCAGGCCTCAGCAGCTCTGGCTGGAGACCTCTGCATCCTGTTAATCTGTGAGTGCTCAGAATAAGGCGGCCTCGCACCAAATTGGAGGCGGGGCCACCCTCTCGTCTACTCCAGCCTCCACCTTGTCAGCATCACTCACTGTCCTCCTGTGTGCCCTGCCCAGCTGGCTGTGGACTGCCTATGCTTCAGGCCATGTGTGTTGGGTGAGGAGTTCCCAGAGGTGTCTACAGAATGGCCCTTCCCTTCATGCCTTGTCATCTCTTGTTCCCCAGACCTCAAAGCACGCTTGCACCTTGCAGGCACATCATCCTCTAGTTCTGGACCTACCCCTACTCACAATGGGGTTTCACTCACATTTCCAATTTTTTAAAATGTGTCCCCAAGTGAATTATATTTATGATCTTTTTGACTCCCTCTCATAATTAGGGCAGATATCAAGACTCCCATTTTACAGAGAAGGCTGCTACCTGGCTTTTGTTTCTTCCTCAACAATTAGATAGTTTTCAAAATTGCTGACCTTTGTTCTCCACATTCTGACATTTTATCCTTCCTTTTCCTAGTGGCACCAAAGTCTCTCACAGCTTAGCACTGGTGTCTATCCAACACTGAAATTCCAGAGTCTGTAACAGACTCTGAGAATATAAGAAATAAGAGATGCAAAGTCCCTGAGCCAACTGGAAAGGAAAAGATGGCCGGTACCAAGTGGAAAATAATGTGCTCATCTGCTTCTTCTCCCTCAGTAGTTTCCACTTGTATCTCTACATACAGTCCTTGCCCCAGAAAGACACCCTGAGGAAGTGCTGTTCTCTTGCATTCACATCTGCAGAGACCCCCCAGGGCATACCTGCTGCAGGCGCTGAAGGAAGCTCAAGCAGCATTGTTGGCCTAGAGCACAAGCAAGAACCTGCAAACACGCCATGTGAAACCCAGCACCCTTGATGGACGCCATCTTGGTCAAACTGGTGGAAATGGTCAGGGTCACAGAACTTAGAAGGTTAGAGCAATGAGCTGCAAGGGGTGGGGGCCCTATATCATCTCAAGGTGAGAATGTGAGTATGACTCAGTGAGATAAGCACCCCCACCACAAGAACAAGTCAGATCGATAGGCAATCTGACTAAAGTCCCAAATGGCCTGCCACAGAGTTTAAAATTCCATTAATAGTCATTTTTCTTTCTTTGAGGTCTGTGAAGGCCTCTATTGAAATGAAAGTGGTCCCAGGTGGAGGGGCACAGTTGGTCACCATGGTTTCTTCTTTTGTAATCCCTCAGTGCAGATTCATAAATCAGGTTGTTTTTAAAGGCACACCACATAATTTTGAGGTAATGAGACACAGACATATCTGGAGAAGAGAATATCTGTCAAAAAGGAGTATTTGGAAGGTATTTTGCACACATTGACTTTTGAGAAAGCAAAAAAAGGGAGAAGTCAAGGAAAGAAACAGATTACAAACAAAAGCTAGAATGAGTGTCCAGAACACAGGGAACAGAGCCGGGAGGCCAGGTTCTGGAATCCTTCATTCCTCTTATCTACTGTGTGGACCTGTAGGATTATTGCTTCTTTTTTTCTAATATCAGTTTTTGCACCCCAAAATGAGGCATTGGGCAACGTGCCTGGAAGACTCTGCTGATTCCGATTCTATCCAGCAGCAAGACCAGGTTTGCCCCTGTGGTTATTGTAATCGCATCAACAAAGGAGTTATTTGTACTTACATAGAACTTTCTATTTTGCAAAACTTGTTCACACTGCGCACACCTCATTCTTACAGAAAAACAAAGTTATGCTTAGAAAAGTGACAGGTCATTTTAGAGAGCAAGGACATGCTATCTGTACAGGGGACCAGGACCATTATCTCTGCACACACAGTGTCGTTAGATCCAAACACAGATTCAAATGAAGAGGTAGTGTGTCTTTGGGGCCCTATGAGAAAGAGACTTGGAACCCACAGTAAGTGAAAAAACTCTTTGGCCACCTGTCAAGGCATTTCTTCCAGACAGCAATCATGCCTGCTTCTCTGCAACACTCCATGAGCATCCTCAAAAACACGTGAGATGGCCTTGGGGACCTTGATGATAACAAAAAGACATGTAGACAATTGTTTCCTGGGGACAATCCACAGGTGTCCTCTGGGTTGATAGGAATGAGACTCTGAAGCAACAGAATTCTGGTCTCTCTTGCCAGTCTTGTCATTAAGGCTTTGGCTGTGTGGATCTGATCCTTTGCCCAACAATGCCATTGGAAATCTCTCATCCCACGAATGTCTGTAGGGCACCGACTGTGGCTGAGACTGAGGCTGAAAGTCTTGGATCTTTAGAGAGAACGTTGCTGAGCTATATGATACTGTGCAAGTAGCTCCCTTGAGCTTGATTTCCTTACCTGTCAGGTGGAGTTGGCCCTGCATGGGACAGTTGTACAACTCACCTGAGGCCATCTATGACTACAAAAGTATTTTTAAGAGCATAAGTCACTCAGTCCTGTCAAAGATGATTGGCGACAATGATTTTGGTATTGATATGGAGGAGGAAGAGAAGAAGAGAGAGTGGAACTCCTTGAAATCTGCCTCCCACTGGTTAGGCGGGTCCTAATTTACTGATGAAGACACCACTCGGTGCAGGGCCTATGTTAGACACAATCATGCTTGAGAATGATACTTTAGTGAATGCAAACTAGGAAGATGAATCAGGTAGAGGGTGGGTGGATCATAAAAACAGCAAACAAATCACTCTCCTCATGCCCCAGGCACTTTCCTCTCCTCCCTGTTATTTCAAAGTTATTTTGTTTTCTCCAGGCAGTTTCCAGGAACGGAAAAAGAATGTGTGCATTTAGATTTTATCCTCCCTTTAATTCTTTCCTGAAAATTTAAATAAGAAAAACCTGTTTTCTAACTGAATCTGGACTTTCACACTGCCAATAAAATAAATCAAGCCACAAAGTCATTGTAGGGCTCTGCCTTGACACTTAGGAGAAGAAGGACAGGGGAGGGAGAGAGAGATGAGGGGGAAGCCCCTCACTCAGACACAATCCCTGAAAGAGGGACATGGTCGGCTAGAGCAGGGAGAGACTCAGAGCCCCAGGATTTGGCGCTTGGGTCTAAATTTAGAACTGATTTGTAGACAAGTTGGAGGGAGTTCAGAGAAAAAGCCACCAAAACAATTAGAGGAATGTGGCTTAATTGGCCCAGCTTGGCTAAGCAACTGCTAAGCAGGGAGCTGTATGGAGTCTGTAGCCAGAGGAAAGGCACAAACATCAGTGAGGGGGAGGAATTGTTTAGCTTGCAACAGAAGGGGATCCAGAAAATAAATGAAGCCCAGAGAAAGCAGGACATGGCTCAGGCCAGGCCTGGACCCCGCAGGGAGGCTATCGGGGGTGGGGGTTCTCTGGCAATGTAGTTATCCTCTTCATGGGCTGCTACTCCCCAAGTAGTCCTGATAACAACACATTCTTTAATTTAATCTTCATAACCACCCTGCAAGGCAGATGTGTTGATTCCGAGTTGTTTTTTTCTTTCTTTCTTTTTTTTTGCAGATGAAGAAATAGAAGCTCAGGGAGGCTGAGCAACTTGCCTAAGATCTCTCCGTAGTAAAATCAAGATTTAAACTGAGGTCTGATTGGTTTCAAAACTTGTGCTCATCTCCATGACACTTCAACTCCTGGGAGCTGTGACAGGAAAGGAGAGGAGGGGGAGCAACTCCTGAGCTGAGACTACTAAAATTCCTTATGCAGCCAGGAGCTGCTTAGGTAGGGGACACAGGAGGCTGAACCCCTCCAGATGTGCTCTGTCCCTTGGAACAGCCTGAACTTCCACCCTAGCCCTCCTGTATCCTGTCTTTTCTCCTCTGTCCACATTCTGTTGTCCCACTGACCCCTGATGTCCCACCTGTGGCATAGCTGGAGGAGAATGGACTTCAGGTTGGAGAGACCTGGTTTTCAATTTTACCTTTAAAAAAAGACATGTGGTCTTAGGCAAGTCACTTAATTCTTCCAGGCCTGAGCTCAGGAACCACTTAAACAAAGATAATTAAGTCTGCTTTATAAGATGGTTGTAGAAGCAAATGGGATAGCGAACATAAATGTGCTTTGTAAATTGCCAAGTGCTGAATGCAGGAGAATGTTGTTAATAATAGTATTGTAAATTGTATTCTAGCTCATCATAGGTGATGCTGACCATCTCTGGGTTCCTCCCACTTCAGGTTTCTGCCTGACCCAGTCATTCTCAAATCTACACATGTCCTGGTATAAGTTGGGGATTGGCCTGAAATTAGAACAGACTAGAGAAGGCTCTGGAAGCAGGCAACTGGTGAATACTGGGGTTAAGACCGCGTTCTCCATCTAAATGGGAGTAGGTAGAGATGTCAGAATATGACAGAATGCCAGATGGCCAATGGTAGCCTGGAACCAGACACACAAACAGATCATGAAAACTACATGGGAAAAGTGATCTGAGATTCATCAAGATGTCTTGCATCTGAGGCAAAGCAGGAGCTTCTTAATTGGACAAAGCCCAGAGAGAGTACTCTATGGTTTGGCTGGGCTGGGGTGGGAATGAGAGTTAAAAATAACAGGAGCTAACTACTTGAAAAGTAATCTTCAGAACTTCTTGATTGGGGTCATCAGAAGACCCAGATACAAGTTTTTCTGAGGTCATGGTGATGTGCCCTGAAGATACTGAGAAACCACAAATCTTGCGAGAAATGAAGAGGGCCAGTAGGTGCAGTGACCAGGGAGGTGTGGGGGAGAGATCTTGGGCCAGGAGTTGAGAGTCCTGGGCTCATTCTGTCTCACTCTACTCACCTTTCCAAAATCACTCCTGGCCCTTGAGTTCTCTCTTATATAAGCAAATTATGCAAAAGTCAACGCTTATGGTATACCTACTATATGCCCAACTCTGATCTAGCACTTCACATGACCAGCTAATTCTTTTGCTCTTCAAAGCCACCCAATGGAGAGATGTCATTATTATCTTTACTGTTTCACAAAGGCCCAGAGATAAAACCTGTCCAAGTGGCAAAGCTGAGGTTCAATCCTGGGCTTGCTAGTTCTGGAGCCCCAAACTTAACTAATGCCCTCTGCCACTTTTTCCCTCCTTTCTTTTTCGGTGCTAGGGATAGAACCCAGGGCCTCACACATTCCAGGCAAGGGCTCTACCACTGAGTTATACCCCCAGCCTCTGCTCTGCAGCCTGTTAAATAGATTCTGAAATAGATGGTTTCTGAGGTTCTTTACCAAATCACAAGTTATCTTCAAGTTCCAGCTTGAAGATAACTTAGCTGGATGTGCTCATGTTACCAATAAAGAAACCCAGAGAGACAATCAAGTGCCCAGGAGTGGGCAGGCATCCAGCTCCAATGCAGTTGGAGCATGATTCAAAGTCACGGGAAGGAGGAGAATTCATTCATCAGCCAGCTGTTCCATCACAACTATGTTGCACACGCAATTGCTGCATGGGTCATGGGAGTTTCTGTATTATCAAAAAATTCCCTCCACCCACCTATCAGGACATTCTCAGGACCACCATTCAGGACATTCTTAGATGCAATCTAAGCCACAGTTCTTGACTTTTAGGGCACACATATAGATGCCTTCTGGAATCTTGTGAATGGTATGGCTCATTTTGCAAGTAAAAATAGGTGAGCATTTCAGTTTCTGGGGGAGGAGATTACGAATACTCTGAAACTCTTGCACGAAATCTCTAGAGGTCTATGAGCTTTAAATTACAAAACTTCCACTCCAGCTAATGAGAACACCAGAGAAGAATGGAGTGGAAAGAATAGACTTTACATTAGATTCTGAAGAATCTCTGAAGATGAAAAACAGTCAAGTAAAAGGACCAAAGACCTGTGTGTGGCAGAGCAAGAATCAAGCAGGACTGGAATCCAGGTATCCACTGCCTTCTCTATTTTCTCTTTCATTTCAGGAAATAGAAAATATTTGTCACTTTTACTTGACCTTCTATCTCCTGAGACATTCTTCAGAATTTTTCTCTTCCCTCCATCCTGCTCCCCCTCTTTGGTTGGAGGGTCCGCACTCTAGTCCCGTCATAGCTATACCCCTCCCCACTGGAATGGAAGTTCCAAAAGGACAGGACCTGCTTGTCTTGTACAGCAGTATGTCCTCCATCCCAAGCTCAGTGCCTGCCACATGTCCAGTGCTCAGTAAGCATTTGTGGGGCGATTGCCTATGGACTGTGCTGGAGTGAGGAAATAGAAAGCTCTGCACATTAGCTCAAGTTATCTTTGTCCTTGATTTTTACTTCTGGAGTATAGGGTCACAGATAGGTACGACAAATGACCTGGATTAGATCCAGTTCCCTTGGAACAGATGCTGAGATGGGAATTGTACTGTGAGTGGCTTATTGCAGGTCTGCTCTCAGGCGACACCTGTGAGGATGTAAGGGAAGCAGCCCAGAGCTGAAGGAGATGCTTGGTAAGGCTCTGGTCTATCCTCAGCTTGACAAATAGCACTGCAGAGTGGTCCCACTTTCAGACAAATGAATCAAGCTTTTCTACCCATATGTCCTTTCAGGTGTATCATCTGCGACATCTCCCAAGGGAGCAACTCCCAGTGGGAACAGCAGAGAATGGCTCTCAGGAGACAGGTACAATTGCAGGCTGTGGTACTCCAAAGTCCCAGAAGCTGTGGCTGAGTGTACAGCTCAGAAAGGAGAGCTGAGTGGGCCCAGGCTGTCTAGCACATCAATTGGATCATCAGTGGGACCTGCCTAGAGTGCTGCATTGCGAAATCCCCTGCCTGGCCAAAAAGTCACCGAGATGGATTAGCCCTGCCTGCTGGGGAGGACGGTTGTCCGGAGGGACATCTCTTTGCCGTGCTGAGCCTAAGGGACACCCAAAGACCTGTTTATTTATGATCAAAGGCCTAGAATGGTCCAGGGATGCTGGGGCAAGTTTGTGTCACACAATTTAAGATCTTAGCATATACCATGTCAGACAGTTTCATGTGTTTCCATTGACTACAGGGAGAAACCAGACAGGTAGCCAGTAGCTAAGAGATCACTTTCCCAAAGAAAACATAGGAATTACTTAAAAATGTCTTCTATCATTGAGATGAGAAGGATGAAGTCCAGGAAAAAAAGAGTGAATTTCCACAGAACAATAAAGAAATAGGAACTGGAATTCAGGTAACCTTGCTCATGGGCCTGGGCTCTTTCCATTACTTCACCATAGTCTCTCTGCTCTGCTCAAGGTCAAGATGTCTGCTGTTCAAGGTCACATATGTCATCATACCTTCAAGAAGAAGCTGTAAGGGCTGGGGAGATAGCTCAGTTGGTAGAGTGCTTGCCTCACATGCACAAGGCCCTGGGTGCAATCCCCAGCACCACAAAAAAAAAAAAAAGAAAAGAAAAAAAGAAAAAGAAGCCATAAGCTCAAGTCATACATGGCTTCTGGAAAGTATCATGCATTTTAACAGAGACATTCTGGGGACAATATACTAAACACTGGACTTGGTTGGTGAGGAATAGAATTGGGGGTATTTTATGGTCCCTTTTGGTGTCCCTCAAATTCTTATTAATGAAATTAAACTACTCTCTTAGGAAAATATACATCAAAGGGGATTGTCATGAAGTCAACCAAGATCTGCTTGCTTTAAGTTATATTATGTGGTCAAAGCTGGGAACATAATGATAGAGTAAAGGATTAGAAAGAAGAGCCATCTGATATCCAGAAAAGGACAACAGAGTAATAATGTGCACATTTGTTTCTAATTCTGTCAAGGGGAAAAGTGTGCAAACTTCAGTCCTAACAATTACCTCAAACATGAAGGAATGGAGTGTGCTTCATTCACCCATGTTTGCAGCCTGTCCCATCTTCTCTGTTCTAACAGCAATGTGTCCAGCCTCAGGGCATGGACTGGCCTATTCCAGCATGGCAGTACCCTTCTCTTCTGCCAGTTATTGCTTTAGCAGTGAATATGTGATCCAATTCTAGGCAATGAACACAAAGAGATGCCTATCTAGTGTCTTTGGGGAGAGGATTTCCTTCCTGGTTGAGAAGAAAGTCAGAGTTTGCTCTCACTAAGGTCCTTCCTGCTCGCAGCCCCCATTTGTAAAGAGATCCTGCTCATAGCTATGGCAGCCATACTGGCACACAGAGGAGGGTAGAAGAGGCAGACCACAAGTCCATGGGGACATCACTGAGCCACTGAATGGATCCTGACATCCCTACCTCAAGGTTTCTTGTTAAGTCAAAGGCTCAATGTTCATGTGATCAAACCATTGTCAGGTTTATGGTTTACACCAAAAGTCAGTAATATTTTTCTATGAAGGTTCAGATGGTGAATATTTTTAGCTTTGTTGGCTGTATAATCTCTATGGCAAGTGCTCAATTCTGTCTGCATAAAACAACCATAGACAATTTATGTAAATGAAAATGTTATTTAACAAATAGGCAGCAGACAAGATTTGGTTGATGGGCCATACTTTTCCAACCCCTGGTTGAAGTCATCAGTAGGTTCACCTCACAAATATTTATTAAGAGCTTCCTATATGCCAGTGGCAGTTCTAGGTGCTGGAGTAGAGAGGAGATCAAAACAGATCAAGTCTTTGCTTTCCGAAGCTTATCTGCTGCTCAGAGAGCATGAAATACACAAATGAATAAAGAAGGTAATTGCAGATTGTCATAAATGCTGGATGGAAGTAGCATGTTGTGATGGGGAGTTTTGAGGTTGGGCAGAGCGTTGGTGGTAGAGCTGGTGGAGATGGGCTCGTGAGAGAAAGTGTTTCTGACAAGGTGACATTCGAGACCTAAAGAATGAGAAGGAACTTGTTATACAAGAAACAGGAAGATCCTGTAACAAGCAAGAGGAATTGAAAATGCAAAGACTCAAGGGCAGGAGTGCATTTGGCATATTTAGGGAGCCAAAGGGAGAGAAGCAGTCAGGGGCCAGATCATATGGCGTCTTGGAGCCTGGGAAGAAACATGAACTTTATGCTATGATGATAGAAGATTCTACAGAGGAGAGTGGCATAGTGATGACTTTTTTTTTTTTTTTTTTAGTACAGTATTTTTCTTTCTTCCTGTTTTTTTTTTTTTTTTTTTTTTTTTTTTTTGGATGCTAGGGATCGAATGCAGGGGCTCTTTACCACTGAACTTCATCCCCAGCCCTTTTATTTTATTTTTTATTTTGAGACAGGGTTTCACTTAGTTGCTTAGAGCCTCGCTAAGTTGCTGGCCTCAAACTTGCAATTCTCCTACCTCAACCTTGCAGATCACTAGGATTACAGGCATGCACCACCATCCCCTCCTGATTTTTTTAAAATTTATTTTTATTGTAAACAAATGGGATACATGTTGTACATGGAGTAGGCATACCATTTACATATTCATACATTTACATAGATTAATGATGTTTGATTCATTCCATTATTTTTTCCTTCCCTCTCACCCCTCCCACCTCTCTTTTCCCTCTATACAGTCCCTCCTTCCTCCTTTCTTGCCCCCCTCCCTCCCCCCATTATGTGTCATCATCCACTTATCAGTGAGATCATTCGTCTTTTGGATTTTTTAGATTGACTTATCTTACTTAACATGATATTCTCCAATTTCATCCATTTGCCTGCAAATGCCATAATTTTATTATTCTTTATAACTGAGTAATATTCCATTGTGTATATATATATATATATATATATATATATATATATATATATCACAGTTTCTTTATCCATTCATCAATTGAAGGGCATCTAGGTTGGTTCCACAGTCTGGCTATTGTGAATTGAGCAATTATGAACATTGATGTGGCTGTATCTCTGTAGTATGCTGATTTTAAGTCCTTTGGGTATAGGCCAAGGAGTAGGATAGCTGGGACAAATGGTAGATCCATTCCAAGTTTTCTAAGGAATCTCCACACTGCTTTCCAGAGTGACTGCACTAATTTGCAGCCCCACCAGCAATGTATGAGTGTACCTTTTTCCCCACATCCTCACCAACACCTATTATTGCTTGTATTCTTGATAATCACCATTCTAATTGGGGTGAGATGGAATCTTAGTGTAGTTTTGATTTGCATTTCTCTTATTACTAAAGATGGTGAACATTTTTTCATATGTTTGTTGATTGCTTGTAGATCTTCTTCTGCGAAGTGTCTGTTCATATCCTTAGCCAATTTGTTGATTGGGTTGTTTGTATTCTTCGTGTAGAGTTTTTTGAGTTCTTTATATATTCTGGAAATTAATGCTCTATCTGAAGTATGAGTGGCAAAGATATTCTCCCACTCTGTAGGCTCTCTCTTCGCATCCCTTGCTGATTTATGTTTTAAAATCACCAATCTGGCTGTGACATGGATTAGGGAGGGGCAAGTGTGAGCAACAGTGACAGGTGGGACACTCTCACAACAGCCCAAGAATTTCATTAGGAGTGTCTTAACTCAGTCAGGTTATGGTCACAACGGGTCCCCCCGGATGGTAGACACAGGTGGAGGGAGGAAATCCTGGGAACCAGAAGAAGACAGGCTGGCCTCTCTATGAAGCTATTCATGAGGCCACAGTCCAATAAGGTCCAGAGACAGTGTTACCTGGTGCCCCGAGCAAAGAGCTGTGGTGGGCACTCTCTACCTTTCCCTTGGCACATCTGCTACTTCTGAGTCTGGGAAAGGCTGACACAGCTTAGAGGTGGCGTGTGCTCCCACCTGCAGGCCAGTTGAGGAGGGGGCGGTGAGCTTTGCACTGACCACTCTACTATCCTGCTTCCTTCTTACAGAGTCTCACACTGCAGCATCCAACCAAAAAAAGGCATTAGCCAGGGTAAAGGGAGCAGCCCTGGCTGTATTGTGTATTTATTCCTCACTATGTTCCACAGAGGATTTGAGATAGCTTTCAGGAATTACAGGTAACAAAATAGAAGGGTATAAATTAAATATATCAAGACTAAGGAAAATAAAAATCAGGTTCAAGATCAAGACCAGAGGGCACAGAGAAAACTAAAATGTGGGTTAGATTACATCCCGCCCGGCTGCCTTCACAAAAAAGGATGATCCTGAGTCCTGTGATCTTATTTGTATCCCCCAGCATTTCACAGCTTCCCATACATAACCAACCTTTGGGGAGCCATGTGGTGACTCCAGGCCCGATGGAGGTGCCCATGATGAGGGCCCCACCCTCTCCACCCACTTGGGGGTGATCACAAAAACAATGTTTCCTCCATTCTGGGAGGTGGCCAGGGAAAAGTGCAGCGGATTTTCACAATGTTCTACTCAATTGCTTTGTTCTAGTCTCAGTTTAGTGTAATGATTTCCCAATCAGATCTGAATCTTTTCACATTAATAAAATCAAAATGCTAATGAGCAGGGCAAGTGGAACCAAGCCCCGCCATTGCATCCTAAGTTAGCAGGGAAGGCTGCTCAGTTCTGGTGCCAGAGGTCCAGAAGTGGGTCACGGCTGGAGTGGAGCTAACAAGGGCGCACAGGGATGAAAATCAGCCAGCGTGGCCAGCCTGGCATTGGCTCTGATCCAAGGCTAAAGGTCCATGGACCCAGGCTGGGGTCGCCATGAACTGCTCAGACTCAGGTTGCTTTGGTCACTTCTTGGCTCTCCCCAACACAGTGAGAGCAGCTAGATCATCAGGAAGCCTTGGCCCTGAGCCTGGAGGAAGGCAGGCTGCAGCTCCCAAAGGAGAGAGAGAATTGTCACGGCAGCTGACAGCCACAAAACTTCTCCGTCTGCAACCACCTTCCTACACCCCTCTCTCTGCCCACTCCTTCTCTGACCATTGCCCTCCTTCCTCCATCATCCTGTTGACCCTTCCTGCATCTCTACCACACCTTTGTCTCTGGCCCTTTGGGGGCTCTGTCTTGGGTCGCTCTGACCAGGCAGTGCCTCCTCTGGCTCGGTGCTCTCAGAATCCTGCTGTCGTGCACTGTCTCCACAAGCAGCCCCAGCAGGACAGGCTCTCCATATGCCACCTTCTGCCACCCCACAGCTCACCACCTCCAGGTCAAGACCTGGCTTCTTCAATGCACCATCTGCAGGTCTCTGACGATTCACAGCGTTCTGCCAGCTGTTCTCAGCCAGCAGCTCTGACTGACTGATCCAGGTACAACACCTGCCTCCCTTGTGCACAGGCCACCTTCCTCCCCTGCACCTGATAGATGGACAGGGACTTCCCGAGAGACAGTCTGGAGTCCTGAAGTACTGTCCTGAAGTCCTGAAGTACTGGAAGTAGCTCCTCCCAGTTTTTCCCAGAACCTTCCCACTTTTAAGACTGGAAGTCCCAGTTTCTGGAAGCCTCTTCCTTCCTGGATAAGCTGGGATAGTTGGTTATCCTGCACAAGAACTAGATTTAGAAAATAAGTCCCTGCTCTGCTCTGTACTGTCTGTAACCACGGGCAACACACATCACCCTCTCTGCAAACTTGCAGCTGCCAGCCAGCCCTTCCCCGCCTACTTCTCAGGGCTGTTCTAAGGGTCACATCAGATAATGGATGCAGAAGTACCTAGTGAACACTAAAGCACCGGACAGATGTAAGGGGGCTTTATGACCCAGTGTTTATGACCCAGAGGCCAGAGTATTAGCAATTTCAATTAATCAAATAAATGGAAAAATAAATTGGTTTTATAGAAACAGATTCTCACACCTTGCCAAGGGTTCAGGGCTGGGGCACAGGAAAGGAAAGAGTCCAAAGGACTCACAGCTCTGATTGTGCTATACCCAAACTGAGACTTGTCTAAGCCCACCTGCTCCTCCAGGAGCCCAAACTATGCCCTGGTACCTGGAGCCTGAGCTCCAGGTCACGGTCTCATCCACATCCTTTCTCAGCCACAAAGAAACCCCAAGCAGTTGATTCTGGTGTGTTTGGGGCAAAACTAGACACGAGAGCTGAGCATCATTGATGGGACTTTACAGGTTGCTTGCACTGCCCTTAAATACTGCTACCTGCAGAGCTCAGGACTTCCAAACCCCTAGCGCGTGTTCTCACATACCCTAAGCGAGTCCTCTGTCCTGCGGTTTCTACTACAGAGTTTGTCTTCATGCACTGATGCAAAACAGGAAAGGCATTGTCTTGGAGTTTGAATCCTGATACTTAGAGCTGAATAAGGACTTGGCTATGATAAGCCAGCTCCCTTCTTCCAACCTGGAAGGAAGGGCACGGCTGGGGCGTAGACCTAGCTCAGTCTGATAGAGAGAGAGCAAGGTACCCACTCTAAAGGAACTTGGTTTGTCCAAGGGGAGGCAAGCAGAAAAATACCCACAGAGAATCAGTTGTGATATAAGGCCTTCTAAGTCCAGAGTAAGAAATAGGCTATTCATGCCACCATGAACTTGGGCAGGCTAAGTGCCAATCTCATCAATAATTTCTGAGCAAGGTCTGCTGTGGACAATTTGTAATGCAAATCATCCGTTCCTGTATAATTAAGAATAGACAGTATGCAGTTCTGGTTTATGAGTTTATGTAATGAGGCACTGAATCCAGTAAAGAAAAACAACAATAACAAAATAAAACTATCAGCCCCCTCTCCTGCAAGCTGGGCTAAGCAATGAGAAGGTCAGAAAAGAAGCTTGGTCTCAGACCAAGCCTCGGCTGGACTGCATCTTCACAGTCAACCTTTGTGGAAGTCACTAGTGTCCCCATCCTCTTTGTGCCTGGGGAGTAGGGTGGGAGCCATCCAACCCCCACCACGCCTCTCTCATTCCCGCACTGGTCATGTAATTTGCTGAAGAATTTCACTTTGAAAAGCCAGCCACGGTGAGAACTCTGGGGATTTGCCTCCAATAAAATAACAGCCCCTTTTTAACATGAGAGAAGTTTTAAAAAGTAGAAAATATTCTTAAAGTTCATCTCTTTATTTTATAAAAGGGGAAAAGAAAGCTTGGGGGGTGTATGAGGGGATGGAGCATGGAGACCAGCCAAGTACATTGTTAGAGAAACAAAGATCTAAGAGCATTCTGATTCTAGATGTGAACTATTGGCAAGTATGTATTGAATAATTACCATGAGCAAAGCACTCTTCTAAGAGCTTGACACGTATTCCCTCATTTAATCCTTGTGATAACCTTAGAAGATCATTGTTATTGGTATCTTCATTTTGCAGATGGAAGAACAAAGGCACAGAGAAGTTAAGTAACTTGCCCGAGGTCACACATCTAGGAGACTAAACTGAGACTAGACCTCAGGCTCTGGACGCCATACTCTGCAGCAATCATTTCTGGACTGTCCTGCTTCTCAGTTGAGCAGATCCTGGAACTTGCTGGTGCTTGGAAAGTCGCTAATTCAAAGCCTGACTCTGACTCTTTTGCTCAATTCTTTTAAAATATATTCATTCACTTATTTATTGAGTAGTTACTACATACCAGATTCTGGGGGCTTCCAATATGCAACACCCAGTTTCTGCAGTCATAATGCATGGACACCCCTCTCCTAGGTGGCGTTCTTCTATTTTTCAGAACGTAGTCAGTTTTATGGCTGTGGTAAGAAATCACTGCAAACTCAGTGGCTTCAAGCCACACAGATTTATGAACTCACAGTTCACTAGGTCACAGTGCAAGCCGTCTTGGCTGGGCTCTTTGTTTAGAGTCTCACAGGGTAAAGTCAAAGAGTCAGTCAGCCTGGGTTCTTTCCTGGGGTCTTTAGGGGAAAATCCATTTCCAGGACCACTGAGATTGTTGGCAGATTTCAGTTCTATGTGGCTGGAGGACTGAGGTCCCCAGGGGTCATTCTCGACTTCTAGAGGCTGCCCTCGTTCCTTGTCCAGGGCCACATCTTTAATACCAACAGCAGTGTGTTGAGTCCGTGGGCTTTGAATCTCTGCCTCCATCTTAGTCCTCCTCTGCTTTTAAGGACATGTGACATCATACAGAGCCCATGCCAATCATCTGCAATAATCTCCCTATCTTAAGGTCAATTGATTAGTAACTTAAATTATCTGCAGAGTCCCAGTTGGGGGATCTGGGGGTGTGGCTCAGTGGTAGAGCGCTTGTCTGGCACATGTGAGGCACAGGGTTCCATCCTCAGTGCCACATAAAAATAAATAAACAAAATAAAGGTATCGTGTCCATCTACAACTAAGAACAAATATTTTTTTAAAAGTCCCATTTGGGGCTAATCTAGCATATTTATGGGCATGAACCTCATGATATTTGAAGATTCTGGGGACTGAGTATGTGGCTGTAGGTATGGAGGCTCGTTTAGAATTCTACTTACCACGTAGGTTACATGGACGGCACCTGCGTGACCCCTACGCCGATGACACTGTTGGAGTGTGCCATTTATGTCCCATGGACCTCTAAGCCAGGTTGCAGTTCCGTTTTGTACCCTGGGGAGGTGCTGGAGAGGCGCTAGCAGAAGACTACTGCCACCTTACCCAGTATTAGCTGAGAGGAAACATGGGTTAAGAGCCCACTGGAGAGGCTCCTGGGGACCCCAGGATCACAAGAGGAGGAAGTGCTGAACTGGGTCCCTCACAGGGTTTCACTCTTGTTCTTAATTCCACCTTCCAATCTGAGCTGATCTTGCTGGTCAGGGAGCCATTAGGACCCTCAGCTTCACCTGCTAATGCAACCTGTCATTGGCGTAACTGACCCACTGTTCAATTTGCCTGCTCTGGACCCTGGGCACCTCCATGTCCACAAGTAGCTCCGTTTTCATTCTTCCATGACATGGGTGAGATCTGTGAGTGGCTTCTGCTCAGATCTCCAGCTCTCGCCTGCCCTTCCCCTGTGCCCACACATCCCCCGACCACGTCCACACTCTGCTCTGATGGAACCCCATGCCCAAAGCCACGACAGTGCTGTCTTCCTGCCTCTGAGCCTTTCCTGCCACTTGTACTCTTGCTGTTGGCCCCGTTCACTGGGTTGGATCCTGCTGGGATTAATACTAATCTATTTGGAGGCTGAGTTCTCTGTCAGTTGAACTAAGGGAAGGTGGGCTGGTGGCCAAGTTATCACCCTGTGCACAGACCTCAGAGTTCAGGCTGGTACAGCACACGCGTCTCAACGAATGTGGAATGAACTGACCAGAGAGCCCCCGCAGCCCTGGATATATCTCCACCTCCAGAACTGTGCTGCTGAGGTCCCAGCATGCCCTGGGCCAAACGCCCAACTCACCTGTATCCTGTAACCATCTCCAAGGTGATCCCTAGGACCAGGAGCTAGAGGATCCTCAGCCCGCCCCATCTGCTCTCTGCTGTGACGTGCTCCTCTGCCAGCGTTTACTGGGGCTCCTGTTTCAGGTCACAGGCCCAGTGCCAACTCTTCCACTTTAATTACCAGGTGCTGAACTATTTGAAGTTCGATGTCCTTTTAGCTCTGACCACTGGTAACCCTGGCATAATGCAGAGCTGCTCTGTGCAGTCTCTAGTGCCATCACAGAAAAGGCCATGCTGGGAAGCTGAGGTAGTGAAGTTGAACTGGTGCAGAAGAGGAGGGAGGATTATGTAAATGAAAGAAGAGGCGAATCTAGCAATACCACTTAACCCAAACCATGTCTGAGAAGGGCAAAGCCTGCCCCTCAGAACCTGTTCGAATTTTTCCTTGGTGTTCCTGAGCCACTTTATTTATGACCCTTCATCCTTCTAGAAATTAGTCCCAATTTTCTCTCTCACCCATTTTCCTTTGTTCAAAATCTTCATTCATACTAACATGTAAATGACTGATATTGTAAATGAATATTTAAACTAAAGTAACAGGCCAGGCGCAGTGGCGCACACCTGTAATCCCAGTGACTTGGGAGGCTGAGGCAGGAGGATCACGGGTTCAAAGGCAGCCTCAGCAAGTTAGCAAGGCCCTAGGCAACTTAGTCAGACCCTGTCTCTAAATAAAAATATTGAAAAAGGGCTGGGATGTGACTCAGTGGTTAAGTGCCCCAGGGTTCAATCTCTGGTACCAAATAAAAATTAACAAAATAAAAAATAAAGTGACAGAGTGAGAAGAAAGTGTAGTGATTGTCTAGTCCAACCCATTCTATAGACACAAAAATTGAGGTTCAGAGAATTTAAGGGTTAGTTTGATCCCTGCCAGGATTAGAAACTTCACAGGATTAAACCACAAGTGTTCCACCATGCAGTCATTGGCTGGTAATAATTTGTAGATGGGGAACAATATTAAGGGCATTTGGAGTGTCTCACACACCTGAACACAGAGTTGACATGTCAACCAGGCTGGAAAGGGTTCAGTTCTCACATGAGTGCAGCTGGTCTCCACGGTGCCAGCAGAGTGGTTCCAGAGGCCCCTCTAGTCCAGCTGTTCAGGAGGCAGAATATGTTCCTGAAGAAATCCAGCTCCAGGCAGCAAGCCCCGTTCCTGAGTGTTCTCTGTGCGCGAGGCTGTGAGGGGCGCCTGCAGCCCAGGTCAGAGCCTGTTCAGGCTGCGCGCAGCTGGGGGAACCCTTATGAAGACGCGTTCAGCTCAGCCTCAGGGACCAGGCGCACACCTCTGGCTGCCCCCTCGGACCGTTCTCTTCTCCCTCTTGGATATGCCCTGGGCAGCAGGCGCCAGATCCACAGGCATAGCAGTGGCAGAGGGGCTGGTTCAGGACAGGCGGGAGCATGAGGTGCCAAGCAAACAGGGTCTGTGCCCGGCTGCTGGTTCCTACGTGGGCATCTCTCAGTCTAGTGTCCATAATTCCTGGATGGAGAACGTGGGCATTGGCGAGAGCACTCGGTGGGGAACTGGTTCTCCACTGCTGGTTTCTCACACTGCACCAGATTCTCTGTGGTTGGTAAGAACACGGGTCCAGAGCTGCCGCCTTGCAATGTTGATGGGTGATGTGGGGAGAAGTCCGGGAGAAACTGATGTGCATCCAGTGTGGGCAGCGCTGGCTCCAGGGCATGGACCACAGCACAGGGGGACCTCCTGGCAGCATGTGAATCCCACGTCTTGTGGGCCTGCTCCCCAAGCCTCTGCCTTGCCACCCCTCCCCTCAATTCCCCTCCAGAAAGAGCAAAGCTCTCCCTTACTAGGAAATGCTCTGTCTCCTCTGGGTGCACAGTGACTCAAGTGCTGAACTTAGACCCGGGCCCAAACAGAGGAGTGCGGTGTGCTCGTGAAGGCTCGGACTTCTCTGAACTACAACGCAGCTCATTTACTCCATTGCATCACTGGTAGGAAACTTCCCCGGGGCGACGTGTACAGAACACTTGGCACTCAGTGGCAATGGACAGATGGTAGCCAGGTCCACTGTCATTCTCTCCAGCCCTATCACCTGGGGGTACCTTACTGGGGGGCAGGGTGGGAAGGAGAAGCAAAGGAGAGAAGGTAAATGCAGGGGCTCGAAAGGCAACAAAGGCCACAGAATTATTCCAAAGACATGTTTAATGAGCACGTACTATATTCTGGGCATAAAACACCTGAGCATATTGCACATATCATCTCATATAACCCCTCAATACTCTGGAATAGGTGCTATTGTCACCCTTGATTTATGGAGTAGGAAACAGAAGCCCAGAGGGGTTGTATAGCTCCCCCAGGACTCCACCAGTGACACTGGTGTGATCCCAGCTCAGGTCTTCCAGACCCAAAGAGAAAGTGCCCCTTCCTGTCTCACCAGCTTCCAGGATGGTGTTTATGGGAAGGACCATCCGCTGGTGCTCCATGCCGTCACCGCTGGGATTGAGAGCACTGAGATGCATTAAGTTGTCACCAAGTGCTCACTCGACCCTCACCAGTGCCCTGTGAGGAAGATAGCACTATCATTCTCATTTGCTAGTTGAGGAAATGGAGGGGCCAGGAGCCTAAATAAGTTACCCAAAGCCACGTGGTTAGAGAGAAGCAGAGCAGGATTTGAAGCCAGGTGATCTGCCACCGCAACCTGCACTTGATGGACTATCTTGCTTTTCCTGCCATAAATTAAGAAGGCAGGGAAAAGGAAGATGCAGACCTGGCTCAGGTGGGAGTGAGGAGTCTGCTCTGTGGCGGATGCTCTAGGTTGTCCATCCCATGCGAGATCTGTATCACAACAAGCTTGAACTTGGCAACTTGCTCAATGTGTTAGCTTTTTGTTGCTGGGACAAATAACTTCAAGGGGGGAATCTTATTTTGGCTCATAGTTTTGGAGGTTTCAGCCCATGGTAAACCGACCCCAGTGCTCTGGGCCCGAGGTGAGCAGAATGTTATGGTGGACAGGCATGGTGGAGGAAAGGGGCCCAGTTCATGGCAGCAGAGGGAGAGGAAGGGGCTGGGGACAAGAAGCACCCCTTCCAGGGTACACCTGCACTGACCTACTCCTTCCAACCAGCCCTCTGTCTACAGCATCACCACCTCCCAGGAGTCCGTTCAGCTACTAATGGATTAATTCACTCCTGTGGTCAAAGCCTTCATAACCCAACCGCTTCCTAAAAGCCCCACCTCTGACATTGCTGCATCAAGGGTGAAGACTTTGACACGTGAGACTTTGGGGGACATTTCACATCCAAACATAGCACCTGACGTCATCAAAGTGCTAGAATCAGGGTTTGGACTGGGTTCTGTCTGAAGCCTGTGGTTTTTTTCTATTTGCCACACACACAAGGCACAAGAGCAAGAAACGGAAGAACAATGTGACCCAGCTGTGGATCCATGTGCACAGCAGTCGGTGGCAGAAGGAAAGCCTGAAAGTTGAGGTGGGAGGAGGGCCCTAGCAGATCAGTGTAGTCTGGGTGGGCTTCTTGGAAGAGGAGACAGAGAAGGCAAGTGTGGATCTACTGGGATGCTTTTGCTCCAGGAACTATGTCCAAACTACTTGCACTGAATTGCTATAAATAATGATAGTCTTCAGAAAACTTGGAATAGAACCACCGTTTGACCCAGCTATCCCACTCCTTGGTTTATATCCAAAGGACTTAAAGGCAGCATACTACAGTGACACAGTCACTTCAATGTTTATAGCAGCTCACTTCACAATAGCTAAACTATGGAACCAACCTAGGTGCCCTTCAACAGATGAATGGATAAAGAAAATGTGAGATATATATATATATATGATGGAATATTACTCAGTCTTAAAGAAGAAAGAAATTATGGCATTTGCTGGTAAATGGATGGAGTTGAAGAATATTATGCTAAGCAAAATAAGCCAATTCCAAAAAACTAAAGGCCAGATATTTTCTCTGATATGAGGATGCTAATTCACAATAAGATGGGGAGGCCTAGGGAAAAACAGAGGTACTTTGGATTAAGCAGAGGAGAGTGAAGGGAAGGGATTGGGGGAGAAAGGATCGTAGGATGAATTGGACATTATTACCCTGTGTACATATATGATTACATGACTGGTGTGATTTTACATTATGCACAACCAGAAGAATGAGAGGTAAAACTCTCTTTATGTATGATGTGTCAAAATGCATTCTACTGTCACGTATAGCTGATTAGAACTAACTAACTAAATAAATAAAGAGGTCTGTTTCCAAATCAGCTTTTATTTCCACATTTTAACGACTAGTTGCTGGTGCACTTTGCATGCAAGCCCTCTCTGAGTCTGTACAGCCAGCAGCCGGGGTGGTGCCGGCTGTCTTGGCATACATGTCTGAAGAACCCCTCGCCTCTCTTCCTTCCCTCTTGGAAGGGGGCCCTGCTTTCTGCAGACTGCCCCAAGCTCTGAGTCCACAGCAACTTGACTCCCTCCCTTCAAGCCCAACGTTCATGGAGAGGAAAGTAAGGCAGGCGCGCGTTTGGAGATCCATCCAGACTGTGATCCCTGGGACCTCCTGGGCTAAAATTTTTCTTTGCAGAGTGTTGCAGCTAGCACTGCCCAGCTGCCAAGTGCTGCCACAGATGAGGACAGGATGTGCAGTTCTCCTGGGAGCAAGAACAAGCCCGAGCTGGGCTTCACCACCACTTTGAAGCGCTGAAATCACTCAAGCTAGGAGTGAATCACAGAGTTGCTTTCCTCACCTTTCTCCTTAGGGAGGTTGCTGACTGATGAGACTCTTCCCGGGAGCAAATATTTATACCTAAAGGTGGCAAAATATTGTTTCTTTATGTCATAATCAACATTTTTCAGGGTTTCCCCATTCAGACTAACTGCTCTCGTCACTGTGGAAATAGAAGATGTCCTATGGAACTTCCCCAGTGTGCTAAGTACTTTACGTGGATTGTCTCATCTAATTCTTATAAAAGCCTTGGGAGTCTGATGCTGTATGCACCTCCATCCTCAGCTGGGGAAAACAGGGCTGGGGAGGGTCAAAGATAAGTCTCTCACTCAGTAGCAGCAGAGACAACTGTTCTACTCTGTTGGTAGAAGGGGCTAGATGCTTGAGATCTCCTGCCCACCCTCTGTGTCTTCATATGAGGAAACTGACATGCCAGTTAACATGAAGGACAGGCCAGCTAGTGACAGAGCCTGGTCTAAGACCCCACCTCCACACAACTGAGGCCACTTTCCTTCCGTTCTGCTGATGCAGCCAGGCAGACCTGAATCTGTACCCTGTCACTGTTTGCTGTCTGAGTGGCCTTGGGAAAATGAGTGGACTGTTTCCTCGTCTGTCAGGTAGAGGTACTAAGATGTGCTTTGTAATTTGCAGCATAGATAGGAAGAGAGCACCCCAATTAGCATTTTGGACACAAGAAATACACTGTTCTTTCTTTCTCTCTTTGAAGCAAACTTCTGAGCTAGAGAGGACCCACATTTATTGAAACCCTAGAATATTTTTGTAAGAATATATGTCATTGATGTAACTAACAATGGATGAATATGCATGACGATTAAAGTATTCCTATAAGTCAGTGGCTGTCAATCAAGGCTGATTTTACTCCCCAGGGGATATCTGGCAATCCTGGAGACCTTTTTGCTTGATGCAGCCAGGGCGAGAATGGGGAATTTGCTACTGGCATCTAGTGCACAGAGGCCAGGGATGCTGCTAAAGACACTACAATCCCCGGGACAGTCCGTCTCCCAACAAGGAGTTACACAGTCCAGAATGTCAATAGTGATGCTCATAAAAAAAACCCTGCAATAAATCAATAAGGAAAATATCAATAATTCAATAAAAAAATAGTCAAAGGATATCAAGAAGTGAGATAAAAAGTGGAATCAGAAATGATCAATAAGCATGAAGGACACCTGCCATGCTGATCATCAGGGGGATGCAAATTGGAGCAAGAGAACACACTGATTTCCAGAATCCAATGGACAAGGATTTCACGGTCTGAGAGCAGCATGTGTCGGTTGGGTGGCAGAGCAATGAGGACTTTGATGCTAGCAGGAACAACCACTTTGAAGATCAATTTAGCAATATTTAGTTAAATCAAAGATACATATAACTAAATGGAGCAAATCTACCCCAGAGAAATCCTCCTCCCAGCTCAGAAAGAGACAGGAGAAAGAAAATTAATGGCAGCACTCTAGCTGGGAGAGATTAGAAACAAATGAACTGTCCATCAAAAGGGAAGTGTGTAATTAAATGATGAAATGAATAAGCAGCAGGTGTCAACGTGGTTACATATCAAAAACTTGATGTTGAGAAAAAAAAGTTCCAATGGATCAAGTTACAATGGATTCTGAAGATAGTATATACACAGATGAAGATTTAAAACAGGCAAACAAAACTGTTGACAGAGTCGGTGTTTGCTATCACACATGTACTAGAAGCATAAAATCTAGCCCTGGAATGTCCATTTCAGGGTGGTGGTTATCTCTGAGGAGGGAAAATAGGCAGGGAATATCATCTAGGGTGGTCACACAGGGAACTTCTGCTGTATTTCTAGTGTCTCATATCTTAATGTTTATTTCATTAGTCTTTATATTGTTAGCATATTTTTATGTATATAAAATGAAATGCCACAAAACCCAGCAGGTTAAATGGTCTAGTGGCCCCATTTAACCCAGGTTGGAGGAGAGGATCTGAGCAAGGGGTCTCCAGGGAAGAACCTGCTGTCCATCTGACTTGATCCCTGTAGAAACGTGACTTATCTATGCAAATGCATATCAGGAAGCCCATATTTCACACTCGTGATGAGGCCCGTGGTTAGAATGTGTGTGTTTTTGAAGGATCTCAGTTTCAGGCTTGGAGAGTGTCATTTGGTCTGTCTCTCTCTCTCAGGAACAGAGACCAGTCAGGATCCTAGGTCATTCCTCAGTCATCTTCCAGGTCTGGCAGCCAGGTGTTTGTGACCGTCTCTGGGAACAAAAGTGACAGGTGGAGTGAACACGATGTGGGGCACAGGCAGTGGTATAGGTGAAGGCAGGAGGGGACAGGGAATGGGACTATCCCAGAGATGGCAGCTGTGTGCTTCCTGCTTGGCCAGACAATGGAACCAGAGGAAGCCCAGGGCAGGTACTGTGGACAGTGCCCTTTACCTGCTGACCGCATCAGGGAGGCCTGGTGTTCTATTCGGGAGTGCTCACTGACGGTGTTCTCTCACACTGACTCAGCCGATTTGGGTGAGCAGCTGGACCTGGTATGAGAAAATTCAACTTACAGATACACCTGAGATTCAGAGTCTTGAATCATCACTGGTATCTGGAGGCAGAAACCACCCTAGTTTAAGAACTCCCGTACCCATGGCCAGAAGTTAGGATGTGGTAAGGGCACTGGGCTCATGGGACTCACCATTATTTTTTTTGGAGCAGGTGGGACCAAGATTCCAAAGACCAATAAAGTCCTGCCATAACACTGTCTCTGGAATAGGGACATACACTGGTGGTGGCTGTGGACATCACTGCTAGGGTTTTAGAAACCTGGCAGCAGTCCCAGGAAGGTGTAGGCAGGGCCCACAAAGACCCCTACCCTCATGTGAATGTCTCTTTGCTGAGAAAGTCAGAAGTCTGTCAAGGTAGTCTTCCACCACGTTCTCTAAGTCAAGGCAAGTCACAAAGCCAGCCTGGATCAAGGGATGGAGGATAGGGTCCATCTTTTGATAGAAGTAGCTCTAAAATATTGGTTCCAGGTTTTCAATCTCCCCAGCTTGTCTATACTGTTCCAGACTGATCTCCCTTGGGCAGTACACTGCTACAGATCGCACCTGGGTTCAGTTTTAGAGATGATGTATAACATCCTGGCCAGCTCCATCCTTTCGCCACGTAGGGCATACCCAACCACAGCTTCCACTCTGAGAGAGCAGGGCCTGTGCCTGGACCCAGCTGCTCTCTATATACCATCTTATTGCATATTTTTTACAGCTGCTGTGTCTGAAATCCACCTGTTATTGTTTTGTCTACTTGTACATTGTGTGTTTTCCGCTGCAATAAGAACTTCATTTTTGTTCTGTTTTTTTTTTTTTTTTTTTTTTTTTTTCATTAAGTTACCAGTCCCTACCGGTATACTTAGAACAGAGTAGGTGCTCAGTAAATATTTTCTAAATAAATGAAATCTCCTTGATGACTATGATCAGACCTCAGACTGTTTATAGCCTCTCTCTCATCTCCTGTTGATAGGAGATGCCCATAAACACCTGTTATTTGAAGATAATTCAGGCATTTATCACACATAGTGTAGAATGCTTTGGAGACAACAGAGATCCCCTTTATACCCATTCATGAAGGTTTCTAAGAGACTCTTATGTGTCCTGAGAGGGCTCTAGTCCTTGGAAGTGCATAATTTCCTTGGCAAGACAAAGCATGAACATCTGGAGAGATAAGAGGATATTGTCAGATTCAATTAAATTCCTTCAAATAAATCCATACCAGCCATTCAGATGTGTGCTGGGTTGACATAAAAAAAGAGGGAAAGCCAGCCCACCCCTGATGACCATTCATCAAGGGGTTTACTAGCAATCCTTCAAGACACCCCTGGTTTGTTCAGCAGTTCATTGAGGTGATGTCTCTGGTTTTAGGAGACTTTGTGTGGGAGAGATTTCTGATCTTTTCTCTCGCAGGAAAAGGAGACTGTTCTCTGTTTCTTTTCCTAAGATGGATAGTCAGGTTCAGTCAACACCAGCCTGCCGGCCACACTGAGCACTGTGTTGGGCTTACAGTAGCCGGCAAGGGAGGGATGGACATTTCATTCATGTACATTACCAGGATTTTGCTGGAAGCTACTTGACTTTCCCATTGCTTGTGGCTCCTTCACCCAGGAGCTGTGTGGAACCACTCACCTCTACATCTCAGTGACCGGAAGGCCTCTGAAAGACCCAAAATAGCCACACTCTTAAGAAGCCCAGCCTCCCCTACTGAAGATGAGAGACCATGTGGAAGGAGAAACCAGGCCATCCCAGCCATTCCAGCTGAGGTTCCAGGCACATGGGGGCCATTCAGGACACCCTAACTCTTCTAAATGAGCTTAGGGAAGACCAGCAGTTAGGGACACCTAGCCAACCCACAGAATCATAAGTAGCAAGTTTCAAAATGACTGTGCAACAATAGCTAACTAGAGATAGGTGGTAACACCCAAAGACACACACATGGCAGTAGCAAGGTCGTCTGAGACCAATTAGTTAGTGGAAAGTACTCATCAGACTTGGGGTGAGAGAGATAGGTTCCATCCAAATGCTGGGGCTCAGCAGAGTGACACAGAGTCAAAGCCATGATGTCTTGTTGGTGAGCCTAACCTGCACCCTTTCTACACACTGGGGGTCTGAGATAGCGGCTTCAGGTCAGGTCCTCACAGTTGCTCAGGACTCAAGTCTCGAAGAATGAGCACAAGCCTTGAAGTTCCAAGACTCATTCCTGATTTCTTTCTAAGAGTCCTGATGGGCTCAAGGTTAAGTGGGACAGAGTCAAAGGAAATGGTCTTTAGCAAGAATTAAGAGCAGGGTTACTGGGGAAGAATGAACCATAAAAAGATAAATACAAGGACACAAAAGTCAAGTACCCGAAGTGTGGGTCAGATGCTAAAAGCTTTAGGAGTTCAGAGAAAGGATGGATCATCCAGGACACAAACAGCTAGTGCTGGAGCAAAGTGGGGAAGTCACACAAGAGTGTGAAGACATAAGTGAATGAATAGTCAGACAGCAACAAGCAAGAGTGGACAAGAGTGACTTGGAGGGCATTTAGGAAGAGAAAGAGAGCAGAAAAAGAGAAGAGAGCAGAAAAAGAGGAGAGGAGGCGAGACCCACCTTGCCAGCTTCATTTGACAAAGGGACGGCTCAAGTGTATATAACTGGGAAATAAAGGCTAATTTTGAATGTTAAGTAACTTTGCTTCTAGCTATGGCACTTATGGGAGACACTTATGGTTTTTGAGCAAGGAAGTGGCATGTACTTTAAAAATACAGACATGAGTAAATGAATGAATGCAAGCATGCATAAGTGATAAAAGATGGGTGGATGGATGGATGGGTGGAAGAATGGATATGTAGCAATGAATACACCTAGATATATACTCTAAAGATAATGATCTGAATGAAAGAATGGATGGAGAAATGAACAAATCAGTGGATACATGCACACATTGAAAATGGAAGATGAATGGGTGGATGGATGAATGGATGAATGGATGAATGAATACATGGCATAAAGATAAACCTGAGGAAGTAAATTGAGTCTGCTGATGAGCAGCTTTGATACATCCATTATTCCTGCTGCCCTCCACTACCTCACCGTCTGTAGGCCCATCCAATCAGCTCAGTATTTCCAGCTTATCCGAGTGCTGGTGACATGGTTAAGAAGACTGTGTCATGAAGTTTACAGGGCTCAATGATCACAGACCCAGGATCTAGTTCCTGCAACCTTCCCAGCCAAGCACAGATGTCTGGAACTACAAGTTCCTGATAACAGATCATAATGACATGGGTTGAGACTGCAAGACATGTCACACTTCCACATGCCTCACAGGACTCAAAACCCTGTAGGGTTTTGGCAAAGGAGCTTCTCAGTAACCTTGCCTCATTACCACAGCATTGAGCACAGTTCCAGGCACAGAGTAGATGCTTGATGAAAGTTTAAAGAATTGAGATGAAATTTCCTGGAGTTCCCTGGATAGGACAAGCCACAAGCTGCATATGATTGACAGCATTCCCACCATCCCATCCTTATGTAAGTCCTTGTTAGGGAGATAGACAGAGTGAGTTGAACAATCCATAACCTGACCTTCAAGGGAAGACATAAATCAAACCTCATCAATTTTCAGGGAAATAAATTTCATGAAATGAGCCTACCATCTGCCTTTTGTGATATAAATCAAGCTCCTATTGGCTTATTTATGCCTACAGGCTGAGGTCCATATTCCTTAGCAAAATATGCATGGTCCCCCACCTCAAGTTTTTAAAATATCCATATGCTCATTCATTTATTAATTGTTAACAGTGTGTTAAGGGGATATATCAGGTATTGGGATGCTGTGAAGAATGAGATTTTCCAAAGGAGAATATTTTCTACTGGGGAGACAGATATTTGCACATGTAGTATACATTTTATATAAATCTGTAATATAATAGCTAAGATAGTGGACACATCCACATGCCCTTAGGTAACAAGGAGTGGGGAGGGACAAGCAATTAACTCTGCCTGAAGATCAGTGTTATTTCACATTTAAGATGCTTCTGGAGTTTCAGTAGAAGTTTCCCAGGCCAATAAGAGAAACAAGGAGACTTCAGGTGAGGGAACAGTCTTAGTCAAGACCCTTGGTTGCAAGTTATGGAAGTTAAGTGGAATAGGGAATTTTATATCCAGAGACCTGCCATGTCATTCAGAGGTTGAGTGCACAAGTCCAATGAGAGGTTATATAAAAATGCTTTGTAAGCTACAAAGTGCAGTCAAAGGCAAGGGTTTATTATAGAGTGCTCAGTAGCTGAGTGGTGATTGATTGGCCAATTTGGTACAACCCAGTGGGAGCAGACGATAACACCCTCTGCACCAAGGCATGGTAAGGTAATGAAACACCCTTTGAGGGGAGTGTTTAACTTGGGGGCTTCCTGATATCCACTTGGGGGTTTGTTTAACTGTAAAAGGATTGATGGAGAAGATGGGGAAGGGGGAAAGTCAGATTGACTTGTGACTATAGGCCAATGGTCATTGCCATTCAGAATCATCAAAAAATAATAACAAACTGGGCACAGTGGCACATATCCACAATCTTAGATACTTGAGCAACTGAGTCAGGAGGATCACAAGTTCAATGCCAATCTGAGCAACTTAGGGAAACCCTGTCTCAATAAAAAAAGGGGGTAAAGGGGATGCAGCTCAGTGGTAGAGCACTTTCTTAGCATGCATGGGATCCTGGGTTCAATCTCCAGTTCCACAAAAGAAAAAAAAATGGCTTACTGATGACCAAGTGAGCTAATGAAAGGAAGGACATCCAGATGCCATTTGCAATTTTCCAGGAATAAGGACATTGTGAAAATCAAAGCATTAATCAAAAATGGACTAAGTATACTCTATTTGTGAGATCATGTGCTACGTAGGAAAGAGAGTTAAAAAAGTGCATGGGCCTTCCCCTCAAGGAGTCTGAGATCAGTAGCAAAGTCTTTCCATATGGCTAATAAGTGCTGTGTCCAAACCCAGCTATGGATCTCCATCCCCAAAAGTCACTCCTCCACTTGTTTCCATCTGGGTAAATGGATTTACTAATTTTTCAGGACTCAATCTAAAATTCAATTTCTCTCTTCTTTTCATCCTCCCCTCTCATAACCACTTGATCAACAAGTCCTTTGGGCGCTACCTCCAAAGGAGGTGCCCAGGACTGCCACTCCTCATCCCTCAATAGCCAGCACCCCGCCTGGAATGCTGTTTCCACTCTCACCCTCCCACAATCCAGCAGTTATATTAACCTTTTAAAAATGCAAATCAGATCATGGCACCCTCCCCTCTCAAAGCCCCCCTTTACCCAACACACACACACATACACACAAAACTTCCCTTCATTCTTAGAACAAATCCAGATTCTCTGCAGTGGCCCACCAAAGCTATAAGTTCTCTATAATTTTACCCCTGACCATTACCCTGGCCATTGTCTGACCATTACTCTCAGCCCCACTCATGAACGGCATGCTGATCACTCTTGCTTTCCTTCCTACCAGATGTGTTCCCACCCCAGGACTTTTGTCTCTGCTGCTCCCTTTGTTAGGAACACCCTCTGGCAGGCCTTCACAAGGTCACTCCCACAGCACATTCAGACCTCTGCTTAGAGATGCCTTCCTCGATCGCCATCACTGCCACCATCCTGGTCCTATCACTTCCTCCTTATCCTGTTTTGCTTTCCTAGTAACAGCATAGCACGCAGAACAGGCATTAAATGAATTCAGCAATTTTGGAATGGATGCATAGAAGAGAAATGTTATGACAGGGATATTAACTGAAAAGAATTGTGGAACTGCTGGGGTTGGGTTCTGGAACATAGACATGTTCTCGCCAGGTGGACAAAGAGCAAGGACATCTCAAGCAGAGAGAAGAGTGTGAACCAAGGGAGGAAGAGATGCAAGAATGAGACACATGGAGGAGAGTGGGGTGACTCAGTTAGAAGGAGCATGGAAGACACTGTGTGTCTGGCCATGGAGTGGACATCTAGCTACAAGGAGAAGACATAGCAAATAACAGGATGTTATTGCAAGAAGTGAAAAAGGGCATCCTGGAGATTGGGGTTATTGAACATAGGGGTGAAAGAGCTTTGGGGTTCCCAATGGTCTAGGAAGGGTGCAAACCCTTTTATTTCTGCTCTGCTGCAATGGGACACAGCATGACCCAACTGCCCACGCCTCCCCTCAGGTCTGTCTATGTCCATTCCTTGACTGGCTGGTAACCTTTTTCTTTGTCCTTAGTTCAAATTCCTCAGATGGAAAAATTCTGACTGATTCATCTTTTATCTGTCAAGAGTGACTGCTCTTTATGGTCCACTGGCCACACAGTGTCATGTTACTGCCTGGCTCAGTCAGCTGAGGTCTGGTCAGAAAGAGTTTCCCAGGGTGGACTGTGAACAGGGTGGTTCTTTTATAGAAGTAAAAGAATCTTCCACACCTAGGGCTGTTAAGTGCAGCATATCTATATGGCCAACATAAGTAATCCCCAAATTAAAACAAAACAGTCAATTGTCTCAATTCTAACAAGTATTTTTCCTGAGATAGGAAGAACCCCCATCTATTATCTATTTCAGGTTCCTCTCTTTGTGTACTTCTTCGGGCAAAGGGAGGGAAGCGGGCGGCAGAGAGAAGCTCAAGGGAGGTGAGAGTGAGCGAGGAAAGTCTCAGTGTGCCGAGAGCCTGATTCCAGTCAGTAAGGATGCTCCCACGACAAGAGGAGAAAGTGCCCTCTAACTGGCACACACCAGAAGGACACCCCTGCCTTCACTTCTTAGGGATCCCGAGTTAAGATAGACCCCGTGTTACCATCTAGGGGTGCTGAGTCTGTTGTCTCCACTCAGTAAAGAAGAACAGGACACAGAAATAGCAAGCAAGGTTTATTGTAAAAGTGACAGTAACAGACTTCCCCAGAGAGAAGGGGACCCGGAGCTGGGAGTCCAGTGGGGAAATTTTGGTGGAAAATTTACTAGGAAAGCAAAACAGGATAAGGAGGAAGTGGTAGGACCAGGATGGTGGCAGTGATGGCCATGGTTCTTTTTATGGCCCCTGGAATTTCCTCCTTCCTTGTCTCCTCCCCTGTCCACACTCTCCTCATTATTATTCATTGGTGCCTCCCATGTCCACATGTCTCCTTTAGTTTTTTATTTATTTATTTATTTGTTGGATCTCTTGCTTAGGAGCATGAGTATGGAAGTGTCTGTCTGATTGGGTCTCCCACTGTGTCCACGAGCACTTATATCAACCAGGAAGTCGACCTCACTGGGAGACACTCTCCATGCTCCTTTGGTTTGGCTCTGACCCTGACTTCCTCACTCACCATCTTGCCCTGGCTGCCTATGTCCTTCTTTAGCTCCCTCACCCAGCTGTGAGAATTAGCACTCACCATGTCCTCAAGGGCTTGGCTCATGTCCTCTCCCTTCTCATAAAGTAGGAAACCTCAGTGCTGGTTCCATGTTTGGGCTCGTACTAAGAAGTCTGCAGTGGTCCCGGACAGCAGAGAAAGAGGAGCTCTCCTCCTCAGTCTCTTAGAAGAAAGGAGAGGATTTCTAGAAACTTCCCAACAGACTGCCTCCCCTCTCATTGGCCAGAATTGGATCACATGGTCCATTCCATTATCGAGGAGAATGGGATCATCCTTAGGTCAATCTGGGGAGGTGGGCCATTTTCCCCTGAGTCGTGAGACATGGGTATCTGAGTCAGTCTGAATTCTCTTGGTGAGAAAGATGAGGGTATGTGTGGCTCCTGGCAAGACAACTAAGGGGATCCATTGCACTTTTAGGACCATTCCAGGAAACAACAGAGACCAAGGCACAAAGAAAGTTGTGAACTGGAAGTATAGAGTTGGCACTGTGGACAAGAAATGCATAGATCTGGAGGTGGACATTCTGCTTCCAAGTACCAGCTCTGCCATCTGCTCACTGCCATGTACTCCCAGAGCCTCAGCCTGCTCTCCTGTGAAAGGGGAAAATGAAGATCTGATCTGCCTCAAAACCTAAGCATGGCGATGGGGGCAGAAGAGTTTCCCAACCTGGAGGGGGACGGCTCATATGGAGAAGCTGGTTACTATTAATAAGAAAGAGAGAGATCCTGCAGGCCAGTTGGAGTGAAGGGCAGGCCAGGGACAAAGGCTAGGTGTGACTTGCTGGCACCTCAAGGTGTAAATGGCAGGCAGTGCCATTCCACTCTGTTCCTCGGGGGCATAAATGCCCTCTTTACCTCTTGGATATTCCTGTTTGCAGAAAGACACCAAATAACAAGGGATATTAACTCAGAAGACCCAAGCAGAGCTTTATAATTTATGTGACTTTGTACTGACCCTGGGACTGGACTGGTGTTTCTAGCAAAGATCCTAATCTCTAAGATTGAGGGCTCGATCCCCTTAAATCAGCACTCCTGGAAATGGTGGGGAAGCCAACCTCAGCCCAACCCATCCGTTGCAAACTGCCCAGCTCATTGATGAGTCAGGGTGGGCTGCCCTAACTGAGATTTTTGTTTTGCAATTTTAAGGCTTTCTTCAAAAATCTCACATAATTGGATCACTAATTTGAAGACAGGGATGCAGGTTTTCAAATGAGAGAGAAAGAGAGACAAGGCAGCAGGTCTGCATGTCCTGGAGCAACCAGTTCTCAGCTCAGCCTGTCTGTGCGGTGCACAACTCAGCCTGGCCTCTTCAAGGAGGCTGGACCGGCTTTCCTGGGTAAGCCCGGACCTTCTACAAGGATCTAGGGGTCCCAGCAGGAGGGCTCTATCTCTGGTTAGGAGTTTGGTCATCTAATCTGACAAGGAAATTACAGTATCAAGTTGGGACTCCATATCTGCAGTCGTGTGTAGTACTTGACTCTCCAAATGGGAGTGGGAGGAAGCCAGAGTTCCTGAAAGTCAAGCCACCCAAGAACTAAGAGAGATGCCTAAAGATCAAGAGCAGGGGCCTGTGCGCTGCCCACCCCATTATGGCAGATGCTCTCCAACAGACAAGTCATTATCCTCTAGGCCTGTTTCCCCATAAGAAAAGTGGTAGGATCGGGGCTGTCTGAGATCACTTTCAGAGGAAACCCTCACTGGTTCTTAACTGGGAGCAATGGCTACAGGGTTGGGTGCACCCAAGAGCTTTGTCTCACGGATTGGACTGTACTTCAGAAGGATGGGCAGAATCACCAAGGAGAGAGCAGGGGTCAACCCAGCCCACCAAGGTAAAAAGCAGGGAAAAGCCACGGTACCGTCAGCATTCAGTGGAAAATGTCCCAGCAATAGGCTGGGTGTGGAGGGGACAGTGAGAGCTGTACAATGAATCTTCCTTTAAAGATGCCCAAAATGCAGGAATCAGAAGGAGCCAGGGCTGGGAATGAGGAGGCCTGGATTTAATCCCATTCTGCCGAACACTCTTCCTGTGAGCTGTCACTCTTTCTAAGCTTCTGTTCCATCCACCGTCAGAAGGGAAAATAATCTCTCTATCACCAGGCTACTCGGCAGATTGGATTCGACAGATTATATATAAAGTGGCTGGTGCAGGACAGGAACTGAGACAGTGCCATTTCCCTGCCTGTCCTCTGCTAACTGAAGTACCACCATTTTCCAGCTTCTCAAAAGGCCTGAGTTCTGGGAAGCAGAGAAAACTTATTATCTTAAGAGCAAGCACGCAGAGAATTTAGCTTTGGCAGGAAGATTTTCAGGTGTGTGGGCTGCTGGTTGGGCCACTGGGCTCAAGAATGACCACGCCTCTGAGCAGTCTACCTGCAGCAGCTCCTCACGGGGTTTCCTCGTGAAGCAGCTAGGACTGGTCACAACAGGGCAGTTGATTAATTACAAAGGGAGTGCAGAGGACGACACCCAGTCTCATTTCCTCCTCTGGTCTCAGTGGAGAATATACGTGCTCTCGGAGGCCCCTTGCCCCTCCTAGCCTCTGGATCCATTTGGAGGTTATGCTACCAACTTACCCAGAAGCTACCTCATGATCTTTCAGTCCCCTCCCCTGAGACCAAGTCTTGGAGAGTACCATTCCCACAAGGAGTGGTCAAGCCTCACAGATGCCAAGTCTGGTCTGAGAGACTAATTCCTCAGGAGTTGGTGCCAGGGATCACTTCCCCTTTAAGGCAAGACCCACTCTGACACATACAAATGTGAATTGTCATCTCCTGGCCTTCCAGGACAGTACATTTTTATGACTACATCATGCAGCAAAGACTTCCAGCAAACCTTCTGTCTGCTTTTTTTCCAGGCTGAGGAGGACAGGGCTGATGACCAGGGATGGGAAGAGCAACTTGAAGGAACATAGGAAATCTCTAGAACTCTGGTGCCCGGCACCAGAAATCATCAGAGATAAATCAGATGCAATCAAGAAGGTCCAGGTCTGTGGGCTGCAGCACAAAAGAACTAATTATAAACAATGACAAGAAGAAGAACATGCTACAAGAGTAGTTCAAGTTTGAGAGTTCAGAGGAAAGTGGAAGGGCATTGAGACCAGGCAGCTAGGAGAGGGTTTCACAAAGGAAGTGGCCTTCAAGCTGAGACTTGGGAGATGGTTCTGATTATCCTAAGATTGACAGCAACTGCTCTGATTCCTCAGAAGAAATCCTCTCATTACCCTGGATTGAAACACTACCCTGAGATAAAACCTGAAGAATCTGGTAAGCCAGGAGCAAGCTTCTAAGAGGAGTCCAGGAATGTGAAGAGCCAAACGCAATCCAAGGTTGTAAGATCTTGCTGGGGAGGTGCTTGCGCGCACAGCCTGTCAATAACTGAACCAAGGCAGGCAACTATCTAAAAAAAAAAAAAAAAAAAAAAAAAACACAAACTGCACTTCTGGGAATAGGCCCAGAAGGGACATTGGCCATTGATTGCTAGGAAACCAGCAATCCCTGCTGGGCTTTATGCTCCCTGCCAGGTTTGCACATGTTTCCTCCAGGTTTCTGCCTGCTTTCTTCTCAACACACACATCCAAACTCACTCCAGCATATGTTCCAGCTCAGGTCCCCCTCGTCTTTCTAAATAACTACACCAGAGTGTACAAGAAAATGGATGATGTTCTGCAATTTGTGGCAGTCCAAATACTGAAAATAGTGGAAGAAGAGCCCTTGGGTTTCTGTGTTTTCTTTCTGTTTAGTCTTGTGTTTTTATGACTGACACTTACATTGTTTGCTTTGCTGAGAACCCTTAGCAAATGGAAAGTGGGCTTGCCTTACCACTGGTGGGAATGGATTTTATAAATGTCACATTGCACAGAAAGGAACTAAGCTTGAGAGCAGCTTCAAGAGCTAGCAGTTCTTGGTTAGATCAAAGCCTCTCTTAAATTGATCTTTAAACCCAAGCATGTCAAGTAAAGCACACGTATGTGCATGTTATGATTGCACTTCCAAATCTCCTGGGCAAAACCAGAATCTGGTCTTTGGCCATGACATACATACGTTCATGCATACATAAATTCTAGCCTGGGTGGTCATGAGTGGAGAAATGAAAGGATTCTTAACAGTAATAGGCAAGACCGACATTCCCATTTCTGAAATGACTACCATAGCAATTATCATGAAGCTCCTCTCATCTGGAGCACTGCACTCAGTACCCTGTGACCCAGGAAACCTAGAGGCCTGATCTCTGAAAATTTAGACTGCCCAGAAATGTGCAGTTTGAGAAGGACTATGGGCTTTGTAATTAGACAAATATGGGTCCAAACTGAAGTCCTGCTATGTATTAATTGTGTGAACCAGATAGATGTTTAAGCTTATCTGAACCTCAGTTTTCTCACTTCTAAAATGAGAATAATAAAACCTAATTTACAGAATCATTTTGAAGGTAACATAGGTTAACGCCCCAAGCAGTGTGGCCTAACTCAGGGGGCACCCAATAATGCGAATTTCTGTCTTCAGACCTCCTTCTCACATTATTGTTCCTTTCACCTTAGGAGCATTTGCCAGGGCACTGTTGGAACTACACATTGGAGAACTCCTGACCTCATTTGAGTTCTTCCTTCCAGAGTCTCATGCCACTCTTTCCTCTGAACATTTTTAAAATTGACCTTCAAAAAAGGTCTTCAATAAACTTCTGCCCAAATCCTATTTTTTCCCTTTCCCAAATAGAGCAGATGTTAATTTTCTTTATCTAAAATTTCCTATCAAATTTATTTAATCAACTCATGAGACCTTTGGGGCCTTCCTTGGTTCCAAAGTAGCAGTTCCCTTAATCATTTCCTCTGCTGCCTGGGGAAAAAAAAAAAAAAAGAAAAGAAAAGAAAAAAACTTGGTCTCCAAGGTGATTTCACTCTCTCTGATCTGGGGAGGACGTCAACATCACACAAATGGTATGCTGGCAATCGATCTGTTTACTTTTAGGGTTTCTGTGAAAAACTGGTGGAAGCATTATTTTTAGCAAATCAATGATTCCTTCTGTCTGCACACATGTCCATCTGTCTGTCGGTAAGCACAGCCAACCCAGGTCTAAGAAAGCCTTTCCTGACTTGCCTGGACAGCTCCATCCATCATAAGAGCTTCCTGCTGAGCAAATAGTCTAAGAGTCCCAGTAATTGAAAAAAAAAATGGCAATTTACTACTATGATCTTCAATTGTTATATTTTCTACACAAGGAGACTTTGAGTCTTTGGTAGTCAGCACCCTGAGTTGAAATTTTCCTGAATAATTCACTATTTCCCATACCATCTTGTGCTACCCTGCCTTCCTTACATTGTTCACTCTGCCAGAAACTGTCATTTCTCATTCATTCATTTACCCCAAAATATTTATTCTGTATCTATCCTAGGACAGGCACCATGCCATATGTGAGGAATTTGCCGATGGACAAAAACAGATACTATCCCTTCGAGTTGTCTGGAAAGCAGTGGGAACTCACTGAATCATTTTAGGTATGGCACTGTTCATGATTAGATAGAAGAGATCATTTTGACTGCAGAGCATAGATTGAAGAGGGCAGGTGTGAATGTGATTTCTGCTTTTGACCATAAATGGAGAAAGTGGCATTGCGCTAGCCCTCTGCTATAAATAAGCAACTAAAAACAAGACCAACTATATAAAGAAACTGCTTTCTGGCATGGAAAATGGCCAACACAAGACCATGACCTCTGATCATGATCTTTTTTTTTTTTTCTTTTTTCTAGTTCTCATTTAGGGACAATTTTTCTAACTATGATGTAGGGAGGTAGAGTCCAAACAGAGCAAATAGAGCATGACATTCCCACTGACCTTGAAGGAGGCGGAATCAGATTTTAAGACTACTGCAGAAAGTAGACTCAGAAACAGGCCATTAAAGAGGAGGAATTTGTGAAGAAGTCTTCAGAAATCTATGTATTAGGATGGTCTGCATGTGCACAGGGAGAGACTATGCAAAGCTAACAAGGAGGGGCTGTTATGAGGTGGACAGTAGAAAAACTAGAGGTCAAGCAGTACTAGGAGATGTTGGAGTCCTGTCTCAGCCAGAGGGTAATGACATTTTTAACACCTGGGCATACAGTTTAAACATCAGAAAGGTCATGCCTTAGGAATAAGGACCATGTCCAAGAGAAAGTGTCAACAAATTATGGCTCTTGGTTCAGTCACCAATGTTTGTAAATAAAATTTTATTAGAGCACACCCTACCCATTGATTTATATTAAAGTTATAGGAGTAGAGTTGGTTACTTGTTACTGAGACCGTATGACCCATGAGACCAAAATATTTACTATCTAGTCCTGAAGAAGTTTTAAAGTAAGGACTGGTCTTAGAGTAAGGACTACTCTAGACTTGTTCTAACAAAACCTAAAAGCAAGTCTCACCAATATCCACAGGGAATTTTGCAATTTTAGTCCTATGAAGTTAAAGGACCTTAGAGAGAACAACATAGAATTCTCCTTGCCCCCCCACAACAAAGCATAAAACATAACCTCTAAAAGTTCTATACATTTAGTACCAAATTGAGTGATTTCATAGAACAAAACTGAGCACTCTTCAGAGGAAGATAACAGAATCTAGACTCTCTATAGCATATCATTAATAATACCAAGAACAAAGCAAAATCACTAGACACACATAAAAATGGGAAAATGGACTCTATAGGCAAGAAAATATCTTATTAGAAATAGGCCCCATGAAAACTTGTATGTTGAATTTGGTAATTGTTTTAGTCAGCTATCTTGTTATGACTGAATGATCTGACCAGCACAATTGTAGAGGAGGTTTATTTGAGGGCTCATGGTTTCAGAGGTCTTAGTCCGTTGAAGGCCTGTTCCATTCCTCGGGTCTCAAGGTAAGGCTGAACATCATGGCAGCAGAGGGTGGCAGAGGGAAGCAGCTCACATCATGGTGATCAGGGAAGGAGACAGAGAAAGAGAGAGGAGAGACAAAGAGAGAGAGACTCCACTCTCCAGATACAAAATATATACCCAAAGCCACATTCCAATTCCAATCTCCTCCAACCACACCCTACCACTTCAATTAATCCCATCAGGGACTAATTCACTGATTGGGTTAAGACTCTTAAGACCCAATCTTTTCTCCTCTGAAACTTCCTGCATTGTCTCACATGTGAGCTTTTGGGGTACACCTCACATCCAAACCATAACAGTAATACTTTAAATTATATGTTATAATATAAATTATATATTTACAGTGCCAATGACTAAAGAGATTAGTCTCTAACAGAACAAAATCAAGCTTGAAAAACAGTGAATGTGGGAAGATCAGTAAGAAAGCTACCATCAAGTCACAGATTAGATAGATAAAGATGACAGGTTATACTGGGATGTTAGCTGTGTCTCTGGAGTAAGTAGGCATATTCAAAGATTTTTAGAAAGAATAATAGAATTTGATGGTGAGCTGGATGTGGAGAATAATGGAGTAGGATGTGAAAAAGAAAACTCTTAGATTTGGGGCTTAAAGTGTGAGATAATTGATGATGAGTTTACTAAGTTGGCACACCCTGCAGAAGTGTGTTTTGATTAAATTGAGTTAGATTTTGGCTGTCTTTAGTTTTTGATCTCAATAATTGTCAAATATTATTTGAAGATTGGCTCCAATATCCCGCTCCTTTCTCAATTTCAACACTTCTCCTTCACCCAATCAGAATGGTTCACTCTTCAGTATTCCAGTTAAGACCCTTGTTATAGCCCTATTCTCTTTTCTAATAATCTATTTACATGCCTAGACCATGAGATCCCTGAATGCAGGGTCCATGCTGTGTTCATCTTGTAGTTGTGACTCCTAGTATACATTTAAAACATAGTGGGTGTTGATGCTGGATGAATGAATGAATGAATGAATGAGAATAATTATTTAATTTCATTCTTGGAGGTTTGTGACTGGGAACCATTTTTTTTTAGGGTAAAGGCAGGAATTTTAGAGTAAGACAAATCTGAGACCAGGCTTGACTTCTGACTTACTTGCTGGTAACTGGCTAATCAACTTCATCTTTTTAAGATGGAGACAAAAAATGACCACCATATAGTAAATGAGTTTATTCTTGGAAAGTGGTCAGCATAGTAACTGCCTCACAAAAAATTCCCAATATTTTGTTAACTAATGTAGTCATGATGATGATTGATGATGAACAGACTAATGTTGCAAAAATAACTGCCCAAGAAGGGTTTTTGCACAAAACAGGAGAAATTGGTAATCACAGGAAGGTCCTCCATGCCTTCTCACCTGCACAAAAACCCAAATTTGAGTGTTTGATGAGCCCACCAAATTTTGCATTCAGAGTTTATTCAATTGTGCTTTCCAAATTTTGCAATTTTACTGAAGTAGCCAGAAGAGAGTTCTTCTTTATTTTCTGTATTTAAACTTCAAATAAATAATTATGCTTCTATTTGCCCCTACACATTACAGGGTCACAAAACAGGGAGTAAATTTTACATTTTTCCAACCTTCATATTTTCCCACAGGCTGCCACACCCTACCAGTGCTCTTAAACACCAAAGCATCCCTGCTTCGTGCTCTTGGTTTCTCCAGGAACCTCAGCTATTCAGCTCCTTGTGAGACTTGATTTTTAATATTGTCCCCATGCCCCAAGTCTCTGGTGTAATTCCAAGGCAGGTTGATAGTCTGAGGGCTGTAGCACCATGATGCACCCTTGATCCCTTAACTCTAGCTATGACCCTTACCCTCAGCCATTAAGCTTGTCTACTGCATGATAGAAAGCCTGAGAAGCCAGCGTCCCACATTGCTGAGTAACTCATTACAGGAGTGGGCAGTCGTTACCCTTCAAATATTTAAACAGGTGTCTTCTCCAAGAGGAAGTTTTGGTCTATGACCAAAGTTCCCTTCCTGCTAATCTTTATAACATGCCTGAATTCTAAGATCTCTGAAAGCAAAGTGATTTCTTCTGAGCTGAATGGAAGTGTGTCCTGCTCTGGAGAGGAAGTTCAACTTGGCAGAACTCAGCTAGACCCTCTCTACCCCTTGGAGATCTAGGTAAACCTGCCCAAACCTCCTAAGCAAAGGCCTATGGGAGTCCAGTCCTTTTCCACCATCTCTGTGAATTCCCAGCAGCTGACACCCTCCTGCACAACCTTGTCTCCGCTACACACCTGAGACTAATTTCAGCCCATACTAACCTGAGCATAAGCTCAGTCTTTCCACAGGTGTACAGCAGGGACATTTTGACCAAGAATTTCCCAAGTTTCATGATTATGCTGAAAGTTTAGGGCATCACATCCTGTACCTCTTGGTTCCTCACCATGTCTTTTTCCACCACCATTCTTGTCTCCTTTTTACTTCTCCACCTAGAATAATAAGCAGATGTGCACCTCTCCTCTCAAAGAGCATTTCCCTTCATACACACATCCCTGAACCGTGCCACTTTCTTTCCACCTCCAAAATCTCTTTTAAAAATAGAGCTATTTGCTTGGAAGATATCATGAGAATAGGACTATTTGTTACTGTATAGCCCCAATAGTCCCATTCTTAAGAGAGATTTTGGTGTTCACTGTTAGTATCATGACATAGAGTTTTCTTAATTCTACTGTCTCCCAATCATAGATAAGTACCTTCCAGACCCATTCATCTAGTTAGCAGCAGACCTAAAACATAGGTAGACCTAGTTTGAGAGAGCTACAGGTAGAACTTGGGGAATTTTTGGTTGGGTAATAAGGACCATTCTGCTACCCCACACCCACAACTTTCTGAGATATCAGAGTTAGCCTGAAACATGGAAGCCAGATTCCCAGTGACTTGGGAGGCTAAGGCAGGAGGATAATAAGGTCCAGACCAGCCTCAGCAACTTAGAGACGTCTTCAGACGCTTAGTGAGACCCTGTCAAAATAAAAAATAAAAAGTGTTGAGACAGTAGCAAAGTGGTAAAGTTCAATCCCCAGTACCGATTTTTTTAAAAAATGAGAATAAGCATTTGAGGCATAGTTATTGGAGTCAGGCAAATCTGGATGGGATCTTCAAATCCACCTCTTATTGGTTGTCTGAGAAATGGAGATAATAACAGGTTATCTTATGAACTCACTAACGGTATTAAGATAGGACTTATTTAAAATCCCCAGCCTCTATTTGAATTGGGGGACCTCCTTCCTCTTATTCATGTTCTAGTGTGGCTGTTAGTGCACTTTGGATGTGTGTAGGTCTCCACTTTCTCCTCTGGGAGTCACTTCCCAGTGAGTCGCTGGTATCAAGGATTACTCAGCTTTACTTCCCCAAGTTGAAACCCTGAGCAGCATCAGGCACAGGATTCTCCCTGATGGAGGAGGATATGTCCCTTCTGATGCTGCATCCTGCATCCTAGATTAGCCAAATGGCCTATTCCTCCCTCTCAGATCCCACCTCTACTGCCAATAAACTCAGTCCACATAAAGTGCACATAGAGCTGGAGGATCCATGGAGGAGTGACCCAGTTTCAGACACTGGAAGGTTTTAAATGGTGCACTAGGTTGATGACCTTCGAACAAATAACCCCCCAAGCTGTTTTGCATCTTTGCATTTGTTCTTCCTGCTTCATGGCCTGTCCCTTCCTCTATACCTGTCTTATCTGTATGGTAGAAAGCCACTCATTTTATAATAGCCCAGGCTTCTATAGTCACTCCCTTCAGTTGATTCCCCAGGTAAGGCTAAAATAGTCATTTCCCCCATGCACTAAGCTTCAAATTCCTCAGGGTGGAGACCCTGACAGCTTTGTGTAGAATCAAACTGAATCCAACCAAGTCAATAACACTGCCTTCAACTAAAGGCCCTTTCCAGACACAGAAGGCTGTATCCTCTCACAGGAAACTCTCTGAGGCAACGGAAACACCAACTTCCATTGTAGAGGATTTCGTTGGTCATTATCTCATGAGGTCTTTGTGGCCATCCTATGCCATTATCTCCTAGCTTTTACTGCCTGTTTTAGTCAGTTTTTTTTTTTCACTGATGTGACTAAGGGACCCAACCAAAACAACTTTAGGGAAGAAAGGTTTATTTAGGGGCTCATGGTTTCAGAAGTCTTAATCCACAGAAGGCCAACTCCATTCCTCACAGCTCAAGGTGAGGTTTAATGTCATGGTGGAGGGAAGCCACGGAGGGAAGTGGTCATGATCAGGAAGCAGGGAGAGAGTCCACTGGCAATACAAATACATACCCCAAACCATGCCCTATTCCCACCTCCTCCAGCCACACCCTACCACTTCAGTTACCACTCAGTTAATCCCTATCAGGGGATTAAATCACTGATTGGGTTAAGACTCTTACAACCCAATCATTTCTCCTCTGAACCTTCTTGAATCATCTCACATGTGAGTTTTTGGGGGACGCCTCACATCCAAACCATAACACTGCCCGTCCAGCACTGCCATCCAAATTGTCTATTACTGGGCAGTTCCAGTGCTTCTGTGTGCTCAAATAGCTCTTGAAAAGGAACTCAACTAGAGAAGAAAGGAAAGGAGGACTCAGGTCCCCTTCCTCCTGCCTCCTGCAGATCAGTGTGTTCTTTATTGGGTCCTTCTACCCTACAAAGTGCTTCTTATACTCATTTAAGCCTCCAGTAGGTTTGAGATGTAAGAATATGTTTCCTTTAGAATAATTTATTTCTCTTAGCCTGAGTGTTTTCATCACCATAATAGGTATGATACAACTAGCTATGCAGTCTACTGCCCGTAATGTTATTGTGAGAAAGAATGGCGTCGAAGATGTAAAGCTTGACACAGGAAAAGAACTCAGTAAAGTTTAGCTGGTGTTAAAGGAGCTTTCTCCCCAGTAAATCTCCCTTGTCGGGCTGAAGAGGTTAAGAACTCTCGAGCAGTGTTTCCTACCTCTCTTTGTCAGTCTTGCATGGTAGTGCTACCCTTCACTTTGAATTGTGATACCTGCTGTCTTGGGCCCTCTGAAGACTCTGAAATAGGAAGAGTTTCATTGATACTATGATAACTGTTATAATAACCAATGGAACTCTTACGGGTTTAAAAATAATCAATGAAACTATTAAAACATTATTTTAGAGCCCAAAGCAAACAGCATTCAACTGTCACCTGCTTGTATGCCAGTTTAGCATTGCTTCAACTCATCTGCTGCCTCCAAAGAAGACCCCTGCCCTTTAGGTCATAGGAAGAGCCCAGTTCTACCCTGGTCCCTGCCAGAGCTCTAGGAGTTCATTTCTCTTGGTCACTTGCAAGTCCTTCAAACAAATGACTTGAGTGTCCTTACTGCTCAGAGCCCCTCTTTTGCAGACAGTGACCAAGGGTCCAAGACCCAAGGCTGAGGAGTCGAGGAGACACCGCAAATGCACCTCCCCCTGCCCAGCCCTGGGACAGTATGAGGAGCTGGCTGTGCTTCTCTGGAGAGTCACTTCTGGGGTCAATAGTTGTGCCTCTCTTACTCACAGAACACCTGACCTTGGCATCAGTTAGACTAAGGATCACAAAGCTTCTCACTTTGCCAAGAAATAACTAGGTAGCTTTTGCAAAGACACTGCCCTAACATTTTTATCTGAAAAATACAAAAGAACAGATCACACTGGTTGATCTTCAGCTGAATAATTTTCAAGAGTTCTGTCATAGGCAAGAAGAAGAGGATATGGGGAGCCTACATGTGCCCTTCACACACTATGTCTCACCGCTTACAGCAACCTATGAGTCAGGTACTGCCCATCCTTTACAAAAGGAAAAACTACAGGTCAGGTATATAAGAAAGTGTATTCTAGGACTGGGTCCCAAGTCCATTGAACACCAAGTCTAGGCTGTCACTCTTACAGTGTGCTGTTTCCCATTTAGGAAAGAAAATCAGTGCAAAACATAAAGAGTTGGCAAGAGGCCCTTTGTACTACCGAGGAGAGAAGGTGCTTTTCTCTTTGACCACCCTCCCTTCCCTTAGCAACCATCCAGTTGATCACTGAGCTCCTCTTCCCAGCTGGCCAAGCCAGCTCAGCCTGGCAGGAGGCAAATCTTCCCAATGCTCTGTAATCATAGACCTTGGAAATTGGGTTACAAGGCAAACCATCTCCCATTTCCTCTCATAAGTGAAAAGCTATTCAACAGAGGCCCTTTCTCTTTCAGGGCCCCTCCAGGTTTGTTAACTCTCAGAAAACACTGCTTATAATATGGCACTTGAAGCGAGGTAGCCAGAAGTGTTGGGTGATGGGATTTTAATGTGGTCCACGCTGTGAGCCCATCCTGGCTGTCTGCAGAGCCTTCTTCTTAGGCCCTCAATTATCCGCGCTCTCAATCTTCCTCAATCAGTGGCAGCACATCTCATTTCTTAGACCTGCCCCGGGCTCCTTGGAGATAACCTTCATTTTCTGGGCACAGCTGGGTGGCGGCAAGATGCGGCTGGTGGTGGGAGGGAGGAAACCATGGCTGTCATCCCTGTGGCTGAGGTTGGAGAGGTGGGTGGCACTTTACACTCTGAATCAGGAAAGTCCCTTCCATCAAAGAGGTACTGATGGCTGTGGTACCTCAGACCCACAGTCGGTATATCTCCCCCACCATCTTCTGAAAGAGGCACAACTGAGTATCTGGGGGAAGCAGGGGTTGCCAGGAGGAGGAGGTCTATAATCCCAAAGAGGATTTTCCAAAGTGAAGACCGAGCGGAGTGCAGATGTTAGGAAGAGATGACGGGGCCTAGAGAAGAGAACCTCAGCAGCCATTGGTTGGTCATCACGGAACCATGATTTTAGGTCTGAAGCAGTTTTTCCTCTTGGGGCATTTCTGCCTCTGACGGCATCTCTTCCTCCATGGCACCACTGGCACTGCCTGGCCCTGGGCCTCTTTATCTCTCCCCTGGACCAGAGCCTAACAGCATATGACCTCTGCCTGCAGCCTCCACTACCCCCATCCCCAGGGCTGCCACTGGGATCTTTCTGGAGTGCAAATCCAATCCTGCTGCCCCCCCCTGCTCAAATATGTTCCTTAGATAACATTTTGTGAAGCTCAACCATCATCCTATTCATAGAAAAAGTGAAAATATGTTCACATTTGGCCACATGTGGACAACAATTATTTTTTTGCAGTGGGTTTTTCCTGTGATTGTTTTTCCTGTGCATTTTCTTGGTATTTGAGTTTTCTGCACTGAACTTAAGATAAATACAGTTGTTGTTTCTTTTTCTGGACATAAAAATACCACGTAGAAAAAAATTTTTTGAGAAATCCTCATGCACAGATAAAGACCAAATTCATTAAATCTGTACAGAGCTTTGATCTATCTTTTGGTTCTCTTGTTTCATTACAATTCACAGGCCAGACATACAGAGGCTTCACATGGGCTGTTTCCTCCCTAAAATGTGGCCCTTCCCCGACCACTGTTACTGCTTTCTCTGTTGCCCACCCCCATCCTCACTGTAGCTTTGTCTCTTTTTACCTATAGAACTCCTAGTCACTTCAAATGCACCTCCTCAAGAAACGCTCATCTCCGTATTCAGCAGTGATTATTTCCTCCACTTAGCACCTGCTAATATTCTTCCTTCACCTCAATCCCCCACAGTCTGAGCAGAGTGATTACCCCCTCAAGATGAGGAAACTAAAGCCCAGTAGTAGCCAGTAGGTGATAGATCCTGCACCAAATCCAGGCTGCCTGACTCCAGATACTCAGCTATTTAACCAACACACAGTAGAACTTTGAAGCGGTGGCCACCTGTCTCAAAATGTAGATAAGAACTGTCCAGATATGTAAGTTAGTTTAGAGGGGTCCCTTGACATCACCAAGATGTCCAACACAATCAGGGTCACATTCATTGGTTCTTGCTCCCCATGATGTCTCTTGTCAATCTGCTGTAACCCAGAAGTTTCCAGCAGCACCCACAGGACAGATCATATCAATCACGGTGACTGCAAACCTGAAAAGGAGACATTGTCTCCAAAGTTTATTTTAGACTGACACTGTTCCGTCCTTCCAGGATTTGGGCTCCCGAGTAAAATATTTCTGTAACATATACACAAAGTAGGCAAAGCAATACTTTATTATTAGCTGGAGCTCTGACTCCAAGAGATTGCAGAACTCTGAGGAGCAGGGCTGGAGCCCACGGAGGGCCTGATTTATCTCAGCACTCATCTGTCTCTGAATTTGGATTTCCACTCTGCTGGGGTGAGGAGTGGCATTGAAACAAAAAGTTGGACACAGAGAGCACAGGAAGTCATTCTGCCGAGTGCCAAGGAGGAAGCTGGTTCAGGTCTCTGGTTCAGGACTGTCTTAGTGACCTTAGGTTTAGCTGTCCCATGGGAGGGAGATAGTTCACATCACATTGTCATCCAAGTCAGTGAGGTGGTAGAGAAAGAAGTGACAAAACACCTGGGAGAGGAGAGGCAGCCAGAGCTGGGGAGCAGATCACTGCCTCCTTCGGGGGACAAGGTTTAGAACTGCTGTATCCTCCATTGCATTCACCGAAGTCCCTAAAGGAAGCAGAAACAGACTTGTTGATTCAGAGTCCAAGAAAGTGCTATCATAGTGCCAAGGATCTGCACTCTTCAAAAACAGGAGTGTCCCCCAAGGCAGCGCCCCACAAGGCAGCACCGGTCTGGCGTGTTCCAGGTTACTGTGAGTCATAAAGGGAGGGTATTGGTCTTGCTAAAATCCCAGGAAGCAGGTGGGTGAGACAGGCAACACAATATTAAGAAAGGAAATCATTTCTTAAAGAGGTGACCTCATGATAATAAATTTGAGAAGGAGATGTGGACAGGGGTCCTGCTGATCCTTGAGAACTCTATTTATTCATTTAATTTGCAGTGCTGGGGTTGGAACCTAGGGTCTTGTGCATGCTAAGCGAGCACTCGACCACTGGGCTACAGGCCCAGTCCTGATCCTTGAGAATGCTAGAACCACAGAGCTGAATGGATCCCAATCTACAAATGCTTCCAGAAGGACTGCCATGGGCCAGGCTTTGCTAAGGACCAATAGGGAGATACCAAAAAGAGTTAGGACACACCGTCTCCTAGAGCCTTGGGGTGTCTCTTTCTTCTCTGCAAGTTCAAGGAATCCCTAAGTGCTGGAGCTGGAAGGACCCTCGGAAATCTTGTTCCACTCTCATTTTCATTCATTTAATCAATGAATGTTTTTTGGATTCCCTCTATATGCCAAGCTTTGTTCTAGGTTCTAGGGCTACAATAGCAAGAAGAGAGATAGGGTTCCAGCTCTCAGAGCATTTATATTTACGTGAGGGAAACAGACAATAAACAGGTGAGCAAATAAATGTCAAAGATAATTCCACAGTATCATGTGAATAAAATAAAATATTGCTACGTAATAGAGAATAAAGGGCACAATGCTGGATTTGGTGAACAGGGAAGGCTCTTTGAGAAGAAGTCATTTGAACTGAAGTGTGAATGATGGGAAGAATTCCTGCATGGAAATTCAAGAGAGAATCCAGGCAGAAGGAATGGCCAGTGCAAAGGTACTGTGGTGGTTACAAAGCTGATCTTCCCAAAGTATAGCAAGAGGATCAGAATTACTGGAGAAGAATGGGCAAGATGGAGAATCTTGGAAACATAGCTAAGGGTCGGAGCACAAATTACCAGATAATAGGGTTTGGGACTTTATGAAACAGCAAGGGCATCCATGAGTGGTTTTAAACCAAAGGGGTAGAAGAAATTCAGAGCAGAGTGGGCGAGGAACCCCAGGCCTATAGAATCTCAGCTCAGTGCCCTCTCCTACCACAGCATGCCCATGAGTTCCCTCTGACTTCATCCCAGTTTTCTAACATTGCAGAACGTAGGGCTTGGGTCTTGCATCCAATTAAGCCCTGAGTCAAACAAGCAGAGAGATGTGCTTTAGCATAGAGCAAAGCCTCCTCCTGAGCATATCTTTAGCCCTTAAAGGGGAGCGAAACATGATAATTAGTAACCAATTAATGTGCATTTCAACAAACTCTATTTTAATTATTCTGTCATAGGTTGTCTGCCTGTGAAATATTCCATGTTAATTAAATCCTCTTAATAATCCAATGAAAGCTCCTCTTTTCCTTGATGTGTTGCTGGAAAGGAGGGCGATGGCAGACTTACAGCTCATGTAATTTGAGTTAATGGCATGAAGCCTGCTTTGAGCTTTCAGATGCTTATTGAACTAGTGATCTCTTAATGCTTCTTAGACTTTTTTTTATATATAATTATCACACAATTGCCCTGTTATGTCTGAGAGACTGCATTCTGACAAGACGGGGCTCCAGGAACTTTGCCTGCGAAACACTTGACCTGTATCTCCTTGCCTAGCTGTGATCGCTGATGCGTCACAGTGACACAGATGCGTCCCCCTGCCATCTGTCAGTCCACACTCTGCAACTTGTCCCGATCTTTTCCTCAGACTCCATCACAGTGACTTTGATTTTAGGCCTCAAACACCTTCTCTGTTAAAAAGGGCAGAGTTGAGGACCAAGGAATTGGGTACAAGGCAGGTGAGGCCCTGATCTAGAATTCTGTCCCCTACTGCAGGGAGGTGGGGGTCCTCAGTCAGGAAAAGGAACAATGGTCAATGAATTTGGACAGAGGGGATGAGCTGCCCCAGTCAGACAGAAGCCCTGGACCCTCATGACCAGGGGCAGTGGGTGGAGGGAACTCTAGGCTGCTACAGGGTGAAATGACTCTTGGTGGGTTCATGACAGGGAGCAGGAGGGCTGGTCAGAGATGGGGACTCTGTCTGTGGGTGACAGTCCAGGTGCTGTCAAATACCTGGGAGAGCATGGGAGATTCCAAAGTAGGGCTCAGGATGGGGGAAGAGAGCCAGCACCCTGGCCATGATCGAGGCTCCAGCCCCATGAGGAACTGGAATAGTGCTTTGAAGGACTGATTCACCTGCTGCGCTATGTACAGACTCCTCAAAATCTATCAATCCTCAAGTTTATTTCTGAATATTTAACAGTGGCAAGTGGGTGCACTTGACTGACAGTGCTGCTCCTCCCCCTCATCTCTGGTCCTGAGGCGCCCAGGTTCTTCCCATCTGTGGCTCTGCCATCTCCTAGGACAGAGCTTCTTAAAGTGTGGTCCCCACACTGATAGCACTGGTGTCACCCCGTAACTAGTTAGAAATACACATGCTCAGGCCTCTCTCCAGGGCCACAGGATCTGAAATGCTGGGGGTAGGGGTGGGACCCAGAAATCAGTGTTTAAACAACCCTCCAGGAACTTTCTGAAGCACATCCAAATTTGAGAATCTCCAGCCTACAGCCTCATTGTCATCTGCACCCAGTTAGCAAAAGAAGGTGGATGCATGGAGGTGGTACTTACAGACCAAGAGCCCGGACCCCCAGGCAGCACCCTTCCCCTCCACACACACTGCTTTAGTGAGAACTGGCCACTGGCCATTCAGCCGCAAGAACAGCTGGGAGGGAGTCCAGTGCTGGCCAACTGCTTACTGGTTATAGTGATCCAGACAAGGAAAGAGGAATTTGCAAAGCTGTGACTGCCACAGAGCACACACCAGGGGCCCCAGGAAAGGAACTGGACAGAATTGTCCTACTCATGAGGACTTGGGGGAGCCCTTAGCAGTTTCCTCAGAATTCTTCTCTACTGAAGAAGGGGTTTTACCAGGTGCCTGGATGTGTGGAGCAATTGGGAACCTCAAGGTCGCAGAGGTGGTAAGTGACAGAGCTGCAGCTGGACTCAGGATTGCCCAATGCCAAGCTCTAGGTCTGTTTTATCTCACCCAGATAGCTCCAAAATGCTAGCATGCTCAGACTGTGTAATTTAATTTAATTCTTGAAATAGGTCTGGGTAACCCTGCTGTCTCCATTTTACAGCAAAACACAGTGTAAATGAAGGTACAAGATGTTGAGAAAACAGGAAGGAAGGAACAAAGAAAATTCTAGAGAGGACATGTGATTAAAAACAAATAAGGCAAATGTTTGTGTGTCTATTTACATGAGCATATATGCATAATATAAATGTATGTATATGCACATGGATGTGCATGTACACATGTAGATTCACATACATATTAAAGCATTACCAGGCTATTTGGAAAGAAGAGAAAACTTTACCCATAAATTCACCATGCTAATAGGCTTCTCTTATATGGACAGCCTTCAACAAGTGTAAGGAAAAGAAAGATTTCTAGACAGAGCAGAAGCAAGATCCCAGAATAGAAAAATACCAGAGGGGGAAAGTCCATGGACTGTTCAGAGAACATCAAATAATTGAATGCACCTGGAGTGGGAAGTGGTGGACAATACCGCTGAGGTGATAGGTGGGACCAGAATACAGGAGAATTGAATGTCGGGCTCAGGAGTTTGTACTTTATTCTTCAAATAAAGGGGATCCAGGAAAGAGTTTTGAGAAGGAGAATGACATGTTCCGATTTGTGCAGTAGAAAGATTACTCTGGGGGTGATGAATAGGACTGACGGAAAGAGAAGAAATTTCTAGAAGACAAGCAGATAAGGGAGGAGATAGGTGCAATAGCCTGCAGGAGAGAGAATGGGGCCTGGAGCAAAAGGGATAGGAAGCGTAAGAAAGGGAGAGTCTCTGTGATTGGAGGAGGCTGGGGAGGAAGGAGGGCTGAAAACAAAGCTGGTATCTGTCGCTCATGTCAGTGAAGTGGGGGACTTTAAAAAATAAGGCGCCACATATTGGGTACGATAGGGTACATTTTATTCATTCTAAGATGTGCATTTTGTTTTCTAATTTTAAAATCCTTAGGACCAAGCTGTCTCCTACAAATAAAGATGTCTTTCAATCACAGTCAGCAAGTCACAAGAACAGTGTCACAGCCTGTGCCTTTGTGGACCTGGTGCCGAACTGTTCACAGTGTCAGTCCTCCAGTGGGGTTATATGCACTGCTTACCACATAGAACCAACAACCACAGAAGGCAGGAAAGATCACCATGTTTCTAAAAAAGAAAGAATTTTTAAAGTTACAGAGGCTACTGTGACGGACTCATATACTGAAGAGAGCTCCCTTAAAGGCATCAGATATCGATTTGCCAAACAAACCTCGTTTACTGATTTCGAACAGAAGCTGCTTAACTTCCAGTGACATTATTCAATGGAGTGGGGAGGTGGGGGCATAAAATAGGAGTGGAGTCAAATAAAAAATGTCCTCAGCATTGAGATTTGCTTGAAAGAAAATCTTGGAGTCAAGAACAGAACCCATGTTTTAAAGTACTACATCATCATCAGGCATGGTGGTACATGCCTATAACCCCAGCAACGGGGGAGGCTGAGGCATGAGGATCACAAATTCGAGGGCAGCCTCAGCAACTTAGCAAGAACCTAAGCAACTTAGCAGGATTCCATCTCAAAAAATAAAAATACTTGTGGATATAACTTGGTGGTAAAGCACTCCTGAGTTCAAGTCCTGGTAATAAATAAAATAAATAAATAAAAAATTAAAATGCTGCCTCATCAACAGACTGATGACACACAGGGAAATTCCATGTGGGAAAAACATGCAAACAACAGACTCAGAGTCAACAAGAGGTGCAGGAGACTCTCAAGATGCATATATTCTAGGCATACCCAGGCCATTTTAAAAATTTTGTTTTTATCTTCCATTTGTATATGTACAAGAATGATACATAGTCTATTTGAATAAGTATGAAACTTTTTAAGTGATAAGAGAGTATTGTATCAAGCTGGACATAATGGCACACACCTGTAATTCCAGCAGCTCTGGAGGCTGAGGCAGGAGGATTGAAAGTCCAAAGTCAGCCTCAGAAACTAAGTGAGGCCCTAAGCAACTCAGTAAGACTGTCTACGAATAAAATATTAAAAAGGGCCGGGATGTGGTTCAATGGTTAAGAGACCCTGGGTTCAATACCTGATATAAAAAAAGAAGAAAGAAAAGAAAGAAAGAAAGAAAGAAAAGAAAGGAAGGAAGGAAGGAAGGAAGGAAGGAAGGGAGGGAGCAGAAGGGAGGGGGGAGGAAGGAAGGGAGGAAGGAAGGGAAAAGAAAAGAAAAAAGAAAGAAAGCATTGTGTCATTGTTTGCCAGACGTTTTTGCTTCTTAATGATATGTAAAATAATGGCACATCTTAAAATTGATGGCATCTTGGAGTCAATGAAACCTGGCATTCATTTTTCTCAACTTCCTGGCTGGGAGCAGCTCAGAATGAAGTAAATGTTAAGCCAAAAGTTATTAAATATACCTGAAAAACCCTTTCATGAAATGCTGGTAGAACTCAAAAAGACATAAAGAGTTTAGGAAATAGGTTTGGTATGTTCTTGTAAAATTAAACATATTCTTCACCAGAAACTCATGAATTTCCACTCATGAGTGTTCGCCCAAAAGAAATGAAAGCATGTCTTAAGCAAAGCATGTCTTTGCACAAAAAAATGTTGATAACTGCTTTATTCCTAATAGCCGCAAACTGGAAATAGTACGCCGCTCATCAGCTGTGAGAGGGTAAATGAAGTGTGGTATATTCCCCAATGTACCTGTTATGGTTTGGATGTGAGGTGTCCCCCAAAAGCTCATGTGTTAGGCAAGGCAAGAAGGTTTAGAGGAGAAAGATTGGGTTGTAAGAGTTTTAACCCAAACGGTGGATTAATCCCATGATGGGATTAATTGAGTGATAACTGAAGGCAGGTGGAGCATGGATGGAGGACTGGGGGTATGGCTTTGGGGGTATATATTTGTATTTGGCAAGTGGAGTCACTCTCTCTGCTTCTTGATCATCATGTGAGCAGCTTCCCTCTGCCACACTCTTCCACCATGATGTTCTGCCTCACTGCAAGCCCTGAGGAATGGAACCTGCTGTCCATGCGCTGTCAGTCCATGGACTGAGACCTCTGAAACCGTGACCCCTGAAATAAACTTTTCCTCCTCTATAGTTGTTCTGTTTGGGTCCTTCACTCGCAGCAGCAAAAAAGCTGACTCAGACGGTATTGTTGCTCAGTGGTGAAGACAGACCAATGGTACAGTGACATCATGGGTGAATGTCAGAAGCATTCTGATAAATGAGAGAAATCAGATCCAAACCACATGGTGCCATGCATAGCATTCTAGAAAAGGCAGAACTAGAGGCCAATAAATAAATCAGTGGTTCCCAGGATTGGGGCTGGGGTTGGAAGAAACAGATTGGCTGCAAAGGGTCAAGAAGAAACTTCAGGAATTGAGGAAAGATCCCATAGTTTGATTATACAACTGTATACATTTGCCAAAGCTGGTTTAGCCATTTGCTTTAAAAATGTTAACTTTCTTGTATGTAAATCATACCTGGTTAAATCTGATAGTGACTGAAAGATTGAAACAGACCTGGGTTCAAATTCCAGCTCTTCCTCCTACTAGCTGTTTGCCCTAGGAAACTTCCTTAACCTCTCTGAATTGCCCCTGGGTTTCCCATGCATTCAATAAAGATAACAAAAGCTGCCAATAGGGCTTTACTGAGGAAACTAAGTGAGGCAATATACATAAAGTACTCAGAGAACACGAGAAAGAATAAATAAATGCTCAACCACGTTGTTCACATGCTACCAGGGACCACAGGCAGTTCATTACTGAGGAATTAATCAGTTGTTGGGATGACAGAATTGTATAAGCCAATCAATTGTTTGTGGCTGAAACCATCATTCTGATCAAAACAATGTTGAATAGAGACTCCGGGGAGATGCAGCCTGAGCCATTTACAGTCTGTGCATTCACACGATCCATCTCACTCTGTGAAACTTTACGGAAAGGGAGAGAGTCCTGGGTGAAAGTTATTTTGAGCAGGAGCCCAGAGATGCCTGAAGGCTGGGCACAGTCCCTGGCACACAGATGGAGTTTTGATTTGACTTTCACTTCCACTAATGTTTGAATCTAAACACACCCCAAAAGGAATCAAGTACTTTAGTATAGAACAGAGAAATGTGCTGAGTATTTTGCATGCATTGGACCTAGCTAGTCTTTGTAAGAGCCCTGTGAGTTATACATTTTGGTAATTTCCATGAATTTGATGAAGAAACAGACACAGAGAGATAAAGGGATGTGTCCAGGGTCACAAGTAGTAAGAGGCAACACCTGGATTCAAACTCTCCAACTCTCCAAGTCCTGGTTTGGTGGGTTTTATCATACACTAGACCTAGTGAAAGACCTGGGAACCCAGGTCAAAGATTTTTGGGAGCAGGAGCCTGGAGGTTGGTACCTGGAGATGGAGTAGCGGAGGCTTGCTGAGCTTCAGAAGGGGCTGCCTGAATGAGGCAGACTTGCATTAGAGTCCCTGGGGCAGGCAAATGCCTGTAGGTTCAGGGCCCAGGATATGCTATGCTGGGACCCGGCTACCTTTGTATTCCTTCTTCTGGTATCAAGAGAAGTCCTGAGCAGTCCTGAAGAATGTTCACCCCTTTCCATGATCTCAGAGATCCAGAAACCTCCAAAGCCCTGAAGTTGAGGAAGTCTTGGTCTCATAGTCCTCACCTCACTTCAGATACTGGTGAGCTCTTCAGCCATGGTCTGAGTTTTCCTGGACTTCTCCCTTGTGAGCCTCAGGTGAGTCCTTATCTCTTGTCCCACCTATAAAATGAGGGGCAGACCTAGAGGTTCTTTGGCTCCCTTCTCACTTGGATGCCGTAAAATAAATCTGCGTCTTCTTTCACATGTTCACTACTGTCAGTCACTCAATGGCTCGGTTTGGGGAGATCTGAGCTCTGCCTCTCCCTTCTTTCCGAAGTCCAAAGATTGGGGCCAGGGTTACAAAATTGTGCTTTACTTAGAGCAAACCTATAGGAGTAAAACTTAAAAGAGAGGAGAAGAGAGAGAGAACTCAGGCAAATCCTAAAGTCTAAAAGTATATCATTAAACTTTTACAACTTCTAATCATGTTGGGACTGAATAAACCTCATTTTAAGTGTTAAACCTGTCAACCTTAAGATGGCAAAACCAATTCTAGTACTTCTCTGTACATTAAAGACACACAAGTAATTTATTGATATTTTTTTCCTAAGAAAAATAACAAAACACCCAGTCAGATTTGTTCTGCAAACCATATATTATAAGACACAAGAATCTGAAAGAATATAATGAAGGATTCTGGTTTTAAGAAGATGAAATAAACATTTCAATCTAAGAAAGATTATGCATAAATATTGTGCAAAAATGATTTTGTATGTATCACAACAATGATGTGAAATGTACCAAAATCACATACAAATGAAGAGGCAACACTGGGCTCAGCTAATCAATAGTCAAACTCAATGTTCCATTAAAAGATATTTATTAAGCATGTCCTATGTGCTGACCTCTATGCCAGGTGCGCTCTGGGAATAATAAGAGTCAGTCTCCAGCCTCAGTGAACACGCCATCATAGGAGAAAACCTATACTCACCCACCCAGGAAAGTGCTCTTGAGGAACTGCTGGAGTCCCCAAGACCTTGAAGCCATGACTAACTCTAAGAAGATGGTTTCTCCCCTGCCCTTATATAGGTTGCAAAGTTTTATATAGATTATGAGCCCTCTCTGAAAAGATCCTGGTAGACCAGAAGGCCTCATCTCCCCTCCTTGTCCTCCTCTTCAATCTCTATGCCACCATCTGTAATTCTTTGAGCAAGGCTATTGAATTGTTCCCTAGGAAAAGATGCTGAGGTTGTAACCCCCACTACCTGTGAATGTGACCTTGTTTGGAAATAGATTCTTAGCAGATGATCAAATTAAATGAAATCATTAGAGTGGGGCCTCATCCAATATGACTGATGCCATTATAGAAAAGGGGACATATGGACAGAGACAGACATGTACAGAAGGATGATGATGTGACATCTCATGGATAAAGCTATTGACACAACCAGAAACCCCTGACGGGATCAGCAGCTAGGAGGGAGGCCTGGAATGGAGTTTCCATTGGAGCTGTGAAAGGAATCAGCCCAGCCAACACCTCAACTTTGGACTCCAGCCTTCCGAACTGTGAGATAACACACTACTGTTGTTGAAGGCACCCAGTCTGTGGTACCTTGTCCCAGAAGTCTCAGGAAACTAATGCAAGTGTTGATCTCTTTCAGGTCTAGGTCCTGACCCTCTTCTCTGCTCGCCCCTTCACCTGGTTAACACCTCCTGAGCCTGGATGCCCTCTTCTCAAAAGAAGTACCTTGTTTCTCATCTCCATAGCACCACACAGGTCCCATGCTGCACAGCGCACCCTCTTGTATAATTCCTGGGTACATGTCTATCTCATTGACTGACTCATGAGCTCCTGTGGGACAGGCCCTGAGCCCAGCATGGTCAGCACTCAAGAAATGTCCACTCTAAGTAAGTGGGGTGAGTGGGCTTCCTAGAGAATCATGTAAGAGGGCAATTGTGAATGTTTTCAGCTGTAGTGTAGCAGGCGCATTGACTGGGTTTCTATGACCTGTGTCTATGCAATATGTGTGATATGTACAGTTGATCCACTTTTCCAAGGTACTGCATGTTAAGGTTCTTTGCATGTTTTCTTGGAAAACAGAGAGGAATTTGCCTTGGGGCCTTAAGATGTTAGTGTTTGGCACTGCCCTGCTTGTGCTTCCAGCCTTCCTGCCCTCCATTTTGGAATCCAGCTGGACAGCTCTGATGGAGGCTCAGGAGGAATAAGCTATTAGCGTGAAAGACACTGGAACCATTCTAGGGTGAGAAGAGCAGGAGCCAGTGGCAGAATCAGTCTTGCCTGGCCCCAGGGAAAGTCCAGAAGGCCTCTCCATCTGGCTGTCCATTTAGAAGTTTGACCTCTTTGCAAGCAGGAAGCATCCAGGACCCATTAAAATGCAAGACACCTGCTGAGTGTCTGAGAAGAAATCTGCCAGTCAGAAATTAACCTCTTTGGTGGCATCACAGGCTGCACCTCCAGGTAATGGGAGTGTGTACAACAGTGACTAATAGTCCGTCACCTCCTCTCAGGCTGCAACTCAAGGCCATAGGGCTCAACAGAGGCAGTCATGTCCTCTCTCTGTGCCTCAGTCTCCATCTGCAAATGGGGACAGTATTCTCTTCTATATCCTTCCCTGGATGATTCGCTGGAGACAGTGAGTGACAAGAGTTTGAATAGGCTTTGCAAGCCCCAAATTGCTTAGACATGAAATTATCATTCCTTTTCCTAATGAGTGTTCATCACTAGACTTGAATTCCTTAATTCTGTTTCTAAATCTGCCAGAACCTCCAAGTATCTCCATGTATGAGCACAGCTCTTCAAAAGAGGGCATGGTCTGATCTGGCAGGAAAATTCTACCCTAGGATTTAATAACATTCCATAGGCATTAGTTGAATAACTACTATGTGGATATACCAAGAGAGGGAAGAGACTATGCTGTAGAACAGCTGGTTAGCACCTCAGGGAAGGTGGTTCCTATATATGAGATGAGACAGGATCTGGGGTGGGTTTAGATACTGCTGGACTTTAAATGAGAGGAAATGGATTCTCATCCTGTCTTTGCCAGGGACAGGTTGCATGATCTCAGTGAATCACCCAATTTTCTCTGTCTTGTCTTTCTCCTTCATTCTGTAAGTTTTGGTAAAAATGGCCTCCATTTTTGATGTGAAGATTCCACATCAAAAATCTAATGTGGGATCCCATTTTGGGCACCATGTTTAATGAGGACAATTCTTAGTTACTTCCACTGGCCATGTCTGCATGGAGAGTTTGATGCTCCTGACCTTTTCTCAAAACCCATCCAGCTCTGCCTATTATCATGCAATGAGATACATCTTTGATTTTCATATCCAAGTCCCTTTTATATTCAGCCCTATAGTTCCTAGTTCAAAGATCAAACAAATAAGGAATATAGACAACACCCTCTCTTCCTTGAGCCATGGAAGGACATCATTCATGCTTATCCTTAGGGGGGAAAACATGAGTTTCAGAGAAGTTAAGTAACTTCCCCAAAGTCATATAGCTAGCAAGATACAGTCAAGGACTGACTCTCTAGCTGATGCCCTAACAAAAGGGCCTTAGGTAAATCAGATTCTGTTCCCATCACCCCTCCTAGACCCATTAGTTTGGGACCTTCATTGCTATTGTTGACCTGAAACCCCGTGTTTCTTACAGGTGCCCTTTAGAACTTTCTGCTCTATTTATATTTTCCCCTTGATTTTACACTCTGTTCTCTGCTTCTTGGACATAGTCAGCCTATCTAACTCTCCAAATGTCCTGCCAGTCCCTGTCTCCTGGAACCTCAATCCACATTATGACCTGGCACCTGCACTGATTCAGTTATGTTGAATCATGTTGTACTGAGGATCAGGCATGTGTTCGTCTGTTTAGCAAAATGTACATTGAGCACCTTCTGGGGCCAGACACCATTCAGTGAACCAAGCAAGGTTCTTGCTCTCAAGTTCATTCTAGTGAAAGCAGAAGATTCCATTTGTAAACACATAAACCAATGCCTAATCTAATTCCAGGAAGGAGACTGTGCTGTAGCAGGGCTGTGCAGGAGGGGACAGTGGTAGATAGCTTAAAGAAGGCCTCTTGCAAAAGGTAATACTGAGGCAGAGTGGATGTGGTGCACATGAGTGAACTATGTGGCTGGGTGTGGTGGCATACCTGTAATCTCAGTGGTTCAGGAGGCTGAGACAGGAGGATTGAAGGTTCAAAGCCAGCCTCAGCAATTTAGCCAGACTGTAAGTAACCTAGTAAGACCCTGTATCAAAATAAAAAATGTAAGATTGGGGGATGTGGTTCAGTGGTTAAGCACCCCTGGGTTCAATCCCTGGTACCAAAAATAAAAGGAGTGAACTATGTGAAGACCAATGGGGAGAACATTCTGAACAAAGGCATCAACAAATACACGGGCCTTGAGCCTAGAACAAACTCACTATGTTTGTAGAGCAGAAACAAGACCACCATGGCCACCAAGGAGTGAGGGGAGAGTGGTGGAGGTTGAGTCAGAAGATAGACAGATGCCATATTATATAGGATCTTGTAAACTACAGAAAGAAGTTCTAATTTGACTCTAAAGGCAAAGAGAAGCCCTAAAGAAGTTTGTGCAGAGAATTGGTTTAGTGTTTCCTTACATTGTAAAAAAAAAAGATCATTTTGGCAAAAAGGAAGACCAGTAAGGAGGCTACAGCCATGGTGTTCACATTACAGAGTGAGGTGTTAGTGACTGTGACCTGGATGGTAACAGTGGAAATGATGAGAAAAGGTGACATTTGGAATATATTTAATAGTGTGTTGGGCATTTAACAGTCAGCTCTGTGGGAATAAGTGTTCCCTGGATTGTAGAGTTTGCTAATCTCCAAGATATAAGTCTATGTGCTGCCTTACCTTCCAACATGAACTACTTGGCTTACAATATGCTAAGGGTTCACCTAAGTATGAGCCAGTTCCAGCACACCACTGGATTTGTTTTTAAGGTAGACCTTGCAGCACTTGTTGAAAGTCAGGATGTGGAGGGAAAGGAAGGACAGAAATCCAGAATGACTGTCACATCATTGACTACATGCTGACCTCCTTTCCTGTGATGGGAAAACTAAGAAAAATAGCCAACTCTGAAAGCACTTCAGAATTATAAATATCAGTCCAATATACTCCCCAGACTGAGTAGGGAGAAAGAATATCACTGTGCTTTTTCACTTAACTTTGGGAATAAGGAGAAATTTTTCGACAATCTACAGAAATCTAAACAATCATGGGGCCAATCCAGGGTGTAGCAGTTAAAAGCACACACATGTGAAATAAGACTCTTTTGTATATTAGTCACACAGGGTAATGCTAGATGCTAAAACAAAACAAAACAAAAATCCCTGAACTCCCAATGACTTAATCCAAATTAAGTCTGACTCATGCAAAGTGCAATTGGCAGTGTGCAGGAAGGCTGGAGTAGAGGTGGCAACATTGATCCACATAGCTATTCAGGGATCTAAACTGATGGACACGCTGTCATCTTCTGAAGTCAGTTTAGGAATTTTTGTCTACTGTCAGGAGGAGAAAGACAGAGAGTCTCAACAGCTTCAGAATCACTTGTACCAAGAAGTGACATTTTTCTTGCCATCATATCCATTGTTAAGAACTGGTCACTAGTCCAGGGGACTTGAGATAAACAGTTCTTGGCCAGGGAACCACTTCCCAGCAGCATGCTTCACTCTGAAAAGAAGAATGGATTCTTGGTGGACATTCATTGATCTCTGCCTGAGTTCATAACCCAGGCTATGCCTTGAACAAGTCATTTAACTACCAAGTCTTAGTTCCCTCTCTGCAAAATCCTGATCATTATCTCATAGGGTTCCTGTCCTGCAAAGGAAAGGAAAGGAAAAAGTGCTTCTGAAGCACTTGGTCTGGTGTCTGCCATGCTCCATACATTTGAATCAGGAGGAATATTTGTGATCACCCATTCAGCCCCCTCATTTTCCAGATCAGTTTATCTCACATCAGTGCATACTCTCTCTCTCTCAACCCTAAGCTTTTACCCACAGTCCACAGAGAATGAGGCCCAATGACACTTGAAAAAAAAAATCTTTACACCTTAGCGATGCCCCTAGGGGTAGGACCATGGCTTTGGGGTACTCTGCACAATTCCTGTTCTAGATCTAATAGCAACATGTTGGATCCTATGGCCAAGCTGTTGGAATTCTCTGAGGGTCCCTTTCCTCCTCTCCAGGGGCAAGACAGCAACAAATACCCAAGTCTTCAGAAGGACATTACATGCAGAAGTTCCTCACAAACCATGAGCCCTGCACATGGGGATGTCTATTTTCTTGCTGGCATCTGAAAATTCTTTGAAGGTTGCTTAGGGTGTCGTGAGATGAGACATGGCACACCCAGGCCAATCCCTGATAAATCTGCCTCATTTTAAAGAAGTAATCTATTTGTCAATCAGCACATACTGCTGCTGCCTTCCGAGCTCAGGGTTCTCCTCGGCAAGAAGTTGAAGCTGTTCATTTTCCAAGACTTCTCCCTCTCGTCTTGATTCTGCATGCTCAAGGTTGTCCGGGGTCCCCAGCAATCAGAAATGATTTGTGTCAGAGAGCGCATTACAAGAATCATTTGTCATTTCTGGTTCGTGTTTGAATTTGAAGAATGATGCTGGGGAGTGATCCAGAGGCACAATGTGGAGCGTTGCCATGATGAGTAGCAAAACCGTTATGTTAACCTTCTGGGGAGTTGTGCTCTGGGGTTCGGTTTTGACTGCATGTAGCGAGAGCAGAAATTTCAAGTTCCTGCAGTGGGAAGAACTGGGGAAGGATTAATAATGAGAAGACTTTGCATTTGGATGATAACTTTTTTCTCCAAAAGAAAAAGAAAATTTAGACTCTTTATGTCACACAGAAACATAGAATGACCTTTAGGGGGCATTGGATTAGCCCCTCTCTTGACAGAGAGAAGCCTGTCAAGACCTACTCATGGTCACAAAGCTAATTTTCCTATTGATTAGAAAAAGACTTCATCATGCAAAAGCTTGGTTAGAAAACTGACCTAGGAATTTAGTTCTCCAGGTTCTCAACCCAGCTCCTTCTCCATCTGGTTGTGTGATTTCAATAAGACACTCTACTTCTCTGCCCCTCCATCTGCCTCCAGATGAGTCCCAGACTCCCGTATCCCTGACATTTTTTTGATTCTCTGCAATTTATGGGAAAGGCTTTTTATCCTTATTTAGAAGTTGAGAACACTGAAATCCAGAGATCTGGAGGAGTTTCTCAGAGGAGGCTTTTGGATCTTGAAGCACAGTTGATTTTTTAAATGTACATAGAAAGGAAAGGGCACTCCAAGCAGAGACAATAGCATAGCCAAATGCAAGGAGAGAAGATGAGGGCACCCTCAGGAAGTCTTACGTACTTGCTCATGGCTACTCCATAGGATGCAGGGGAAAGGACAGAGGAAGAGCATACTGGACAGCAATTTGGAATCAGATCATGGAGAGTCTTGAATGTCAAGTTCAGGGTCTCATATCTCTAGGCCAGGCATTCTCGTCTTTGACTCCTAAGGAGCATTTGGCAATCTCTGGACACATTTTTCATTGTCATTACTGGTGGAGAGGTTTCTAAACATTCTACAATGCACCAATCTGCTCCAGAAAACAAAGAGTTGTCTAGACCAATCATCACTGGCACCAAAGCCCAAAACCCCTGTTAGAGGCAGAGTTCTCTGCTGACCTCAATAAAGGCTGCTCTTGGTGGGTGGGAGACAAGACTGGAGGCAGGGGTTGTCCTGCAATCATCCAGGGAAAAAGTGATGAAGGTCTGAGCTGAGACAGGGTCAAGAGGACCAATGTCAGTGATGTGGAAGAGATGGAATTGACAGGATGTCCTTCCCGTCCATTGCCCTAACGCCTTACAATTTCAAACTTTTTTTTTTTTTTTCTCCATAGAATCTTTTTCCTTTCTCTTTCCTATTTATTTGCTCAACTGTTCCCAAGGGCCAGAGGGTGAGAGATCTGGGACTATATTTCACCTCTGAGATCTTCCACTGGCCCATCCATAACCAACTCACTTTTCAGCAGGCTCCAACTTGGAAGGGGAGAAAGATTAGAAGCTGGCACATGCTGTACCTCCCGCAATTTGGTTTGATAATTATTTGTGTCATTATTGGTTTAATATTTCCAGTAGAAGATTGCAAGTCCTGTAAGCAGTGCTCATGTGGATCATATTCTTCATTGTAATTCTTGAAGTACAGCACAGTGATTGACATATCATAAATAGGTGCCAAAACAAATGTGCTGAATGAATGAACGAGTGTCCTATGGTTTTATAGGTGAGGCTGGTTTGGCATCGTGCACTTGGTGCGGATGTCCCTACTTGGTGAACTCAACTTCATCCCTGGGATGAAGGACAGGCTGAGTGTTGGCTCTGGCCCCCTTCACTGCACCCAGCAACAACAGATCTGCCTCCCTAGAAGCAAGAAAAGAGTAGACATACAGCAGACAGAAGATTGATAAGAAAGACTTGGGAGTGTCTGTGTCTCTCTCAACCCTTTCTGTACACACTCCTCCTCACCACCCTTTTCATTGTTACCTCTTTCCCCTCCATGTGCCTATTGTTGTCATCTGGAAAACTGAGGGACATTGAGAGAAGAACAAAGGACAGGACACCCCTGTGCCCATTCCTGTCCATGAATAGCCAGGGAAATGCTTTCCCACCTTGAATATCCTCCTTGGGAAATCCAAGAGGGCTTATCAGCAAACTCAAGTTGCATTTAAAGAAACCAGGTTTCAGAGAAGCCAAGGATGAAAGAAAAATGGACCTTTCTCAATGCAGTGGGACAGCCCTAGGCTACCTTGGCCAGGTTGGAAGTGCATGGATGTGTGGGCAAGTTGCCGTAGCGCAAAGGAGAAGTGTCTAACCACTGGCTGCCCTAAAATTTGCAGAACTTTGAGTAGAGATTCCAAGAACACAGCAACCCTACAGCTCCGAGAATCAGACCAACCTAATTCTCAGAGACCCAGGCAGCCATCCAGCCCTGACCCCCAGATGGCAAGAGCTCAGGACCTCCGCAAGGTGGAATGCCTCTTGACAGGTAGAGAGAGGACCAGGAACCACATGTCCTGACTCCCCAGAGCTTTCAGAAGGGCTTGGTCTGCTCTAGATGTTGGAACTGCACAGATTAAGGCAGTTCAGATTTGGTGTCCCCCACTCAGCTTTATGTACCCCAGAGTTACCAGAAGTATAGCATCCTCTCTTTCAGTGGTCCCTGGTCTTTCTAGGATGTTCTATCACCAGTTTCCTAAACTGTTCTGTAATTCTTACCTCAAAAGACCCAGGAGCCATGGCTACAAACTCCTTCTGTCCATTAAAGACAGATGCAGGCAGTTCACAGTTCAAATCACAGTTTTTGGTGTGTGATTTTGGGCTAAGTTATTTTACTTCTGTAAGTCCTTTTCATAGATAAAAATAGGAAGAGGGAACTCAAAAAACTCTTGCCCAATTAAACAAAATTAATGGAACAATGTACAGAAAAATATTTTGCATACTTAATACAGAGTAGGGACTCAAAAATCTGCTGGATGAGTGAACGTGTCAATCAATACAAACATTTGACTTTTAGTCAAATCGTGAGCGACTTTCCTCAGTCACTGGCTCACTGCTCAGTGGGTTCTGGTGTCCTGGGGAGGCTGGCCCTTATTCAGTTTTGTAGGGAGGACTGTGACTGCTTTCTCAATATTTTAATTCCTACTCTCTCTCTCTCTGGGTCCTGATGGCAACATGGTCTTCCTGAGAACGTGCTCCTGCCTAAGCCCCTGCCCCAAGCGATGGTGACCCATACACTCACCTATGTTCATACCAATTAAGTGGTTTCATTAAAAGGGCTGGCACTGTCTGTGGGAAGCTCCTCAGTGACCCACAAATTAAGAGGGCCTTGGTGCCATCTGCCAAGTCTCTGCCTTTCCACCACAGGGCCTGGCAACAGAAGGGCACTGACCCTCTTTCATTCCCCCTCTAGTCAGAGCATCCTGGGAATAAGAGGAGTCCAGAAATGATCCCAAAATTGGCTTATTTTTCTAGAAGTTCGCTGCCTAATTATGTCTACAAAACACTTAGTTTTATGGGTTGAAATTAATTGAACACACAGAATATTTCCATGACATGTTTGGTTAGTGGCTTTTCACTCATGGACTCTGAAAGGGGCTCTTTTCTCCTTCAGAGGCTAAGGATCTTTCCCAAGGGCCAGAAACTGTCTAGGGACCTAGAAACCCCAGGGAGAGGACCTCCTGGTCTCTCAGGATATCCTAAGTTAAAGAACCCTTGATGTCCTTCACATTTACTTAATATATATTTCCTGGTCTAACTCCATACTAGGTTCAAGGAGGTAAACAGCTTAGCACCCCAGTAGATGCAGATGATCCTGTGGGGTAGATGGACATGAAACTAGCTGATTAAAATATGATAGTGAGGGCTGGAATTGTTGCTGAAACTGAGGAGCACAAAGGCAGAAGTCCCAATGTCTGCCTAAGGGGTGCCTGAGGAAATCAGAATAGCTCACACTCATTAGCACTTAGTACAGGCAAGCACTCTACCAAATGCCTTACATGCGGCGGCTGGTTCTGTCCTTATTTAGAGGGGAAAGGAGGCTGCATCAATTGAGAAGCCACCCTGTGCTGGGCCCTGTGATGTGCTTTGCATAAGGCATGCATCTCTTTTTCTAATAGCCTACTATATAGAGGCGTCCATCTTTCCATATACATAGAGTGAAACTGAGTCTCAAGGACGTTAGGTGTAGAAAACCCTTAGTTTCTCTGGGGTGTTAGTTCCAGAACTTGCACATATAACACAATCTGAGGATGCTCAAGTCCCTTATATAAAAAAGATAATATCCGCATATAATCTGTGCACATCCTCCTATCTGCTTGGAATCATCTCTACTTTACTAATGATACCTAATACAATGCAAATGTGAAGAGGCATTATTTTGTATTGCTTAAGAAATAATACCAACAAGGGAAAGTTTACATGTTCAGTAGAGATGCTATTTTCCATCCAGGGTTGCAGCTGACTGAATCCCACAGAGGAGGACCCATGCACACCTAGAGCCAGCTAGAATTTGCATCTATACTGGAGAACCCAGAAATGGAACCCAGAATGGAACCCAGAAAACCTGCCATCTACACCATGGCTTCTCAAATTTTGATGTGAATGGGCTGGGAATCTTGACAATTCGACTTCAGTAGATCTGGGCAGGGTCTGAGATTCTGCATTTCTCCCTGGTGGTACTGATGCTGGTGGTCCATAGAGCACACTTGAAGAGGAAATGGGCTCTATACCCCAGGCTTGTGACCAGTGGTTCTCAGCCGTAGGTGCCCCACAGAACCCCTAGGAGCTTTTAAAATGTTTCAGCATTTGGTTCTTATCCATCAGAGATTCTGGTTTGGTTGATCTGGGTTGGAACTTTGGGTGTTCCTGAATTTTAAAACTCCCCAGATGACTCTCATGGGCTGTCAGGGTTGAAAACAACTGCTATACTTTTTGCATCTTCTTTAAGTGGAATCTCAGAAGCTGACTCTAATTCCAAGATGCCTCCCATGTTCACTCACCTGGGAGGAGCCTCCAGCCAGTTCCATTGAGCCTTGAATGCCAGAATCCTTTGACCAGATTATCTCCAGACCCCTGGTACTGAGCATGCTAGGTAAGCACTCTAAATTAAGCTATATCCCCAGCCCTGGTCAGATCCTTCTTGATAATTCCTCCTTCCTGGCTGTCTCCAGGTTGCTGAGTTTCTTCTCCATTTCATTCGTACCACCTTCAATATTTTAAGCCCATTAATTCGGTGCCTGCCTCTGTATTCTTGTCCTCGCCATCCCTTGAGTAGCAGGTGGAGAAGACTTCCCCAAGGCTATCGATTCCCAGGGAACTCACAATGTAGCGATTTCTTTCTTAATTAAGATCTTCATGACGAGCCTTGAGTATCGGACCAATTAATCAGCTCTCTGAAGACCCAGGGGAGAGCTTGAAGAGGGTGATTCATGCAGTAGTTCCCAATAGTCCAAGGGACTGCTCCTTGTCCAGATGTGCAAGGAAGCCAGTCCTGCATAGGCAACATGACTTGTCTTAGCATACCTTTCTTTTTTTCTTTCTTCCTTTTTTCCTTCTTCTTTGAATTGGATGCATAATGACACATTCTAAAGTCTGTCTCTACCCAAGCATTATTCTCCCCAGCCAATCCTCCTCACCGCTCACCATTATCTGTCATCAGAGACAAGACAACAGAAGATAATAGGAGTTTCCAATTCATTCTTTTTCCTCCTTCCATTCTCTGGGGAAATTATGTTGAACATCTTTTTTATTGACTTATTTATAAATGTAGAAAATGAATTGCTTAAAGGTTTATGTTGGAGCAACTCAGATGTTATCAGGGTTGCTGACATTCTGGCTGGAGGGAGGATTCCAAGGGTCCAGTGGGGTGGTAATTAAATGGATTGGCCTTCCCTTTCCCATAAGAGGCCCAGGTGGTGGCCCCCTCTTTGTCCCAACTTAAAACAGAATGGTACAGAGAGGTTCATTGACTACTTCCTAGCTTTCTTGTCCTGCAGGATCATGGAGGGAAATCTCTCTCTCTCTCTCTCACACACACACACACACACACACAGGCAGCCAGGCCTGAGTTCACATCTGCCACAGCCTACTGGTGAGCTTAAACTTAAAGGCTTTAGCAGTTCTATGGCCCTTGGATGGTTTCAGGCTCCTGAATCTGACCATCCTCAAAGATGCAGGTGAGAAACTCTCTCACTTAGATCTGCCCTCTGGAGAGCCCACCTACCATCCATCACCCTCTTCCTGGCCCATGTGTCAACTGAAGAGCAGGATTCCTCCATCACCCCTGAGCAAGACACCCATCTGTATTCGCCAGGATTAGGTCCTAGAGGAAGACAGGTGTGGAGGAAGACAGGTGCTGAGGCTGCCCAGCCTTCCTGCACAGGAAGTGGATGTGGGCCCCTAAAGGCAACACCGAAATGCCCAACATCGATCCTAAAACAGTAAGAAACAGCTATAGCTGGAAAACAGAGATAATCTGTCTCAATTATGCATGCGTTCTGCAAATTAGAGCCCAGCATGAGAAACCTGCTTGTGTTTTGATTAGGGAACAGATGTGTCCACCGCGAGGGGTTCTCACAAAAGCTTCCGGCATGGACATCAGATCTGACCTTTCCAGTAGATGCAGTCACAGCACAGTTGGCAATGAGGAATCTGGGTTTTGATGAGGATGGAGGGGGGCAACCTGGATCACTGCTGCCACTCAAAATCTCATGAACATCCAGCCAGAAATGTCCAGAGGCACACCCACAAGGCCTCCAATACTGCCCCATTTGCCATAGCAAGGAATATCTGGCCCTGACCAGAGGACAGTTGGGCCCCTGATTTAATTGAGTGCTTACTGTGTTTGGATCAAATTAAGTGTGCTGGAGAAACAAGGGGAGAGAAAGTCCCAAAGAAAAAGTGGAAGAGCCTGGATCTGTCAGGCTCAGGCCCTGGGGGACTTGCACTAGAGGATAAAGAGAAGGAAGAGTCAAAGCCAAGAGTAATAAAGGCTAGGGAGAAGGAGGTGACTGCTGGGGTGGCAGTGGGGTCAGTCTTCTCTCCAGAGGCTCAGAGGTGAGGGAGTCCTAGGGCAGCTTGGTCAGATAATTAACACACCCAGGGTCATGAGGAGGAGTGATGTCCTCAGCACTTGAATTCTGGGGGCTTCATCCCCCACTTCCCTGCAAAGAAAAAGAAAAAAATCCAAGAGATCTGAGTCACTGGGAATTCTAATCTAGGCTGTTGCCTCAGGATAGGCTGGTTTGGGTATCCCCTTCCCCAATCTACTACTGTCACTGCTGGCCAGAACTGTTCCCGTTACATAAATCAAGGACATGGTTCCGGTCATCTTAGAGCTCATCATTTACTTGAAGCTAAGTTTCTCAAACCTCTTGATCATCCTATTCGTATTCTACGTGAAGGTTTACAGGATCAGAATCTTCCAAGGAGAAACGAAAGATTTGTACAATCTGTAAGCTGGGGGCACGGCTAGTGGCCAAATGAAATCGGACAGAAAGCACTGAAGCAAGCTTTATTGGAATTTGGCTCTTGGGTGAAATTCCCAGCCCCCCGGGGTACAGGTCAGGGTACAGAGCTGGAGAAAATCACATGTGGCCCTGGCTGCCCCGGGTCCTTATAGGCCGGAATGGGCAGAGGTCCTGCTGAGTGACAGGTGGAGGTAAGGGTCAGTGGAATTTTCCTGCCCGTTTGATTGGTCACCATGTGGCATGCTGCCCTTTGCCTCAGTTGCTCCGCTCTCCCTCATATAGTCACCCAAATTCCTACCTAATACAATCTATGAAATGTAGGAAACTTTGACCTAGACCAATAAGACACCCATTGGGGAACGGAAAACTTAAACCTGAAGCAGGCTAGTAAGTGCTCCAAAAGCTAGAGACAGAAGCAAACTTTGATAACGGGTAGGATCTGGAAAGACTTTCTGGAGGAAGTGAGACAGGAGCTGGGCTCTGCAAGATGGATAAGAGTCATGGGTCACCATCAACCATCACACATGTTCAGTGTCAAGGCTGAATAAAAAAAGTGAAAGTACTAGAAGATGAAAATAATAAAACAATTGTTACAGAGATTTGATCTTCACCTTCTGCTTTTGTGGGAGCTGGTCTATCATGTCTAAGCCTTGGTCTCTGAGTCTGATGTCGGATCTCCATATCTGCAATGCAGGAGGTTGGGAGAGAGAGATGACGGTAGAGTGCAGAAAGCAAGGATGAGCCAGACCAAGGAGCCTGGTCTTGAATTGCACCAGGGTGGATGTAGACCTCTGCCAGTTTTATTGCTCTGACCTTGATGGCATGAGTTTCTGAAAAAGATGGGACCCTCTATCAAAAGGTGGGAGTTTGAGAAGCTGTACGTGTTTCCAAAGGATGATGGAGCAATGGCAGGAAGCCTACTGCCCTTGACCAACAGGACAAGCTGAAGGTTGAATGACAGAGTATGTGAGCTACAACACTTCTGCCCTGGCCACCTTCCCAGGGAATCTCTCTCCTGGGCCCCGTCATCAGAGACATATGAGGAGGGAAATTCTAGGAGCCATAGTTCAGGCCAATCAGAAGGGAGCAGGATTCAGCCATGGCACACTCTCATACGCACATGAGGGAGGACAGCAATAAGACTCAAAAAAGGAGAAGGTGCCCCAGTAGAGAGAAGGGCAAAAATGAGGCCACGGAAATAGGATTCGAGTTGTGGGAAGGACAGAAGACTCTGGGGTTAATATTGTTGGCATAGTGAAATTTGCCTTCAAATTGCATTCAAGGTCCCATAGGACCTTCTGCCCTTCCCATATTCAGGAATCACATTTCCAGAGAAGCACTGTCTACACTCCCAGACAGACTCACTTGTGACTGAAGGCAAAACCACTTGGGAGCAGGGGGTTGAATGGAGGGTGGGGAGAATCAAACATAGGAGCGTACTCTTTCAAGAAGCAGCACCACCCACGTTGGCAAAGATACCTCACCAAGCTGGCCCTAGGACACCACCCTTTTTTTTAAATTAATTTTTTATTTGTTCTAATTTGTTTAACATGACAGTAGAATGCATTTATACATTTTGATAGATCACACATAAATGGCGTGTAATCTCTCATTTTTCTGATTATACATATTGTAGGATCATATCAGTCATGCAGTCACATATGTACATAATAATGTCTGTTTCATTCTACAGTCCTTCCCACCCCCTTACCCCTTCCCCTCTCTTCACTCCCTTCTACCTAATGTAAAGTAACTTTATTCTTCCCTATCCACACCCCACCACTTATTGTGAATTAGCATCTGCAAATTAGAGAAAATATTCGGCCTTTGTTTTTTTTGGATTTAGCTTATTTCACTTAGCATGATATTCTCTAACTTCATCCATTTACCAGCAAATGCCAGAATTTCATTCTTCTTTAAAGCTGAGCACCACCCTTCTTGTTTGCCATTCAAATGACTGCCCAATGCTTCGAGCTGCATAACAACTAACCAGCCCTGACTAACTCCCCAAACATGCCTTCTAGTGCTTTCCATTTCATCCAGAACATATAGGAACAATAACAGTGGAATATTATTTGTCTCATATTACAAAAAACTCATTTCCTTCATACCCATGTGGGAAGAACTCATTCTGTCATCTCCAGTCAAATGGATCAGGCTTCTACTCCTAGTTCACAATTTGCTGGCATATGACCTTGGGTAAGTCATGACATCTCTCTGAGACTTGTGTCTTTATTTATGAGATGGACTTACCCTGAAGGTGTATTTGGGACAATTAAAAGGAGAATAAGTTCTCAAGTGCCTCCCTGTAAGGAGCCTGTTTCCATGTATTCCTAAGAGAGGGCCAAGGCTTGGGAGCAAGGAATTAGCAGGAGCCAGAAAGAGCCTCAGAGTCTGAGCCTGAGGCCACAGGAAGAATCCCTGAGCCCAGCCCAGTGGATCTGAGCCCACAAAGGCACCAGCTACTGAGGTCGGCACTGACCCAGGGGCATGAGAGCTGATCCTCAAAGTGGAAGACCACAGCACCAAGCCAGGAGGAGCTGGGAAAGATGGGAGGTTGACCCTCCTACAAAGGTGGTTGAGAGACAAGAAAGTTCAGGGATCATCTGAACACTTGATTCAAGAAGCCTTCCATAAATTTCCCAAGACTCCACCAATGGGTGGAATTGCATGGAGCAGAATTTGTCACACACTGGGAATGTCCTCACACTGTGAACTGTATGGAAACTCCAGGGCAGGGAAGGGTGAGCCTCCCATCCCTTTGGGGACACAGCAGAAAGTAGATAGATATCTTCTTTGGCAGAGGTCACACAGGGACACATATCAACAGGAAAGTAGAGCTCCTGACCATGTATCCTGCTCCTTCAACTCTCCAAATAATCCTCTGTGAAGGTTTTATTGCTCCCATTTCAGAAGTAAAGAAAAGCCAAGCACTTGCTCAGGATCACAGAGCTGGAATTTGCCCTTAGAATCCCATTTCAAAATCCCATTTTTCCTAAGGGAAGAAAGGCTGTGCGAAGAGAAGATCCAGGCCCATCACATAAGGTGGGGTGTCCTGGCACTTCTTGTCCCCAACATGCTATGCAGATCACTTCCCCTCTCCACAGCTTGGTCTGATTCTTCCCTCAGGAGCCGGGTGGAGATGAAGGAGGCAAAGGCTCCCTTGACCTTTGTCCTGAGGACTGCGCACTGTGGGAATCAGCTGTGGCACACGGCTCCTGGAGGTTCTTCTCACTGGATCTTCCAATACCACGCAGCTTGATCTGCACTGAGACTGCCGCCCTGGTCTGTCTGCTGAGGTGGGAATTCAAGGCACTGCAAAAATAAAATTTAACACTTAGATTTTTGTAGCACTTCCTGATTTCTGAAGCATGACATTTCCAGCTCCAATCCTCTAGGGCAAACGAGAGTTCCTACTTCACAGATGAGAAAACTGAGGACCTCAGTGAAGTAAATTGATAGTTTTTGAGACCCAAGACAAACACTTTCCTACTTCATTTCAACACTCAAGGCTAGATGGGAGGTGGAAATTCTTCCCATTTTATAGGTGAAGAAACAGAGGGTCAGAGAAGTCAGTGAGTTGCTCAAAGAACCAGAAAGGGGCAGGGTTCCAACCAAGGTCAGAACTACTGTCAAACAGGTGCCTCTACAAAGGCTTCCCCCTGAGCGGAGTAGGTGGGCGTCCACCTTGATGGGTCATACCTCAGAAGTATGGCCTGGTTTCCTCCCCTGCTCAAAGAGGCCTATTGCTCTACAATTAAAGCCTTTCAGGAGAGGGGAAATGATGCATTTACCTCTGAAGATTAATCTCATGTATTATTAGCAACCCTAGAATGAAGAATGTACCAGGTAGGCTCAGAGCAGGGGGGATTCTGAATGGAGGTCACTGAACTGCTGACAGGGCACAGTGGCAGGAAGGAGCAGGAAGACATGAGGCTTCCTGGTCACAATGTTACCACCACTGACTGCTTCAAATGACCCTGTCCGGTTCCGGCCTGGGACTCAGCCCCGCCAGCCACCTTCCCTCTGCCTTCTGCTCCTTTCCAGTCCCAGTCCCACAGGTCAGGCAACGGCTGCCCAGCAGAGGGCCCCCGAGCCTGGCCTAATCACACTGCTCACACTGGTGGCTAAGGGGAATCTCTCCCCTCCAAGTGGCCAAGTAACAGGGAAGGGAGCAAGACCCTGTCCCCCAGCCACCCACAGCAGCAGCTTGGCACTTGGTCTTCAGAGGTCACAGGGCAGGACTTGGAGCAGCAGGAAGGAAGAGCCCGGTTTTGTGAAAAGCAGTGAGAAGCTGTTGAGGGGGGGATGCGCTGGGGACAGTAGAGTTGGGACCCAGTGCCAGCGCCACTATCATCCAGCTGTGTGGCTTGAGCAGTCTCTTTCCCTATAGATCTCAGGTGTCTCCACCCACAATGTGGCAGAAGTGGACTAGAAGATTCCGGAAGGCCCCTCTAGTTCCTGCCAGTCTGCTCTGACAGCCTGACCCATGCCTGCTGCCCTCCTAGCCAACCTCATGGGATCCTGCCCTGCAGTGTATTCCCCATGCATGTCCCCTGGGAGAGGCTGACTCACTGGACATGTGACTCCTCCTGTCTCCAGGATGCTGGAGATCAGGGGTGGGGGACATTGTTTTCTTAGCCATCCTGTCCATGCAGTCACCATGGCTACTGCTCCTCATGTGTCCCCTGGGGCCACATTCAGGATGAATAATTGTCAACAAGTTTGGTTTGCTTCAAGTGGCAAGGCACATTATCCAGGGACCTTCTTCATCTTCTACCTCCTCACATGGGTTCCAATAATTCATTCAATTCCAATTAATGTCTGTCCTTTAAAAGATAGTCCTTCCCTCACTTTCCAAGTCTCAAAGACCTTTATTCTCTGCTTCCCACCTGGGAGGCAAAGTATGATATGACTCAGCCAGGCCGGGGTCCCTAACTTTTATCTGTCACCGAGCCTTGTGACTCTGTCCAAGTTATTGAACCTTAGTTCCTTCATCTGTACATTGTCTGCTGCCTGGTAGCATCTGGGCTCAGTGAACATGGTGTCAGCTGCCTTTATGAAATAATTATAATAATTCAGGCTCCTGGCTGACACAATCCAGCTGCCAACATCAGCATACCATCTCGATACGCTCTTGCTTCTGGATGAAGTTTCTGCTCTTCAAGAGTAGCCGGACCAGCCACCCTTCTAGCACCCACACATCCAAAGGGCGAGGCAAGAATTAATTAGTGTACCCCGCTGTGTCTAGCACACAAGACTGTTTTTCGCTCAGGCTTAATCCCAGGGCCTGAATGTCCACTGTAAAATAACCTTTGTAATTTCCCCCTGGGGAAGGTTCAGGCCTCCTGGAAACAGAACTTCCTGCTATCTCAGAAGTCCAAAATAGAAATGCCAGAGAGGACCAGAGATACATTTGTCGAAAAGCAATAAAATTTAAGCTTCAGGGCCCCAGCATTTTCTTGAGGGAACCTGAACTTCAGAGGGGGATTAGGGCCTTATGGGCTCACTGCTTCCCTCTAGTGGCGGTTTACTAAACTGCCCCTGGTGGAGGGCAGACTGGTTCTTTTTGTGTGGGATACAATGGGACACGCTGATTAATAACACTGCCCTGTAATCACTTCCTGAGGAAATGCTAGAGCATGGTGTATCAATGACTTAAACAACGACCAAAGAGTGCATTCACCTGGTCCAGACAGCAGGCTGAGCCCAGGCCCGATTTAAATGCCCACCCCTCCACTTACACACAATCTCGTCTTTCTGTCCCATATCCTTGTACGTTACTTTCTGTTTGGACAGTTTCTTTTCAATGGAACAACTACCCTCACGAGCATGACCTGATTACCCCATGGCTACTATACATTTATTAATGACTTTCTCCCAAATCTAACAGTCCAAGAGGCCCCTGAGGAGAAGCCATAATCATCCAAATTTCCCGTTGCAAAGATGCCTTCTGCAGTCAGCAGCTCTGCAGTCCTAATCAGTTCCTGGGTGGTAATGACCTCGAGGAGTTACAATAATTAACACAAGAATGTTTATGCCATTTGTTTCTCAGATTCCTGGGCTGTGCTGAACAGTAATGAAAATTGTTTTCTCTCCGAAGCATAAAAATGTTCTCCAGTCACCTGGTGTGTTCACAGATGTGCTGATTAACTGTGGTCCAGAATGTCACAATGACCAAGACCTAGGCTTTGCTCTTGGGTAGCTGGTGCTCCTTGCCCACTCTGGGTTACCACAACCTGAGCTGGTGACCCAAGATGAGGTCAAGTTTGGCAGATGGTCTAGCAATGCCTGGGCATGGGGATCCAATCGCAAGACCCCACCTAGACTCTCAGACTCTGGTGTCCCCCCTGTAAGGATGTTGCTCCATGGCGGTCTGAGCCGCTCACCCCTGCTCATGAAGCTGTGTTTCTTCCATGTCAGGGATCCTGCAACCCTCCTGCATGCTTAATAATGTGAAGGCTGCTGGACTCCACCCAGAGACTCAGTCCTGTAGGCCTGCAGAGTGGCTGGAGATCTGTGTACTAACAAAGCATCTCAGATGGTCCAGATGAAGACGTCTGCAGAGCCCACTCAGAGACAGCCACTGTTCGTCCAGAGTCAGAACCCCAAACAAACAAACCAACGAAATCCAATCAAAGAGTTCTCTAACGGTGCTTAGGACCATGCCCAGTGGGAAAAGAGGGAAGGAGCAAAGGAATAAGCAGAAGTCTTCCAGAACTCTTCCCCCATGTCCACCAGCACCATGCTGCCTCTTTTTGTATAGCAGGTGGGCCAAGAGGAAGGCCTTGAGGCCTCCCTATATAAGTTCAGGTCATAAACTGTGTGACCTTGTAAAAGTTACTTTACTTCTCTGTGCTTTGGCTTCCTCCTCTATAAAATAGGATGACAAGTCAGTGGTGCACACCCCTAGTCCCAGTGGCTGGGGAGGCTGAGGCAGGAGGCTTGCAAGTTCAAGACCAACTTAGCGAAGCCTTAAGGACCTAGTGAGACCCTATCTCAAAATAAAAATATTTTTAAAAGGCTGGGATGTGACTCAGTGGTTAAAATGCCCCTGGGTTCAATCCCTGGTACCAAAGAACAAATTAAATAAAATAGGATAACCATTAAAAAAAAAAGTTAGCTTCCAGGGTCACTGTGGGGATTAAATTAGTTAATGTGTGCAAAGCATTAAAGAACAGTATTCAGAATATAGTAAACATTCAGTGCATGTTAGCTGTTATAATATTGTTTATTTTATATCATAATGAGGCTATAACATTGTATTCACCTCATTAGTTGGAAGATTTAATTTGGAAAATGAAGATGCCACTTTTTTTTTTAAGTCTGATAAGTAATGTATTAATCCAACCAATTCTTTAGAGATGGGAAGACTGAGACCCAGGGCAAGAACAACTGGTGGAAATCACACAGTAGATGCAACTAGAAATGAAACCCCCAGATCCAAACAAGCGAGGTGCTCAGTGGTCCCTATCCCAGTGCACCCTGCTGCCTCCCTTGGGGAAGCCCACCAGGTTGCTGGCAGGGTTGGCCTGGGCTCCTGCTGTGCTCCATCTCAGAGGCAGGAACAGGGGCTGGGCCTCCCCCAGCCTGGCCTCTTCCCTGGCAGACTCCACAATGGCTCCATCTCCCTTCTGCCCCACTCCCCTGGGTTTCCAACCTCAAGGTCATAAAAACACAAGTTCGTGCTCTGGAGATGTTTGAAACTTCTGGTTTATTCCAAGGTCTCAGTCTGCAAATTTTCACAGAGAGCTCAGATGATATTATGTAGTTCAGGACTGATAGCCTGGGGAGAAGGCAGTACTCTATTAGCCCTTCTCCAAAAACATCACAAAGGGGTCAGGATGAACCCTCTTTCTTGCACTGTTTTCCATACATGGGAGGGGTCAGTACATGTTGGTAGTTCAAGACAATGATGACCAGATGCTGGACCAGGGCCAGGACACCTTCCCTGGACTCCCAGGTCAGCCTTCAGCATGGGGATGTGGTGGTCACCCTCCAAAATGTCCCCAGAGAGTCCCCCTTGTGTAGTTCTTGCCCACATAGCACCAGGGTTGGTCTACATGACTGTGGCCTCTGACTTGGTTGCCCTCTGCTTGCTTGTGTGCTTGGTCCCTTAGAAGCAGATCCTCCCACCCCAGCCAAGTCTTCAAAACTACAGCTGCCACTGACATCCTAACTGGAACCTCCAGAGACACCCAAGCAAGAAGCACCCTGTCCCACTACTCCAGCCCTAACCCACTGACACTATGCCCTCAGAGATGTTTATTGTTTCAAGTTGCTAAGTTGTGGTGACTGATTATGCAGTGAGAGTAACCAAGGCAGAGGCTAAGAGGGTCTGAGAACTGCGTCCGGTGGCAGAGACACCGTCTAGAGGGAAAGTGGGACTTCATTAAGCAGAAGACTGAAAAGAAGAGATATGATGTCCTTAGATTCATGTGACCTCGATACGCTCTGATGTGTGAGGCTTTGACAAAAGACCCAGAGATGAAAATCCCAGGGCGGCCCATTGTCTAGTGAGAGACAGACAGGGAAACAGGAAATCAAACCCACTGTAATAAGAGGGGCACGCAACACCTAGCCAGGCCAGGAGGGGAGGGCCTGGGCGGGCCAGGTGTCCTGGAGACGTGGCTCCTGATCCATGTCTGAGCCAGGCACTAGGAGGGGATGAAAATGAGGCCATGTCCCCGAAACCGGGAGCCCACCTCTAATTCTGCTGTTCCCAGCACCAGCTGCACACTGGGCTTACCAGGTCATGCTATTGATTAGTCCCAGTTTCCAGAGCCCATTGGAAAGGATGAAACCAGAGTCTCTGGGATGCACCTGGATACCAACATTTTTAAAAGTCTTTTGAGAGGACCGTAACTGTAGTCAGTTTGAAAACCACTTCTTACAGAAGAAATAGCAGCCCTGCCACACACGCATGCCCACACACCCACACAGGCATGCAACCACACTGTGATTAATAACTTTGGCAATTTCCAAGTGAGCCATGCAAACTGCAAGGGCTAGATGTGTGTAGGGAAGGGAGACACTCACTGCTGGGAGTTCGAGTGGTCTGGGGACATACCTCAGCACAGCTTTGGGCTCCACCCTGTTGGACCAACAGGACACCATGCTCTGCGTTCCTGAGAACAAGGGCAGACTCCAGACATGATCAGTAGCCAGGTGTCAGAGGGAGTCCAGGACTGTTTGAATCTCAGAGAGGTCCTGGGAGCCAGGGGCAGGGTTAGGTCTGCCGCTGTGCATCCATGGCCCCAGGGAAGAAAGTGGTTGATGAGGTCAAATGAGGCCTGGACCAGGTGAGGCATTGGTGGGACTAAATGATGGAAGGAAAGAACAGAGTTCTGGACACTACTAATAGTTCACATTTCATATCTTGAGTTATCACTAATAAAACACATAGGTATTCTTATCTCCACCTACCAGATGAGAAAACAGGGCTGAAAGAGATTAAACCCTTGGTCCTAAGAGTGCCTTAGGCCATGGAGGAAGGTTGGTGCCTGAGCTGTGCTCAAGAGATCAGGCTGTGACTGTCCCTAGCTGCCTTGGGATCTGCTTCTGAGGCCTAAAAGACAATCTGCAGCCCCCCCCCCCAACCCCTCCTTCCAGGACCTGGAAGCAGCAAAGCTGGTTGGAAGAGACTAGATTCATCTGGGCACATGGGTCTGTTGGGGGAGTCTGGAAGGGTTTGGGTCAGGAGGTGCCCCCTTCCCACCCCTTTTCCACCCCAAAGCTCTGGGAACCCCTACATAGCAATTTCCTTGCCCTCTTCCACCAAGTGCCAACTAGGCAGTTGTCACTCCTGAATGCACACATTCCTTCATTGACTCCTTTATTTACTGAAGACCTAGCAGCACCTGTGACCGATTGGGCACACGCCCGCCAACCCAGCAAGAGAAAGCCTGGATTCTGAAGCCGAGGTGCCAGGGTGGTACAGAAGTTGGAAGGAAACAGGGAAGAAGTCTGGAAGAAGGAACCAAGGACCAGGGGAAGCAGAGGGGCAAACAGGTGCTCTGCGGCCACACGGCTGAACCCGGTAGCTGAAAAGCCATTGATTTAGGAAGCCCAAAAAGCTGTGTATCAGGGAAGGAGAGGGAGCAGCCCACGGGGTCAGGAAAAGCAAGGCAGCATTTCCAAGGCCACACAGGCTTTTTTTGGCTTTAAAATCCTAGTTCCCAGCAGCAAGGTCATAAAACTCCTTAAATGATCTATTGTAATGCTGTGAGATCCCAGGCCAAAAAAAAGGTCTATAATTCTTGGTCATTAGGTAAATGCCCTAGAAAGATCAATAAGGGCAGTACAAAAGTCCAAGGGGGTGGCTCCAAAATGCCTAGCATGTAAGAGTCCATTTGTCTCATCAGCCTCCGTTCAAAAGCAGCGCGCTTTCCTCCATGACCCCTCACCCTCTGCCTCCCCCAATCCTCCCACACCCCACCACACACCCCTGGGGAAGCACAGGGAGCAGACGAGGGTTGAGGGAGATGTGGAGGGACTCGGAAGACAGGCCAGGCGAGCGCGTTCTGCACTGGTTTTCATTTCAGTCCATTTGAGTCCTGCTGTAACTTGCTGCCTCACTTCTCTCATCTGAAAATCCTCGGTGAGGAGAAGTGGGTGGTTGAGATTGGACAAGAGTCTGCAGCTGCGAGAAACCTTTGTGTCCAGTTCCCAGCTATGTAACCTGAGAAAATTGCCTACAGCCGGGACTCAGTTTCCATTCCTGCCAAATGGGAATGACACCTGCCAAAGGAGGACACAAGGTTCTATGTGCCAAGCACCCAGCAGCTTGCTTGGCATGACGGGGAGGTGTGTTAACTGATCTCAGTACATGAGGTCCATGGTTCCTGCCCTACACCTGTGATAGTCTCTAAGGTATCCCCCAAGAAGGGGGCTGGAAAGGGCACAGATCTGCCCTGGTCCCATGGCTCCTGAGATGGAAGGAGTGCTGGACAGACTTCTCACAGCCCAGGACTGACTCCCAAGGGAAGGCAGTCTCCAAACATCCCTGAGCCGATGTGACCTCCAGTTATGGCCTGGAATGGGCCATCTGGCAGATGCTTAGACAAACATGGGACCTAAACAGGGAACCCAGCCAGGAGGAAGACCTCTGGGTCACAATCTGGGAAGTGTTAGGAGCACACATGCTGAACTAGGGCTCCAGCATTCTCTCCCTTCCCACTTCTCCACGTCAGTGAAGGCAGTTCCAAAATGCCTAACTTAGCTGGCACCAGAGAGAAACTGGCTTTAATTGTTCACCTCTTCTTTGGATCCTCTTCAATCTGCCTCCAGGCAGCAATATTGATAGGTACTTCATTTTAGAAATTATGAAAAAAAATGTAAATATCTTAACTACTTGGAAATTAAGACATACTTTCCTAAATAATCCTCAGTTCAAAGAAGAAATAAAAAGAGAAATTATAAATTATCAAGAAAGTAATGAAAAGGAGAATGCTCAATATCAAAGCCTATGGGACACAGCTAAAGCTGTGCTCAGTGGACATTTTATAGCCTTCAATGCCTTTATTGTTTTTATGAAAAGCTGAAAATAATTGCACTAAGTACTGAACTGAAGAAATTAGATAAAGAATTATAAAATAAATTACAAACAAAGGAGTTATGCTTTAATAAATATAAAATTAAAAATAGTGCAATAGAAAATAACAAATGTATTCTATACTTACTAGTTTTTCTTCTTTCCACAGAAGTTCCATAGTACCAGTAACTTCACTACTTACACCACCTCCAGATCTCCCATGCTAAAGTATAGCTAGAAACTGATATCTATGAGATGCATTCCATTACTCTAGAGAACTGATTCATAAGACTATTTGATATAATGCAAAGAGCACTGGATTGAACAACAGAACACCCAGTTCTAGAGCCAACTACATTATTGTCACCCCAGCCTTATCACTTCCCCTCCCTGGTCCTCAGGCTTCCAACCTGCACAGTTAGAGGCTAGGGCTGCCTGCTGGTACTGACAGTTGTTGACTCGACTCTATTTGTGGCCAGAACTCTTCAGAAGAAAGAGATTGCCCTCCCATGGATACATATTGATGGACCATTTTCTGAATGATGGTACCAGTGAGTGATGGGAAATGTCGCAGCAGGCTACGTTATAGAAGGTTAGCATGAGAGGCCATGCTGAGTTAGAAGGATAAACCCAGAAACCAAAGGAAGTTTGGAGCAACTTGTAGAAGCTGAGAGCTTGGTCCTATGCTAGAGCAAGCAGGGAGTAGAGACATGACAGAACGTGTCCCTTCCTTGACCTTTTTCAAAATCAGGTAGATTCACTTTTTCTCCTAGACTCACTTACCTTTTTTCTTTTTCTTCTTTTATTTTTCGGAATGCTCATCTGTCTTGAAGTTACAATAGTCCAAGCTCACTACCAAGTAGGAACAACGGCAATAAGTGGAAAGGGGTGTTCCAATCCTCAGGCTTAAGCTCCAAGACAAAGGGCAATGATGTTTGGGGACAGACCACGCACAGCCGTAATCAGTGTGCCTTGGACCTGGTCCACGGGGAGGCTTCTATCCCTGCTCTTGAGTCATAACAATGATGCACTCACCATTCTTGGAGGCACTGACCTCTGGGGTTGGCATTTTATAGAGACTTCCTGGCTAAAAAGTCCTTCTCTCTCAACATAGACAGCAACTGCAGCTTACCCTGGTGTTCAGGCTGAACCCCTGGAACTACTGTGCATGGGGTTGGGAGCCCTAAGTGAATCTCTGGCTCCTTGGTTTGAATTCTCCAGTTCCACTAACTGCTAGCTGGAAGCTCCAGATTTCATCTTTTATCAAGATTGAGCTTTGAGGGAAGGGGACTCCTTCACACCTACTGCATACAGAGGATCAAATCCCACAGAATCTGAAAGCCCATATGAGAAGTTTGAGTCTTGATCCCAAATCTATCAGAAGCCCAAAAAAGACTTTAAGACGAGGCTGCCATGATCAGATTTGGGGTTTTCAAAGATCATCCTGGTGTGAAACAGAATCGGAGGGTAGGAAAGTGGGTAATGAGAGATCAGGTGAGAGGGCTATTGCTGACAGTAGGGACCTCAGTTTGGATGTGGGGATTTAGGTAAGAACGGAGGAAACATCATGGAGGTGGGTTCGTGAGAGCTTGGCTTTGATGGGCTAGGGGGCATAAAAAATAGAGAGAAATGGAAGATGACTCCCCATTTTCAGGCTCAGGCAAGAGGGTGGTGTCCTTTATTGACATGAAGAACAAAGGAGAGGAGCAAGGAGGAGAGAGGGAGCGGCTGTGGGTTTGGGTGGGACATGCTGAGTGAAGGTGGCGGCCATTTATCCAAAGGAGTTTCCAAGAACATGAAAGTGTGTCTGATGCTAAAGAAAGAAGATTGAGTGGGAGACAGAAATAAAGGCAGCTTCCAGGAAAGGATGGAGCTGCTATTTGAAGAGGCCTTGCTTGCTGGTCTGGCCTCTCCTTGCCCTGCTTCTACATGGAGGTCGAACTCTCTAGGGATGGCTGGTGTTCCAAAGTCCTGGAGTCTTAGAACTGCAGTGGACTTGGATGGAGCAAGCAGTGGGGCGGGCACCTCGTACCCCCGAAGAGAACAACAGGTCCGCATCTCCCAGAGGGCATGGTAGTTTGAAAAAGTATGTTCACTGCACTAATGCAAATCTGTGTGTGAAAAACTACAGTGATTACTCTACATTATAATACAGTGATCTAAGCAAGGAAGGGCACATGACCCCCCGCTCCCAGCTGAGTCTCAGTTTCAGAGAGCAGGGTGTCATATTCATGCCCATGGACAGGGAATGCGTGTTCACAGGCCTCGTGCAGAGACTGCACTCTCAGATGCTTCTAGAAGCAGATGAAATGAACGGAGTCCAGGGAGCCATGTAGCAAAGGTGGGGCTGAGGAGTGGCCACCTGTCTGAAGGGAGCAGTCACCGCCTGGTCCTAGCACGTGCTTCCAGTGTGGAGAGGAGCTTGGTGTGACCAGGCCTAATGCTCTTGCAAGAGAACTTAGAAATCCAGAACTGTACATGAAATCTCCAACTTCTTGTAAATGCTGCTCACTAAAAGAGATGGCTGATCATTAGAAAAATAAATCTGTCTAGGAATCAAATGCATCTCATTCACAAGTTATATTTCAGTCCACAGGTCATCTGTTAGGGATCTCTTCTCCAACCCCACCAGGTAATATGTGGGAAAACAAAGATTCAGAGGCAGGACTGGAAAACCTAAGGTCACACAGCAATTTCCAGGCAAAGCCCAGACTCAAACAGACTCCCTATCCACTACTCTCTTCACTATATACTGTTAACTCCCCGTGGAGGTCTGCGTAAAGAGAAAGGATTGGAACTTTTCCACAACCTCACTACGAGAAAACCTAGGATGTAGCTAAAATTTCTCAAACTCTTCATTTTACACAGAAAGAGAATGAACCCAGGAATAAAAACAAGATGTGCTTCCCCCACGCAGAGGCAAGGCTGGGGCAGAACCCAGGCCTCATGGCTCCCAATCGAGCTCTGCTTTCCCAGGCTCCATAAGCACTCAAAGCACTCCCTGGGCGAGGGCTATATTCAGCTTGCAGTGAATTGCTGAAATATTCTGTTCCTAAGCATATCCGACAATCCAAATTACAGTCCCCAGGACCAGCCCCCTAAGCCGCATCACCTTAAATCTTCTCTCCGCGGGGGCCTGACTCACCAGCCTGGTGCTGCGCTTCTCTTCTCTGATGAATGATAAACACGTCTGCAGCAGGCACGGAGCCCGCCAGCCAGCCAGCTCTGATTTGTCTGCTAATTGAAGCAGGGGCAAAGTCGGCATGATGTCGTCTGTCAGTCGGTTAGCAGGTAGTGTGGATGGGGGAGAAGACAGGACTAAAGAGTCCAGGATGCCAGACAGGGGTCTGCTGCTTATGAGCCTGCTGACCTTGAGGCAGAGGTCACTCAAGTTCTCTAAGCCTCGCTTGCTCACCTGTGAAGCGGGACTCCTGCCCCATAGTTCTTGCCAATGTCCACAGTCAGAAGGGGGACTGGAACCAGAGGCAGACGAAATCTGATTCCTTGGCTTCACATCTTTAGGGATAATACAATCCCCAAGGGCACACCCCCAGTGATCTACCTACCTACTGGCCTGTATGCTAAGGGGCAAAGTCTGCTCTGGCACCAGCAAACCTCACCGTCCTCTATCTGGGCCCCCTTCCCCTCCTCCCTCTCTTGGTAGGAGCACCTGACGTTTATTGAGCACCTCCTCTGCGCCAGGCCTTGCGCTCGGCACTTTACCTTCATTAACTCATGGGTCCCTCCCAACTTTCCTGTAAGAGGGCTCCTGTGATCTCTAACTTGACAAACCAAAGCTCAGGGAGCTTGAAGGGTTTCCCAGCAGGTCCCCACTAGTGCGAGAGAGCTGAGATCCAGACTGACTCTGGCTGGAGGCTCTGTTCTCACTTGCGGTGACAGGCCACCTCCATGCAGGTGCTGACTTCTCCCGAGCACTTCTCCAAGGACTCACGGACTTTTCTTGCCTTCAGCTCTTTGCTTCTGTGTTCTGCTGCTTGAACAGCACCCCTTGGTGAATTCTTGCTGAGGTCCCACCAGGCAGGCCGGCAGGTCCTCTTTTCTCTCTCCCTTATGCTTCAAAGCCTGCTCTCAGTGCCTACAGACTACACTGGTCACACAAATCCTACTCCGTATCTCAGGTTGCGATTCACGTTAGTGCACTTAGCTATCTGCTCTTACAGCCTGATCCACTCAAGCCTGCAAGTTCCTTGCAAAGAGCGGTCCTGTTTTCCTCATCCTTTAACCCCTAGGCCACCACACACTACACCAGACTCAGCGATTGCTCTGCAACTGTTTTGGGAGGAAGAAGAAAGGTAGGAAAAAGCAAAGGAGGGAGGGACATGGAGAAGGGGAGGGAAGGGACGGGGGAGAGGAGAGGAAGGGGGAGGGATGGAAAGAGCAGCAGAGGGAGGAGAAGGAGCGAGGGGAGAAATAAATGTGTGAGTGCATTTATTTAGTGAATGGTGTGAACGCCAGTCAGCAAGCTGTGGCCCTCTAATTTACAGCCACATCTGGACCATGGACTATTTTTGTTTTTAGACATTCCTGAACTAAAAAAGGATTTTACAATACTTTTAAAACATTGCAGAAGAAGGAGGAAGAAGAGGAGGAGGAGGGAGGGGGAGGGAAGGGAGAGGAGGAAGGAATATCTGACAGAGAACATCCATGTCCCAAGTCCTAAAACATTTACTATGGGTCTTTTGCAGAAACTTGGCATCAGAGGATGCAGACTCCAAGATAATAAGTCTGAGATTCTGGGTAGGAAATCAGAAAGCATCAGCCTTAGAAACTTAAACCCATAGGTTCAGTCACTTCCCCCAGATGCAAACCACCAGGGGGTGATTCATCAGTGTGCTGCTGATAGGAATAGTCTGGGCCACCCCTCTGCCTCACCATCGGGTTTGTGGGGCCTCTCTAGGAGGAAGGCATAAATTTACAAAGCAACCAGTGGAAGCTAAACAGAAATTTTGGAGGCCCTGCCTGCCCATCATGAGGCAGTGTTGTCAGTCTTTTTGAGGAACTACTATAAAATAATATAGAAAAGGAAGGAATGGAGGATCAGGCATTGGGAGAGAGACTCCAACCCATGGAGGGGGAAGAAGAAATCAAATGTAACAGCCCTTTGACTCTAATCCTGAATGGTCTATCCACGAAGATCCCATCTCATCCTTTGCCCTAGCCTACTAAAGATCCTTTTGATGATAGTTGAACTCCTACAGAGAAGACCATGCTCTGTCCAGCTGGTGTGCTGAATGTGCACTTCCTCATCCCAGCAGCCACAATAACCGAGGACATGCCATTCATTGAGTATCTGCCACAAGAAGGGACCAGGTGAGGTGCTTTGATTAGGTACAGTCTTTCCAAGACGGACATCAATATTCCCATGTTATAGTCTGTGCATGAGGTGTCCCCTGAAAGTTCACATGTGAGACAATGCAGGAAAGTTCCAAGGTGAATGGTAACCTAGTCGGTGGATCAAGCCATCTAATAATCCATAGTAATATGAGTGGATTAATGGGTGGTAACTGTAAGTAGGTAGGTAGGACATGGCTGCAGGAAGTAGGTCACGGGGGCATGCCCTTGGGGATTATGTTATCCCTGGTCTTTACATGTGAGCCCTCTTTGCTGAGCTGTCCTGAGCTGCTTTCCTCCTCCATGTCCTTTCACCGTGATGTTCTGTCTCACCTTGGACTCAGAGCAAAGAACTGAACTTCTGAAGCAGTCAGCCAAAATAAACTTTTCCTCCTCTGAGGTGTTCTTCTTGACTCTATTGGTCACAGCAAAGCAAAGCCGACCAGCACACCCCATTTTACATATGAGAAAATTGAGACTCGGAGACATTAATGAGCTTATCCCAAAACACACAGCTATAAAGTGGCAGAAACAACAAACCCTGGCTTATTGGCTCCAAAGTCTGATTCTTTCCATAATGTTCCACTATAGTTTTTATGCATGCACATTCATGCATACACAATTAGTGTAGATCAAGGGAATTCATATTTATTTATTGATGTCTGGGACAGGCTCAAGGATCAAAGGCTTTCTCTCTTTCTCTCTCTCTCTCTCTCTCTCTCTCTCTCTCTCACACACACACACACACACACACACACACACTCTCATGCACACACCCACATACCCTAATGACTTAGCTCTCTGTGCATCCTCAGCTCTATCCTTTACTTCTTCCTAAGTCCCTGCCCCAACCCCAGACTGTGTGGCTGAAAACCTTGATATTCATTTCCATTTCATCAAAAACCTATTGGTCACAAATTATATGCATAGATAAGTGAAAACACAATATCTTTTGTAAGAATCTTGCAGTCTGGTGAGGAGGTAGAGAAACAAACTACCTAAAAAAAAAAAAAATGGTCACTGGTTGATGTCACAAGTTTCCAGAGCTGCTAGCTTGGTGTCGGAGTAGCTAGGCTTTGAAACTGGTTCTCCAAAAGAGCTTCACTTAGGAGGTGACACAGGGGTCAGGATGCCACAGTTGAGGGAGAAGGGTAGTGGGTGACCTATGCAGGGAGATTAGGGTGCTGGAAGGCCGGAAGTCTAGTTGGATTTGAGGCTTACTGTTCATTTGGGATGATGGCAGTTAAGCTGACTCTGAAGAAGCAGCAGGGAGCAGGTCACTGAGGGTCTTTGCAACACTGAGGAGTTTGTGCTTTGTGCTGATGAGGATGGGGACCATCATAATTTAAAGGACTTAGATAGGAAGTGATATGGCCAAACTTGTGAGTTATGGAGATGGGTTGAGAATGTGAAGAGTCCAGTTTGCACAGGTCCAGCAACAAAACGTAATGCTTAAACTGGAGAAAGAAAGGCAAAGAAAGAAAATTCACTGCAAGCTCATTGGTGGCATCAACAGGTCTTGGTGTCTATTGGGTGAGAGAGGTACAGGAGATGGGGAGTCCAGTGAACCCCACCAACTGGACTGTAGCCTCTGCTCTCTCTGCCGCCCTCAGTGTGCTGACCCTCTCAAATCTCAATGCAACCACCCCTCTGGGATTATGCCTGCCCGAGACTCCTGCAGACATGCCCCATCTGCCATACCGAACTACCTCATATGCTATCACCAAACCCAAATTCTCCAACTTATTAAGTGTCCTCTCTCGGGCCTATGCAGCCCTGAGCAGGCCCCTTTCCTGAGCCCCATCCACCCGCTCTAGCTTGCTTCAGCCTCTTCACTGAGCAGAGCCACATCTTGCAGCAATAACGCGGCCAACTCCACCCTCCACCCCTGCATCCCCACACAAAGCCAGAAGAGAAGGCTAAGATGGTAGATTCAAACTCTCTTGACAGCTAGGAACAATGGAGCTGAACCAACAAGATGAAATTTAGCAGAGATAAATGTCAAGTTCTACATATTGAGCCCAGGAATCAATCTCAGGGACAGGATAGGGAGAGCTGATTTGCAGTAATGATAAGGAAACATCCAGGGGGAGTGGCTGAGTGTAGTTGACCAAAAGCCGAACAGTCCCCAAGTGTGAGGCAGCAGCTGGATAAAATTTTAAAAAGTATTAGCACAGTTCAAGGTGGAATCCACAGTAGAGTGTCCAGGTAAAGACAGGTAGAGCCATCTGACAGGTAGTCAGTGCTGTTTAAACCCCAGCTAAAAGAGGGGTTTAACTGCCATCCATAGAAATGCCCAGGGCAGCAGAAGGAGATGAGTATCTAGAAGCAATTATGAAGACTGGTAGGGAGAGGAGATGCGGAGATGGTTGTCAGGATGTGGTACTCAGTTCATGTAAACTTCCATTATCATTATTTTCCTTTCTTTAGTTGCTCAGGTCCTACGGCATTAGCCTGAGACCAAAGATCTGCTATTTGGGAGGCACAAATATCCCCTCCCAAGCTCCGTGGGCATTTCCTTCACTGCCCCAGCCCTGTGGTTCTGATGGGGGTGGGGGATGGGTGGTGGGGCTGAGGTGTCTACCACGGCATCCTCCTCTCTCCAACTCTCTGAGCTCAGAGGTCAATGTGGTGGGTCTGGTGGGATTTTTCTCCTCATCTTCATCTTGGAATGTGGGATTGGAGGTCTTCAGGGATGAACCCTCTACCGTACCCTTGAAGAAACTGAGGCTCAGAAAAGGATGGTGACTTTCTCAAGGTCACAGAGCTCTTTAGTGGCAGAGCTGGGTGAGAGTTACTGTCACTCCAGTTCCCTCTCTGAAAGCCTTCTGGTCTTGTTCCTCCTAACTCAACCACTCACTGACCTCCAAGGGGTATTGATGAAGGAGAAGAGGTAGGAGGGGAAGCAGGGGCTGGGGGATGAAAGGGGAGGAGAGGCAGAGGAGGAGGAGGAGGAAGAGGAGGAGGTGGCTGCCATGGCAGCATATGCAGGCAGGCTCCTGGGGCCAGCAGCAGAGCACAGAAGATCAAGAGAAGGCTGGACCCAAGGGCTCTGTCTTTTATCAACAGCATTGCTTTTGTTGCTTGAGTGAAGGGAGCAAACACCTTGGCCAATATTCCTGGGGAGCCCTGGCTTCCAGGAAAAGCCTCTGATCCACCCACTCACTGCTGCCTGCAGAATGAGATAGGACCAGCCTGGGCTCAAGAGAAGCTGAACCTTCCCTGCGGTGATTCCAGCAGCAGCAGCGGCAGTGACAGCAGCCCCAGGCCAGGCACTAAATAGAGGAGGTGAAGTTTGGCCTTAATGACCTCACTTAGCATCTCATCACGATTTTTGGTTTCAAAATGCCAGTGGTTCCACCATCATCATCACCACGACTTTCTCCTCCCCAACCCCCTCCCCCACAGAGCACACTACAGGGCACAGACTTTATAAACACTACCAAGTCCTTAGCCTTCCCGACCCTTCCAATTACCTGGCGAGGCTGCCTGTGGGAAGCCGAGGCCCCGGGAGGCTTCATGACTTGCTGAGCTCAAGCTGGGTCCCGCCGACTCAGGAGGTCTTATTGGTTTGACTTCCCCAAGAAAGCAATATTTCTTAAATGTGTCTTCCTTGGGTTATAAAGTAAGTACATAGCTGTGCTGCAATTTTCCATTTTAACAATTCTAGGGTGAGAGACTCACTTCAGAGCTACAAAATAACCAGAGTGATGTGTAGAACCTGGAACACAAGCAGACAGAAAGTCGATCTGCGGTGACTCTACTTATATGACCGGGGAACTAAAAAAAAAAAAAAAAAAATCATAGAAGAAAATCAAGAATTAAGGCTAGCCCATTTTAGAGATGTGAGTACTGGGACCCTGAAAATAACTAAAATAAAGAGGTGATGTCATGGGAGCAGAGAGCTGCTCAGAGGCATGGTTGGGATTATAACTTGGATCTCTGAGTTCCCGTCATGCTGTGAGCCTGGATCCTGGTCCTTCCAGGTCACGGACTGAAAGCATTCAGGAACCTGTCAGCTACAATCCACCATTCTCCTGGAAGCACTGAAGTGCTCACCAATTGTCTGTGCCCTCTGTATGAAGTTTGGAAAGCATCTTTGTTCCAAACTAGCCAACAGCTCTGCTGGATCTTGAAGTTACTATGTCACTTATGCACATACCCCAGAGGTCCGTGAGAAGCTGAGCAGCTCCAGGTTCCACCCCTGCCCAGGTGTCCAGGGAGCCTGGGTTGTCTGTATACCCCCAGGGCACTGGTACTCAGCAGAGGAGGAACACCTACCTGATACTCAACTCCCTCTCTGGAATAACATCCCTTGTTCTTGCCGCCATGCCAGTGCTCAGGCATTAGGACTGTGCTCTACCACCCTCTTTTGTTATGACTTTTGTGTCCACATAATGTCATCTTCTTGTCCCTTAAACTCATAGCCCTCTCTTGGTTATCGTCTTTGAACATGCCCACTCTTTTCATCTCCAGGTTGGGTCAACCTCTCTAAAGACACCTCCTCCAATGTTTTAGTCAACTTTTCACTGCTATGACTAAAAGATCTGACCAGAACAATTGTGGAGGAGTAAAAGGCTCACAGTTTCAGAGGTCTTGGTCCATAGAAGGCTGGCTCCATTCCTCGGGGCTCGAGGTGAGGCGGAACATCATGGTGGAAGAGCGTGGCAGAGGGAAACAGCTGCATCATCAGGAAGCAGAGAGACAGGGTCTCCACTCTCCAGAAACAAAATATGTACCCCAAAGCCTCACCCCAATTCCAAAGTCCTCCAGCCACCCCCACCACTTCAACTAATCCCATTAGGGATTAATTCACTGATTGGGTTAAGACTCTTACAACCCAATCATTTCTCTTCTGAACCTTCCTGCATTGTCTCAAACCCAAACCATAACATCCAACCTCACGCTCCCCATTCATCCGCTTAAACAGACATGGCCATTGAACAGGTAAGCGCTCAGGTCCAGTCTTTCCCAGTGTTGATTTCCTGTCCTTGACTCCCTGAACCTCTCCCCAGTGCCACAACTACACAGATGAACACTAAGACTGGCCCTTAAAACACAGGATCTGAGGGAGTCATTGTTTAGGGTGGCCCTTGACAAAAAGGGAGGCAAATGAATTTGGAGAGCACTGGATTAAACAGCACAGCATCCTTTAGCAGGACTTTCAGAGCCTCTACTTGCTGAGACACAGTGTGCCTTCCAAGCAAGTAATATTGAACGGTGTCTCCAACACAGGTTTGACCTTGCTAAGGACCAACGTTTTCTCGAAATACATTTTAGGAGACACTTAGTAACCCTCCCTGGACACTAACACTGACAACTTTTGTCATTACCACTTATTTGCTGTGTGACTTCAGACAAGTCACTTTCCTTTACTGGGCCTTAGTTTCTTTATTATAGAAATCAGTCAGGTAGGGGTTGGGCAAGATGGTCCCTGGAGCCCCCCTCTGGTGCTGGCATTTTCCAATTCTTTCATCAGTGTTTTCTGACGGGGCTGCATCCTGGTGCTTGGGCAGCAGAAGTGGTATAGACAGAGAACAGCATGGACCTAGCAAGCCTCCAGTATAATGAGAAACCATGGGTAGCTCAGTGAGTGGCAGGGAGAACTTTTAGGTGTAGAAAATCGTTCTTATTTAAACCACATCACAACACCTGAAAGCATATTGAATTCCCAAGGACTGACAGTGACTTGGAACTCAGTGGCAGACCAGCCCTGCTGGACTTGTATGGCCAGCAGAATTCCATGGGGGACCCAGGCACCACCAAGAGTCCCTGAAGATGGGGCACCAGTGTGACCGGGCTGAGGCACCTTGCATCTCTGGGTTCCCGCCATGCCAGGATCCTAGACCAGGGTCAGCAACCAAATCACCTGCAAGTCACTAAAATTACAGAAACAACTAAATTAGGAAAATGTGGGACTCTGAGAGAGAGTTGTGGGGGTAACTACCAACACATTCATACGCCACAGGGACCACTGTGCCAGTGGAATTTTGAGACCTTTTCCAACGCTGAACTTTCAGGATTCCTTCAACTGTCTCCGTGTGTGGTTCGCGCTCCTAGAAACAGAAAACAAGGATGAAGGAAACTCCCTTACTGGAATCCCTGTGTGTGTGTGTGTGTGTGTGTGTGTGTGTGGTGCTGGGATATGAACCCAGGGGCACTCTACCACTGAGCTCTATCCCCGCCCTTTTTGTATTTTATTTTGAGATAGAGTCTTGCTAAGCTGTCCAAGCTGAACTCACAATCCTCCTGCCTAGCTGGGATTACAAGTGTGCAACTGCACTAAGTTGAAATCCCCTTTTTAAAAAATTAAAGTATATAAATCAAAATTCTTCCTATGACAAGTTAAAAAAAAACTCACTCGAAATGGCTTCAAGTCTGAGTAAGTTTCTTGGTTCATGGGACTCATACGGTAAAAGTGGAGAGCGCTTTGGGCATGACTGTGTCGACTGTGTGAATGCCACCATGGGGCCCCCTGTCTTCCTCCCCAGCCCTCAGCAGGGCTTCCTATCTCAGAAGGGCTCTTCTTGGTGACAAAAATGGCAGCAGCAGCGGCTCCAACTCCAGGTGCAACCCAACAGGAAGCAGCCAAGTATACCACAGGTGGGACCCATAAGAATGGTTAAATGTCGCTGTGCTGGAACCAGCTTCCATCTCCTGCCTGCCCCAGGTCCCATCAGTACCACCACGTGTATGCATTTCACAGGGTTGCTGGGGAAAACATACCGCGAAGATGTCATTTGTCTCACGGTTCTGGAGGCTGGTAGTCCAAGCTCAAGGTGTTAAGAGGTCCTTCTGAGGGCTGGAGGAAGACCCTGCTCCATGCCTTTCTTCCCCCATCTCCACCATGCCATTCTCCCTGGGCCTGTGAGTCTGTCTCTTCATAAGGTGTCATTCATAAGGACCAGTGCTGTTGGATGAGGGGCCTGCCATACTCCAGTATGACCTTATCCAAACGAACAGTATCTACAATGACCCTTTTCCAAATAAGATCACTCCCTGAGGTACAGTGGGGTAGGACTTCAACCGGTGAGTCTGGGATGGGGTGTCCATTAAACCCATAACAGGAGAAGAATAGATTCTGCTAAGTGACTTTTATGTGAATCTTGTGCTTCATCTGGAGCTTGTCTCTGAATTCCCTCCTGGACCACAAGGACCAAATGTAGACAAGAGGTAGCTAACCCTTCCCCAACTCCCCAAAGGAGAAGAAAATGGGCTGTAGCTAGAAGAAGGAGCTGTGGACACTGGAGAGACAAACCACACGTGCCCACTGTCTGTGTTGACTTGGGGGTTTAACAGGTGTAGCCCCCAGTGGCCTCAGCAATGTATCTGTCCTTCCCTTCTCCCCTGTTCCTAGTCCTCCAGGAAGTTCCGTGAACACGGATTCAATCAAACCATGTACTTGCTTTGGTTGTGATGTCTCTCCTGCCAGGAATATTTGTTCCCCACTTCTCTGCTTAACAAGCTCCTTGCACATCCTCTCATACCTCGTCCAAAGTTATCCCCTGCATACGGTCTCCCCAAGTCCACGGCGCACACCCACTCCTCTCTTTGCTCTATGATGGTTGGAAGAGCCTCCGTTACAGCACTTCACATTACTATTCCCATTTCCATGGACTGTGAGCCCAGCAGGGGCAGGTTCTGTGCCTTCCACCCCCAGCCCAGAGTGCAGCCCAGGGCCCAGACCAGGGCATGAGCTCCATGAAGCCCTGCCTCAGTGGCTCCATGAGGACAAGACTGGCCCTCCCCACTCTTCCCCTGGGCTGTTCTTTTTGTGAAAATGCCTGTCCAGTCCTGGCCTCACTGCTCTCCTCCCGCCCAGGGCAGTGCTTCCAGACAGGCCTCACTGCCTCCTGAATAGTCTCTCGGGCATTGCACATCACTCCCCCGAGAGCCTCTGAGCTCCTCCCAGGTGCCCCGCCCGCTGCAGCTGGGCTCCATGCTGGGTTTCTCCCTCTGTGGTTCTGAACTGGTTTGCTGTGCAGCTCTCTGGGGACAAGGCCGCCTGTGCTGCTGAGTCCTCTCACACTCAACAGCAGCTTGGCAATACAACACAGGAGTTTCCATGAAACCACGCCGGACACAGGAAATCACATAAGGGAATTTATTAAGCAAACAGTATCTCCCTGCAGGGTAAGAGAGAAAATGAGAGGAAAAGAGAAAGGAAAAGAAAGGGTGCGCGCTAGAGAGAGTGGAAAGCCAGGAAGATAGAGAAAAGTGAGTAGGACAGACAGAAGGATGGAAAAGATGGCGGGAAGCTACAGTAAAACAGTTGAATCCCGCTAACAGGGGACCAATATCGGAGAAGGATACTTGCAAGCTGACTGATGAACCAATAGCTAGCTAGGATGTTCACAGATTGACAAGTGGTTGGGAGGCGGGGAAAATGACTGCACCTGATGGGTGGGGGAGCAGCTTTATACATTACACTGTGCAGCACACCATTCCAGAGGCAGGGACCTCAGATCCTATGGGCTCCACAGAGGGGAACATGCCCTGACACAGGGATTCAATGACTGCAAGTGCATTACTTGTCTCTGTGCCTCAGTTTCCTCATCTGAAAAATGGGGGTGATTCAGTCTCCTAAAGCACCAGAAGTACATTATGGACCAAAGGCACTCTGTTCACAACATTCTCAGTCTCCCTCGTATCATACCCTCTGCTCAGTGAGAACTGTTTATGGGATCTAACCTCCCTGAGGAACTTAGGCTACAGCCCCTTACTCTACTAGGATTGCTTATTTTGTGTCTTTAGTTCAGAGAATGCTAGAAGATCCTGCAGAGAAGTGACTGTGCTTGACCTTAGAGTGGTTTTCTCTAACTAGCTGTGTGTCCTTGAGCAAATGACTTAACCTTCCTGAGCTTTTATCTGCAAAAAGGAGTTGGAGATCCTTCCCTCAGGGCTGTGGTGAGGCCATGTGGATTGTGGTTTGAGAACTATGCGACAGGCCATCCAGGATGGCCCCAAATTGTCCTGTTTTGTTCACTCCCCCAACCCTGAAGCCAGACAGCCTCCACGGAAGGAGAGCAGAGAGCATTTTAGATAAGAGTCAGACTCCTCTGTGGGCTTTCTGCTACTTCAGGGCACTAATGAATCTCAGGGAAGTCTGTTTTCACTGATTGTTTTCCAGGCCTGTCCTTAGAGGTCCTTCAAACTTCCCCTCAGGGCCCTTCTTCTGACCTCCTATTCTCAAAAAAATGAGAAAAACAAGGTGGATCAAGAAAATTGCCTGCTATTTATATGTCCCAAGGTGACCTCCACATGGAATAAGTTAAAGGGGACAGCTGGTTGAAAGAAGCCTTTGGGCTATTTCTCCAAATGCCCATCTGGATTCCATAGGGGTGAGGGCCTTCCTGGGTCCTGACCAAGAACCAGAGTGAGGGCAGTTTAGGAAGGCCAGGGAGCCAGGTCATTCATTTGTTCATTCATTCATTCACTCAGCATGTATTTAGAGTGTCCTTGCGGGCCACACAGAGTGTTGGGGACACAGTGAGAACAAACAGACAAGGTTCCACTTCCAGGAAGCCCACAGGCTCTCAAGAGAAGCAACATTCTTAAAAATCCACAATAACTACAACTTCACCTAAAATCATCCCCATGCTAAACCCATGTACGAAGCTGTTTGGAAGGTGAGGGCATTTGAATTTTCAGGGGATGGTTGGGAATTGCTAGTCGTCAAGTCTCCGAACTGTAACATTAGGTGTGGGCTGAGCCCTGCTGCATATCAGGGTGAGAATTAAAAACGACCTGGTTCCTATCCTCATGAGCACCTCGTTCACCAAGGGAGACAGACGGCAGCGTGACAGCGGCCCTGGCCGAGGTAAGCACAGGAACTGTGGAATTACGGAGAAGCTCCAGCAGGGCAAGGAAAGAAGTTCCTGGAGAAAATATTCTCTGAGCTGACGTTTGCCATCCTGTTCTTTGCCTTCATGTCCAGGAATCTGGTTGGTGCCCACTTCCTGTGTTTCCTAGACCTGTCCACAGCTTTCTGTCCTTCCTCTTTCCCACCCTTTGGTCTAATCTCCATAATGCTGACAGCCATATGTTTGCAAAGTCAACCAGGTGGAGTCACAGACCAGTCCAAAGTTCTGCAAGTTGTGACTGATGCTTGTAGGAAGAGACCGGAATGTTCCTGAAATCTGACCCACATCCAGATTCCATTCTGTGGTTCCGTTCACTCTTGGCCTCACTCTTCCCCACTCTCTGCCCTTGACAACTGACTTTCAGCCTCTCAAACATTCTCTTACTTTGGTACATCCTGTTCTTGGTACTTGGAATGCTCCTTCCTGAACACTTTCAGTCCAACTAATTCATCCTGAGAAATCCACTCAGTGTTACATTCTCAGGGGTGGCCTTCCTCTCTGGTCCCTAAGACTGGACAGTGATGCTATACTTCATTCTCACTTGGCTTTCTGGGTGTTTCCATCACAGCCCTCACTAAAATACACATAATGGATTCATGGGGTCTCCCCGACACTGTTAGTTTCATGAGGACAGGGACCAGATATGTCAGCACTAGGCCAGGACTAGATTCTTGATAGCCCTTTAAAATAATAATAATAATAATAATAATAATAATAATGGGGGTTGATCATGGTAATTATACATGGCTTCTCTGCCAAGAACCAGGGCCCATAATACATGTGGTCAGTGCTATTCAGATCAGGGTCCAAGACAGGCCAGCAGGCTGGGATTATCTACCCTCAGTACCCATAAAGATCCTTGGAACGTTTCAGAAGTTTGGATTGAAAGGCAGAGCCAGAACTGGGGTGCAGAGGGCAAGCCCAGAAGGCAGTCATTCTCAGGTACAGACCTTGCTCTTGGATGACCAAGACAGTGGATGCCTCCTGAAATTTTGCACCCTGAGCACCTCATTTGCTTCAAGCAGTATGTCCAGAAATCAAAGCCTCATTCCAGAAGCCTTTAATCCAGTCCTCTTTTCTAGATGGTTCAGGTTTGAGAACCATTTTGCTAGAAAACTCCCAAGAAGACAGGAATGGAGAGAGAGACCTTGGGGCACAGTATGTCAAGGCCTTCTGGAGCAGGACCAGGCAGGGGGATTTCCTAGGAGTGACCAGGTGATACCCTGGATATAGGTATCATGCATTTTCTATCTTCACATCCAACAAACAGAGCTAAAGTCAGCTAGCATTTTAACTAGGGAGAAAAGCTTCATCAAAAGAAACCTGGGTGCAGAACACTGAAAGTGGGCAGAATGGGCTGTCTGGTAATATTATATTTTTGCAGGACTGTTTCTAGGAAAATCCTGCCCAGTCCAGCTTTATGCCCCATCCACATTACTCCTACCTTGACATGACCTGGTGGTTCCAATCCAGTGGCTTCCCCAAGAACAGTGCAGTGTGCACATCAGTTGCATGCTGCTTCTCTGCCCCAGTGTTTTTCCAAGTGGCACTAGCTGCTCTTCTTTGCTCACTTCTTATGACCCTACCCCTGAGCATAGCCTCATTTCACTGACTCATCACAATGGCCATGTGAAGAAGGTCTTGTCACCCTCCTTTTACAGTGTGGGGAAATAGGCTTGGGGAGAAAGTGACTTCACACAATGCCACTCTCTCTGAGTGTGCAGAATCATCGGGCCTGACTCCACACTCTCCATCACTGTGGCAGTATTCCATCCTTGGTGGAGGAGTCAAGGATGAACAGGTCCTCTTCAGAAGTCACTGTGCCTCCAGGGATAAAAGTGAAATTAAGCATGAGAAAAGACAGGGCCAAGCCCTTCTTACTGATTCCAAACAAGGCAGGTGCTCGAAAGCTCATATTGGCATTTCTCAGATCTCCAAGACTGTTGGCTTGGGCTCCATGCTCCAGTGCCAGCTAGGGAAAGGCAGCAGGTGTCCAGTGAGTGAGACGAATGCTGGATGAGGAACCAGGAAGCTCATTCCTAGCCCCAGCTCTCCACTCCCTGGCCTGGCCACGGGATCCCACAAATCTTTCCTTTCAGAGCCTCAGTTTCCCAAACTGAAATTACAAGAGAAAACTGAGTCAGGAAGGCCATAAGAGACTCCCACCTATAAGAGGAAAGTCTTTATTCTAGTATTTTCTACAGTGGGTAGTCAGAGGTGACAGGAGAGCATTGTATAGGGTACATTTGTGTCAATGTTGTTGATACTAATGAGAAGGGCAATCCTCAATCCCAGAGCCACTGTCCTCCTTGAGTTTTCTGGGCTCTAAGTTCAGTTGACCTAGAAGTGTTTCCCTACCTTCATGGGGAAGGCTAGCAGGCTCCCAGCAAGGCAGGGCAGACCCAGACCTAGGACCCTCCCAGGCACAAAGCTAACATGGAAGCTTTACCAGACCATAAAATAGAGAAAACCAGATGAAGAGGGGGAAAGAGAGAATGAGAGAACATGGGGGTGAAAAAAGTTAAAGAAGAAAGGAAAATCTATGGGGACTATTGAGGGTCAAAAAAATGCCAGCAATCAAGTCTGTTTTCTGGTTCTGCTGTAGTTCTGCAAGAAAAGGGAAGGTATAAGGATTAAACTGAATTGCCAATTTAATTGGATTAAGAGATGGCAATGATTAAGAGGTTTCTGGGTGTGTCAATGAGGGCGTATCTAGGAATGATTGGCGTGTGGGGTAGTGAACTGAAATGGAGCCCCTCCCTAAGTGTGGGCAGCATCACCCAATAGAATGGTGGCTTGGATGGAATAAAACTTGGAAGAACAAGGAAGCAGATGCAGATACAAGTTCGACTCTTCTTGAACAGGTTCTTTCTTGCTGCTTTGATCGTCTGAGACTATCGGACTCGCCCTTCTTCACTCTTCCAAAGTGAACTCTGCCAGTGATTCTCCAGGTAGTTTCCAGAAGCCTTGGTCTCGGACTAGGGTAGCACTGTTGACCTTTCTTGTTCTGGGGCTTCTGCCTCTTGTACTGCACAGCTACTGGTTCTTCCAGCTCTCTGGCTTGCAAACAACCATTGTGGACTATCCAACTTCTGGTCGTGTAAGCCAATCTAATAAATCCCCTTTTTATAATCAAACTCCCTGTTGATTCTGTTCCTCTAGAGGACCCTGACTAATACAGAAGGCAACAGGGGAATGGTTTGTGTCCAGATCATCTCTATTATTTTCTGCAGTAACATATCACAAAATAAAATGCTTGAAGTGAAAGTTATCGGGGAACTGTATTTTTAGATGCATGGCAAGAAGAACATGAAGTTCAAAGAAGGCTCTGTTGTCCTTTGAGAATGTACAACCCAGTGCAATTCAGGATAAAGATAAAGCCATTGGATGGTAAGCTCAGCCTTGGGTGTAGCTGGGACCAGAGCTGGGAGAAACCAGAACTCCCATTTGTTTATTGGTCCCAGTGACTATACATTTTCCCAAATGCTCTACTATGCCTTTATGCCTCTGAAGTGCTTGTTTAAAGAAGGCAGTAACTACTAAATTAGCAGATTGTTTTGTATTTCTATAATTGCTCATTTGGAAAACTGGGTCAATGATAGCTCTGACATGAAAAGCCTAAGGTTCTAGAGAGATTCCAGCTGCCTGTGACTAGAGGGTGGGGCTGAGGGGGACACTTGACCCACAACCACACTAAGAAGGGCTAAGAAGGGCACCAGGCAGTTATCAGAGCAGCTCTGACCCCTTCCACAAACCAAGTGCCCCTGCCTGAAATAGGTGACAATTGCAGCAAAGGGACTGCAGGTAGTTCTCTGCCACTTGTGTATATGAGTCCAGAAAATGCAGATGTGCATCAGCGGCCCCTGCACCTACCTCACCAGCAAGCTCCAGTCCAAAGTCCATGCTCTCCAGAATCCTTCCTAAGAAAAGCATGAAGAAAACCTTCTGTGAGTCAAAGCACTCTTCCTCTTAGGATCCTGACATCTCTATGATGGGACTCATCATTTTCATTTTGTAGATGAAGAGAGTGAGGCTAAATACCTAGAGGAAGGCATCACATTTAGTATGTGACTGTGCCAGGACTCAACACACAATATGTCAAATGGGAACAATGTAGTACTCCCCTCATGGAAGTGCTGTGCAGGTTGAATGAGTTTCAGGATATAAAGCACTTGGGGCCAATGCACACTTCATATATGTTATTATTACATGATCAGCATTGCAACTCCAAGCAAGGCCCTCTTTGATCAAGAGACCCACTACTAATGGCAAACACTAAATGGTTAAAGGAATTGGAAATATTTAGGTTGCAAGAAGAAGACTGTAGGGAGGCAGGATCTTAATCCTTAAATATCCAAAATGCTGCTACAAAAATACTGTTCAGACTTGCTCAGCCCTTTCCTGGAAAGCAAAATTAGGATCAAGAACAGAAAATATATATAATATTTAAATATTTCTAATAAACAAACATTTCTGATGCACTGTACACAGGTTTGTGCTCCTCTTGCCTTTGCCCTATAGCAGAGCAAGTTTACCATGGCAGAGATGCTAGAGGGGATTGAAGCACCAGACAGGGACCATCTAGCCTCTAGTTTCCAGTCATTCTTCCCAAAGAGGAACTGTCCATCAGTCACTGGTAGTGAGATCTTTTGACCAATAGCACCAAGCCACTGGGGCTTAGCCTCCCAGAAAAATTCGGCTTCTTCCAGGATCCAAATTACTATGTCGATGAAAGTAATTGCATATGTTCCTAAAGCACAATTAAAGAAACTCATTGGCAAGCAGTGTTCAGCAAAAATCCATTTTTAGAGTTTTTCCTTTTTTATTAGTCGTTTGCCCATAGAAATAGTCCATACATGCAGTAAATCAGAAGCTAATATGCGGAAAGTTTCTGAGGAGCCAGAGGATATAGAAAAAATGGGAACGAATTGTAGGCAGGGACAATTGTGAGACCAAAGGCAGAGATTCACAAATCCTCTCCAGCCCTTGGGCCTGGGCATCTGGCATTGTACTAGATCCAAGAAGAGGGGTCCTGTGATGGATCATTCCCTTCCCCATGACTGTGGGTATGTTGTTCCATGAAACCCACTGGGTGGTTCACTAAGAGATCTATTCTGGATGCTTGGTGCCTTTAAAGGTATGAGAAATGCAAGTGAGAGATGAGTATGGAAACAAGAGGATGTAGAACTATTACATAGAGTGGGGTTGGCAGAGGAGGACTAAAAGAATGGAAGAGGAAACCAATCCAAAATCAAGGAGGAAGGGGAATGAGGGGGATGCAAGGCCATTCAAGTCCAGGGGTAAAGAACAATTTCCAGTGAACTAAGAAAGAAGATTCCTTAGAACAGAATTTCAAAGAGATTCTGAATCTATGTGGAGATATCAGTTGGCCAAGCTTTAGGAAGTGTCATTCCCAAAATAGGACCAAGGTAACCACATCATAGGAACAGAATTTTCACCCTCCCTGGCAATCAGATCAGATGATTTGACTTAAGATTCCATGTGGGAAAAATCTTTACAGATTATTCAAGCCAGCAAATATGTCTGACCACATGAAAAGTGCTGAGGTAAAGTCAAGGCCACTCAACAAAGAATGGTGCAGTAATTAATTATTATAACTAACCAGACTATCCAGTATTACATGCTCTAAATCAAAGGTTAGCAAGCTGTTTCTGCCAAGAACCAGATAGTAAATACTTTTGGCTTTACAGGTCATACAATCTCTATTTCAAATACTTGATTTTGTCATACATGATGAAAGTAGCCATAGATGGTGTGTAAATGAATGGGTATGAATGACTGTGTTACAATAAAACTTTATTTATAAAAAGACAGTAGACCAGATTTGTTTTTTTCTAAATGAAAATAACAAAAAACAAAAATTATATATTCATATATGAAAGCAAATGGTCCAGAAAGAAATATTCAAATACAGAATGGGTAGTGGAGGTAGGATAGTAGAATTGGATGGGATTACTTTATTATTTCAAAGGAAAGCCACAACTCTGTGGATACCTAAATAAGGACTAACATAGACCCTCCAAAAATGTGGCATAGTTGGACCCAAATTCTCATATCTCAAACATGACACAATCCTGGGGTATTCTCAGTGAATTTTTGGTAAGTGAAATTCCAGAAGGCTAACCTTCACAGTGCTTTGTCAACCCCAGTAAAACGTTTGACCTGGGAGGCCATTTTTGTCTGCAGGTGGAGCAAATCCAATTTTAGCAGGATTCTTCATCTAAATCATTGTCTCCTTCAGCTGAGATGTCCTGGAGACTGGGCGCTGGGAAACCATTGCAGCTCTAGAGGGTCAATGAGCTAACTTACATGGAGGCTGGGGTCATGGACTTCAACAAAGATATCCAAGGAGTTAATGGGGCAGAACAGAGGATCTTCTTTCTGATTTGGTTTGGGGCATTGGCTTTGGGATCAAACAGACCTGGCCTTGACTCCTGGCTCCTCTGTTGACCAGTTATGTACCTTTGAGACACATCTTTTCATTTCTTCAAGCCTCAGTTTCTATGTTTGTATAATGGAGACACTAATGCCCACCCCAAAGTGTTGTCATTAGCAATAATGAGATTATGTGTATAATGCTCTCAGAACAGAATCTGTCTCATAGAAAGCTCTTAGTAGTAGTGGTTTTTGATAAGACAGGGGCAGAAGCAGAGTTCAGAGACATAAAGTGAACCATACTAACAAAGAGGCCCACACCCCAGGTCAGTCAGCATCAGCCAGGATGACATCCTGAACAACTGTGCCATCAGGAATGGTATAAATCTCTTTTAAAAAAATTTTTTTTTAATTTTTACAGACTGCATTTTGATTCATTGTACACAAAGGGGGTTTGTTTCTATGGTTGTGAACAATGTAGATTCATACTATTACCCTATGCACATGGGGTAATGATGTCTGTCTCATTCCACCATTTTTCATACACCCCCTCTCATTTCCCTCTACGTAATCTAAAGTTCCTTCATTCTTCTCTCCCCCCCCACCTCCATTATATATTATCATCCACTTATTAGGGAAAACATCCAACCTTTGGTTTTGGGGGATTGGCTTATTTCACTTAGCATAATATTCTCCAATTACAACCATTTTTCTGCAAATGCCACAATATTATTCTTCTTTATGGATGAATAATATTCCATTGTGTGTGTATCTGTGTGTGTATGTATATATATACATACACAGTTTCTGCTATAAACATTGATGTGGCTGTGTTACTGTAGTTTGCTGATTTTAGGTCCTTTGGATATAAACCGAGGAGTGAGATAACTGGGTCAAAAGGTGGGTCCATTCCAAGTTTTCTGAGGATTCTCCACACTGCTGCACCAATTTGCAACTCCACCAACAAAGTAAAAGTGTTCCTTTTTCCCCCACATCCACGCCAACGTCTATTATTGTTTGTGTTCTTGATAATAGCCATTCTAATTGGAGTAAGATGAAATCTTAGAGTTGTTTTAATTTGCATTTCTCTAATTACTAGAGATGTTGAACACTTTTTCATATATTTATTAATCTCCTGTATATCTTCTTCTGTAAAGTGTCTGTCTAGTTCTTGGTCTCTTTTGAAACTGAAGGGCAGGGACTCTGTATGCAGAAGGTTGAGGACACAGTGACCAAAGGGATCATGTAATCAGGCAAGGGTGGGGACTGTGACCAGTTGCCCAGGTCAGACAAGTGGATGAACTTCTTAGACTAATCAGTGAAGAGTCTTGTTATGGTTTAGATATGAAGTGTCCCCCGAAAGCTCACGTGTGAGATGATGAAAGAAGGTTCAGAGAAGAAATGATTGGGTTGTGAGAGTCTTAACCCAATCAGTGATTTAATCCCCTAATAGGGACAAACAGTGGTAACTGAAGTGGCTAAAGGAGGAGGGATTGGGCATGACTTTGGGTATATATTTGTATTTGGCCAGTGGAGTCTCTCTCTGCTTCCTGATAATGCGAGCTGCTTCCTTCTGCCACACTCTTCCACATTGATATTCTTCCTCACCTTGAGCCCTGAGGAATGGGGTCAGCCTTCTATGGACTAAGACCTCTGAAGCCATGAGCCCTCAAATAAATTTTCCTCCTTTAAAGTTATCCTGGTCAGATCTTTTAGTCACAGCAGCGAGAAAAGCTGACTAAAACAAGCATTCAGGAGTTCAGCGTTAGCTCTGACAAGAACCCACATCAGAAAGAACAACTCCATGCCAAGCTCACATTATCATGGGACTTACCTCCAGGGCTGAGAAGGCAAGGCTGGAAGGCCCAGGACATTCACTCTGAGGAGGAATGGTACCCAGAACTCCTTCCTGTGGGTAGGTGGGGCCGGCCTGAGCTAAAGGCTCAGGGTCTGGCAGAAGTTGAGTTTTAGGGATATAGTGGGGTTATGCAAGAATTCTTGGGCTGGGGATATAGCTCAGTTGGTAGAGTGCTTGCCTCGCAAGCACAAGGCCCTGGGTTCAATCCCCAGCACCGAAAAAAAAAAAAAAAAAGAATTCTTTATGATGATCTTTTGCCATATCCTTAGATTGATTAAGATGGTAACATTATGTGCATTTTATCATAATGAGAAATAAAACCAAAATCCACCTACATATTCACCGAATGCAAGCAAAAGAACACAAGTACCAAAATAAATGTGTTTTAAGGTTTGCAGATAAAATGCATTAAAAGTAAATACATTTCTGAACTTAAAAAAAAACTGCTTTTTGAATATCATAGAGGTGACTGTGATGCAAATGGGAATAATGAACAGTATGCACACTGAGGTTTGCAGGGTATTCTTGCCATGTTAGTCAAGTGGAAGAGAAGTGAGTTCCCCAAGACTAGTGGCTAGCCTGTGGACAGGTGTGGAGGTGAGGAAGGCCATACTAGAGGCCAGTCCCTCTGGAACAGAGCCATGGCAGGGAGGCACGATGGTACAGACAAGGGTTCCGAGGGTTGCCTTTGCCTCTGACATTGTCAAGCAACACCTGACTCTCTAACTCACAGTTAAGCTCCACAGAGAAATAGATGCATTTTCTCATTTATTGCTTGCAACCCTATGGGAGCTGCTGTTATTGTCTCCGTTTTACAAATGAGGAGGCCAGAGTTTAGAGAAGTCATATCACCTGCATTAGGTCACATGGCTCATAAATGGAAGACCCAGGATTGGAATCAGGTTCTCTGACTCCAAAACCAATATGATCTTAGACAGACTTCCTAACCTCTCTGAGCCCTGGCTTTTTGAAAATGCTTTTATTAGTGCATTATAGTCATACATAGTAGTGGAGTTGATTTTGACACTTTCATACATGCATACAATATAATTTGCTCCAGAACCTCCACCGTCCTCCCCCTCCTCCGCTTCCTCTACTCTTCTGGTCTTCCTTCTATTTATTTTTTGCTTTTTTTTTTTTTTAATTGGTGCTTTAGAGATAAACATAAAGGTGGAATTCACTGGGATATATTCACATATGTCTACAGCATGATTTGGTCCCCTTCATTCCACAGTCCCTCCCTTTTCCTGTCCCTCCTGCCTCCCCCTCAATCCCCTTCCTCTACTCCACTGATCTCCCTTCTGTTTTCGTGGGATCCCGTTTTTTTCCCCTTGTTTCATTTTAAATTCCACGAATGAAAGAAAATATTCAACCTTTGAATTTGAGTCCAGGAGCCCTGGTTGTATCAGGATCCATCACAGGTCCCTCCTAGCTCGGGCTTTCCTGGTCACCTGGCTGGTCGACATCAGCAGGTGCCAAGGGAGAGGTGATCACTGGAGGGCTTGGACGCCCAGTGGAGGGCCCTGAACTTCACGTTACAGCAAAAGGAAACCACTGCAGGTCCTGGTGCTCGGTTTTTGAGAACTCTCTTCTTGGTCCCAGGTGGAAATGAATTCTGCTTGGCCTGAAATACTTGTCAGGAAGTGGCTTTCAAAGGAAGCCTCACAAAATCATATCTGATGATTTTTGTAAAAATCTCATAGGAATAAGAAAAAAGAACCTGATTCACTAGTGAGGGATGGTTTCAAAAGTTGGGTTTTCTGCACCCGCATCTCCCTCCCACCACACCTCTGCCTAGAGCAGGGCTGTAACTGGGGGCTCAGGACACAGCACAGCCCCACCCTCCTCCCTCAAGGGCCCCTCCTGGATTCAGGTGCTAAAGCCGACTAGTGGGGAGAGCTGGCTCTGGCAGCAAGGAGTGGGGAGGACAGTAGCAGCCTTCTCTCCACTCCTAGGCCACTGCTCAGGACACTGAAGAGTTGGTGGTGTCCAGGGCCCAAAGGTTAGCTGGGCCGCCCTTCAGGCTGTTTGTGCTTCCTCTGGTCCTATTACATATCAGGACATTCCTCCAAAGTACACTCTAATGAGATGTAAGTTGTCACCTTGGAGGGTGGGGTCAGGGATATTCTCCCTACTCTGGTCCCTTCAGATAAAATTTCCAACAGAGACTGATGTACCCTCTTTATCAGAATGTCAAAGAAGATTGACCCTTGAGGTCAGAGCCACAAAAGAGATTTATCCACTCCTTCTTTCAACCAGCTCCTGTGGCGCTCAAACCACATGCCAGGTGCCGGACCAGGCTCCAGGAGTAGAGGCAGTTTCATGCCACAAGTTCAAGAATTCTAGTAAGACTGCCTGGATTCAAAGCTGACTCTCCCACAATGGTTGTGGGACCTTGCACAAGTTAGTTAACTTCTTGTACTGCGGTGATGGCATCTATGCTAAAATGGAGATCATGCAAATACCCACAACATAGAGTTAATATGAGCCAAGTCACTAAAACGCTACCTGGCAAGTACAAGCACTTGTCAGTGTCAGCTATTATTTTATTGCATCTGGGGCTTTCTGGATCTGGGTGAGGGAAGAAATGATGAAAGACATCCCAGGAGGCAGTGGACAGGTGGTCAGTCTGAGCCAATGGGAGCTACAGCAAACCAGGAAGGGACAGAGGAGATGAGCATGGCCATCAGGTGAGGTGTCATCTCTGCTGGGGTCAGGGTGGCAAGCAATTAAGAGCCACTGCACCTGGATGCAGTGACCTGCAGAGAGCAGGTCCAGTTCTGGAGCTTGACCTTGCCAAGCCTGAGCCAGGCACCTCAGTCATTTAATAGCAACCATGCTAACAGCATCTTCTCTCAAGACAAGGTACCCTCTATGCACCAGGCTTGGGGGCAGGCATGTCATGTGGAATGTTTTATTTAAGCTCCAAAATAGCCCCCACAATCCCGAGTTCTGTTGTTCCTAATCTCGTCTCCCAGAGGGCATGAGAGGCAAATTCTTTGGAATGATGAGGACCCTGGAGAGGCAGCAAAGGAGAGAACACTGGGGAGACTGGGCTCCATCTCGGAGAGCTTTAGGGAGCAGTCAGGGGGCTCAGACATCTTGCTGGCTCTAAAGAAAGATGAAATGGCCTAAAGGAAAGGCATTTGTGTAAACCTCTCATCATTTATTGGTTTGAGGTCATTTAAACTTGGACACTTGAAAGACATTGAAAAATACAGAGCATACTAATTGTAGCCTAATGAAGAGGATAAAAGACAAGTTACAGAACAGCGTGCCTAGTGAGCTTTACCACTGTGCTCAGCGACCCTCACCCCACTGGTCCCCACAGGGGAGGGGCACCCCTGGATTCCAGTCATACTTCTTACCAGCTCTCGTCTTTGCTATGCATGACCACGCATGAGAGAGTCTCCTGTGCTCCTTATGCAGACATTACCTCCCCTTGTCCACTCAAGGTCAATTAGAAAGAGTGTGAGGGATCGACCCACTCTTAGGAGTTGAGACTTCACCTTTTAGAACTATGCCAATTGGACCTAAGATCAAATCCTGACCTTGTGGGAGTGGTCTTAGCCGAGATATGCTGTAAATGCAAAATACACTCAAAATACTCCCTTTCCCTGCCAAAAAAGAATGTAAAATATCTCAGTAAAACCTTTATATGATAACTTGCTCAAATGGTAACATTTTAAATATAATAGGTTGAATAAAATACATTACATTAAACTTGGTTTCACCTTTTAGTCTTTTTGGTTACTAGAACATGTAAAATGACCTCTCTGGCTTGTGTTATGTTTCTCTGGGTCAGTGCTGCTGTAGAGGGGAATGGATTTCAGTGGGAATTTCAACAGCGTGGCTCAAAGGAATGTGTCTAATGGGAGCACCTCTCAGGATGCAGCTTTGGGATAGACCTTTCTGCATGCCTTGAATTGAGTCATATAACCTGCTGCTCCTTTTGCTTATGGATAAAATTAGTTTTGCCATATTAGTTTCCTATTGGTGCTGTAAAACATCGCCACAAATTTAATGACTTAAAATAATACAAACCCATTCTCTTATAGCTCAGACTCAGGTCATCATTGCAAGACCCTTAATTCAATCACACCTGCAAGGTCTCCTGTGCTATATAAAGTAATATGCACAGGTTCTGGGGAATAGGATGTTGACATCTTGGGGCTACTACTTAGCCTACTGCATCTGCCTATGAATCATGGCAGCATCTGATTCATAGGTCATAAACTGGAGCATGAACAGTCAATAAACCATAACACCTAATATAACCCTGGAAAAGGAAATAAAGAAATCATCTAGTCTCCCTTCTGACTGCCAGACAATAAAATCCCTTAATCCCAATCCTTCTGCAAATGAAGCAACAGAGGCCCAGAGAGGTTCAGTAATTTGTATGCGCACACCCAGCTACGAAGAGCCCATGGTGGGAAGTGGGCTGGTTCCACCTGCTGCTGCAGACTCAGGTGAGACTCTTCTGCCTCCATCCCTTCTCTTCAAACACAGCTACACTTTGTGACCTTGTCCGAGGACAGAGCCCACACTCGTAGACCATCTTCAGGTTGACGGCCCTCCAGCTCCTTTGGAAGCAGCCCAGATGTGTGACTGTATCAGGGGACCTATCAGGACAAGACTCGGGCAAAACTGCAATCAAAGGGGCAGTGGAAAACTGATTAAAAGCAGATGGTGGGCTTGACGGAGCCCACACCGAGCTTCGCCACATGCCAGGACTCGTGATGCTGGTTTTATTAATCAGTGATGGAAGGAGGTAACTTGGACTGGAGGTAGCAGGAGGCTGGGTGATCTGCATGGCGTGGGGACACAGGAGGCCCACTCAGCAGTAGTTTTTCTTTTCTGACAGGTCTTTCTTCAGCCTAAAGCCTCCCTGCCTGCTCCTGCCTCTTTGCCATCTCTCCGCAGTCCCCTGCCTCATCTGTCTCTGTCTTTCCTCATCATTTATTTTTAGTCATGTCGGCAGACCATCTGAGGTTCACTGGGGAAGTGGAGTGAAGGAAAGCATCTTAAGGAACAAGGAGATTTGGTGGTGGTGTGTTCCCACCATCTGTCCACTCTTGATTCTTGCCAGGCACATCCTGAACAGGTGTGTCCAAGGGAGGCTGGCAAGCAGCCCTCGTAGGGCTGTGGGTCTCAAACTTAAGAGACCAACCAAGGCTGGTGTACAGAGATTCAATGCTACGCTGTAACAGCGAGTAGCAGTGTCACCAGGGGATGCAGAGAGGAGTTAGAGAACAAGGACACAGCAGGGATTAGGAGTCAGAAGACCTGGGTTCAAACCCAAATCCAGGGTTCAAACCCAAATCCAGTATCTAGTCACTGTGTGACCTAGGGTCTTTGAAATTCCAACCCTCAGTCTCCTTGTCTGTGAAATGGAACTCACAGTGGCTATTCCTGCCTCGTGGAGCCATGTTGGGGCAGACCCAAAGTGGCTGTAGTTAGGCTCCCTCCCCAAGACTTCAGGCAGTCTGTTATATTCTTAGTGTGTAGCCACTACACACTAAACTGGCTGTGTTACGGTTAGTCAAGGCCAGAAACAATCTGACCCACTCAAGGTCACAAACATTAACTTGTGAGCATCCCCCCTGCCCTATGTTACCTGTTGGCATATGCCTTCTTTGTTTGACTTACCAGGGGTGAAATGAGCTAATGGGGGCAAAATGAGGACTGAAATGGAACTGGCTGGGAGCTGAAGCTGGAGGCTGTGGCCACCACTGAATTAAGTATGTCTATCACCCCAACTGTATCTGGCATCTTCTTCCACCTGCAGAACCCCAAATCTGTTCCTGGGTCAGAGTCCCTACATGACATTAAGAGAATCAGTTGGAAAAATCAGTGCAGATACACTTTGTATGCCATAAAATACTTCTCAAGAACCTGAGATATTACTAAGAGTTGGCACAAGTTTGGAAATGCAAATCCAGCCCCAGCATAAGATTAGGCCTGCCAGCAGAAGATCTGAAGCCCTTAGGGTTGAGTAAGGGTTGAAATCAAGTAAGTTAGGAACAAACTGATGGAGGGTCAAATAATAAAACAGAACAGCATGGCAAAACGTAAAGGTGAAAGAATAGAGCCATCCTCCAATGGATGGGAGCACATGATACCAGACACCCACCTGAGATGAGGCTTCAGAGCTTCTCATGGTCAGGCCCAGCAGGCTGAGTCTCAACAACCACATGGAAAGATTTTGGACATCATCCAGAGGACAACAGAGCCTCTGCTGAGTGACATGATCCAATTTGCATTCATTTGAGAGATCCAGCTGGCTGGAGCATGGAGGAGTTTGCAGGAGGGAAATGATAAGAGACCATAGCAGAGAGTTGAAGAGCTGTGTGGTCATGGAATTCAGGAGAAGAGTCCAAGAGAGAAAGGCCAGCAGGGTCAACCACTGCCAAGAGTATAGGTACTTTGAGGCACGCAAAGTGCTTAGCAGAGACATGCTCATGGGGGACAGCCATTTCCTAGGCAGGGGACAGAGGAGTGAACAGGAAACCATAGAGTGGTGACAGGGTCCTAGGCCACTCCTTCAAGTGCAAGCTGCCAGCAGAGTAAGACACAGAGCTGGAGCCCGGGGGAAGGTGCACCCAGTCAAGAGGTTTTTGTTTTCATTTTAATGGTGAAGAAACCTTGAGCAGGTTCAAGTTCAATGAATCAATAGAGAGACAGAGGTCAAAGGCAGAGAGGAGAGAGATCAATCAACAAATATTTCTCAAAACCTGTTGTATGCTCAGTACTGTTTTAGGCACTGGAGACTCAGCAGAGGACAAAGATTTGGACTTCGCCTTCTTGTGAATGAATGATCGATGGCACAGCCTCCTCGTGGAGAGGGGAGACACAAAGATTCAGAGCACAGGTCAGCAAAGAGGAAGGAGGAAGGAAATACCAACATAGGTTCATCTGTAGGTGTTGGGCCAGGCTGCTGAGGGAGCTCCTATCCCGTGACCTTTGTTTTCACTACAGAGTAGGGAAGGAGGTCATCTGCGGATACTCAGGTAGGAGGAGAGCAAGGGAAGTTTGGGGTCAGGTGTGAAGATTTGAACCAACCACTATGAAGACTAGCAAGCATGAAAAGAAGAAATGACCAAGGTAGCCCCAAATAGGCAGTGTTTCAGGCTTAGTAGCCATCAGAAATCATGAAGTCAAAAAGGGACACACCTGCCACAGTCCCCCAGGGCAACTCAGTAGAAGAGAAGATGGAAGGCGCTCAACTCATACATGGTAGGAATTTTACAGAACAGGCACAAGACAGATGGAGATCTGGACAAGGAAAGGTTGGCCAACGTAATGAACTAGTGAAGTCGTGGTCAGAAAGGGCAAGAACTAAAAACTGCGTTGACAGAGGACAGTGGTGAGGGTAATAACTAAGGGACTTGAAGGGTCAAAGAGACAACTTGGAATGAGAATCAAGTGAGGAGCTAGGAAGGAACAGAAGTGCATTGCAGCGGGGAGATGGAAGCATGGGTGTTGAATGCAGCAGGGACACCCTTTCCTGGCACGGCCGAGTCCCATCATGGTCATGTCAGGCCACCCTTCCAACCACACCTAACAGCACAATCACACTGGATTGCTTAACACACCCTCAGATGCCCAGAGGAGCCTCTAGCACTTTCTCTGCCTGGAATGACCTTCCTTGCACTCTACCTGCCTGACTGCCACTCACCCTTATGACAAAGGATAACTTCCCCCAGGAAGCCCTTCCTGACCATCCCTAACCTGCGATGCCATGGGCCTGTGCTGCTCCATTTGCTGGTCTCTCTCTCTCCTTTCCAAGTGCGAGGTGCTTGAGGACAGGGGCCTGGTCGTGTTATACAGGTGCCCGGTGTCTAGGATGCAGTGAGGACAGGGTAAGGACCTGATGAATGAGGGAGAGCATGCATCAGTGGGCGCAAGCTCGCTCACCCTCTTAAGCCAGCCGTTATTTAAAGCACAGATTGCAGAAGGTTACAGCTAGGAGGAACTTTAGAGACATTCTAGCCCATCCTTCAGTTAAAACATGAGGACATTGGGGCTCAGAGAGGAAAATACACATTTGCATAAGTCCAATAGCCAGGCAGGGGAGGAGCCATGGCTGGAATCTTCTCTCACTGATTCAGGGCTGTTTCTACCGTGCAGCCTCCCAGAATATTTATATTGCCCTGAAATTTGAAACCTAAATATTTTGAAAAGCAAAATCCTCATAGGGACTCTCAGGTGTTCCTGCAAGAGTGTGAATGGACACATCAATCTGGAGACCAATTTGGCAATATTGCACACACAGACCCCACACGCCCTGTGACCCACTGAGTACAGTCATGAATCGCTTTATGAAGGGGGGGCCATTCCGAGCAATGCACCATCAAATAATCTGTCATGTGTGAACGTCGCAGAGTGTGTTTCCACAAACCTCGGTGGTGGAACCTCTTGCACAGCTTGGCTTTGCGGTTCAGCCTATTGCTTCCAGGCTGCAAACCTGTGTGGCAGGTTGCTTACAGAAAATACTATAGGCAACGGTAACACAAGGGTAAGTATTTGTGTGTCTCAGTATCTAAATCTACAACAGATACAGCAGAAAATATGGTACCAAAGATTTAACCTCTAGAGAACACTCACCATGAATGGAACTCGCAGGACTGGGGTGAGAAGTGAGAGAGCCGTGGGTGAATGGGAAGTCTAGGATTCTCCTGAACAGCACCATAAGCTCCATAAACGCTTACACTTGGCTACGGTAAATTTATTTAAGCCTTTTTTCTTTCTTCAATAATAAGCAGACCACAGCTTATGATGATATTTTTACTTTATAAACTTTAAATGTCTAAAAGCTTTTTGATTCTTTAGTACTAACACTTGAGTTAAAATACAAACACATTGTAGAAAAAAATATTTTCTTTCTTTGTACCCTTATTTTATAAGCTATTTCTAGTTCTATTTTTTCTTTTTTTTTAGTTTTTAAATTTCTTTTTTATTAATTTTTAAATTTGTTCTAATTAGTTATACATGACAGTAAAATACACTTAAGCATTTTGATAAATCATACATACACGGAGTATAATTTCTCATTTTTTTGATTGTACATATTGCAGGATCCCATCGGTCATGCAGTCATATGTGCACATGGGGTAATAATGTCTGTTTCACTCTACTAACCTTTATTAAAAACTAAAACAAAGATACACACACTAGCCTGGGCCTTCCAAGGGTTAGGATCACCAGATCACTGTCTTTCACCTCCGTATCTCATGGCACTAGAAGGTCTGCAGGGGCAATAGCAGGCACGGAGCTGTCACCTCCCATGACAACAAGGCCTTCCTCTGAAATCCCTCCTGAAGGACCTGCTGAGGCTGTTTAACAGTTCACGTTTTTCATAAGGAGAAGTACACTCTAAAATAACAATAGAAAGTATAGCATCGTAATATAAATAGCAATACACAGTAAAAACATAGTGGTTTTTTATCCGGTATTACATACTGTACGTGATTATATCACTGCACTTTTCTACACCTGAAGCACAGTAGGTTTGTTTACACTAGCATCACCATAAACACACAAGGGCTGCATGTGCTAACATGTTCCCAGGCAATAAGAGGCTTTCCTCTCAATCGTGGTCTATGGAACCACTGTCATACATGTAATTCCTTGTTGAATAAAACACCATAAAACACCATTATGTGATTACACAACTGCATGTGTGTGTGTGTGTGTGTGTGTGTGTGTGTCTGTGTCTGTGTATGTTTTCATATGAGTTCAAAGATTTTTTTTTTTTTGGCACCAGGGATTTAACCCAGGGGCACTTAACCACTGAGCAACATCCCCAGCCCTTTTTTGTTTTATTTAAAGTCAGTGTCTCACTGACTTTAGGACCTCGATAAGTTGCTGAGGCTGGCTTTGAATTTGCAATCCTCTTGCCTCAGCCTCCTGAGTTGCTAAGATTACTGCAGCTTCTTCTTTCCCTAGAACATTATGTGGCTATGAACAGTCATACTGTTAGTCTGGGCAGCAGAGGAGATGTAATGAGACTTGGTAGTTACTATGATTTGGGTACCTATGAAATCTCAGTGAAAGCTACTCTTTTGAAGTCAAGAGTGGGCCAGACATCATTACTTGACCCCCATCATTATAGTGAGCCAGTAAAATCTCTTAAGACTGTGCACAACCAACAGAGCCAACACAGGAAAACACTCATATATGCCAAATGCAAAATACATACTATAAAAGTATGCATGTACATATATATATAAAACAAAATGATAATTATACACATTTTTAAGGCAGAGATCTCTTTCAAAAGTGTAAAAACATAAAGAGGTGAACACTCATTAACTTCAAAATACTATTCCAAGGAAGGGAAGAAATACAACAGATGCTTCCATTGTGTCTGTGATGCTTTGTTTCTTTTTAAAAAAAATAACTCTGTAAAAGATACGGCAAGATGTCAACATTTCTTGAATACAGGTGGTGGTTATGTGGGTGTCTGAGACCTTCTCTCTGTACCTCTTTTTATTTATTTTTTTTTTTTGGTACTGGGGATTAAACTCAGGGTACTCTACCACCGAACTACATCGCCATCGCTTTTTATTTGTTTTATCTTGAGACAGGATCTCTCTAAGATGCTAAGGCTGGACTCGAACTTGCCATCCTCCTGCCTCAGCCTCCTGAGTAGCTGGGATTATAGGTGTGTGTCACTGTGCCCTGCTCTCTATACCTATCTTGATGTTCAAGTAGGTCATAAGATTTTTAAGGTCATCTAAGAGTTATCCAGGCAACGAGTAGGAGAAGAGCCTCTCAGGCTGGAGTCAGGGTAAGAACTGGCAGGTTCAAGTCCCACAAGAAGAGGGCGTGTTGCGTATTCAGAGAAAGGTAAATGCCTTCATAGTGGTGGAGGTTGGAGAACAAAGTAGTGGAGTAATGCGAAATGGTCCTGGAGAAGACAGGAGGTGTGTGACCCTGAGGTCAGGGAGATCAACCCCACCCCTGTGAATCTGGAAATGGAGTGGAGCAGGATCAGATGATTGGGAGGAACGACTCCCTGTTAGGACTCCCTAGCTCTCCATTCTCACCACGGACAGTGCTAAAGTCACGGCCATTGCAGTGAGTCCTAAGTGCACATGCTGGAAAACCCATGTTCCCCTCTCCAGGCCCACTCTCTACTTTTCCCCCAGTCCCGGGAAGCTGGACTGTGTTGACCAAATCAATGGACTTATGCGCTCTGGAGTTTCTGGTTAGGCTGGCCAATGCCGAGCATCCAGAAGGTCTGGCTCCCTCCCTGTGGGGTTACTGGCTGAACATGGCTCCTCTCTTGCTGGGTTCCTGGACTGTTCTCTTCACAGCCTCCCTGGCCCTGGAGGGAGTGAGAGCCATACTGCTGTTGGCCCCACCCACTCCTTTATGATCAGCCCCTACATAGAGAAACCTTCCTGGAGTTAACTCAATCTGCGTGTGTTAATCTCGCTGGGCTCTGTCCGATGCAATGCAATGCTCCCTTAAGCCGTGCTCCGTTAACCTCCAAGGGCACGGGGAAGCTCTGATTGATCTTGTATGCTGGGTACCTGGTGAAGGCAGGGTTCATTTGGGTGACCCAATCATAATTAATGAGTGAATGCAAAAAATGGTATTAAATGAGCGGATGAATGGGGTGCCTTCCTGGGTATGTGAATGGAGTATGTTCAGGTCTAGGACTTTGGGGAGGGGAGGGAAAAAAAAGATGCCGTATTTCCAGAACACCCGAAGATGTGCAGGAACAGGGTCAGGTTGTTTATTCTTTCCTCTCTTGCTGTATCTAAAACCTCAGAAAGCGTTCCCCATACAGGCAGGGAGCAGTAACTCACAGTGCACAGTGTTCTGGCAACCCTTCCATTTTTCCACTCCATGGGTAGGTCTGATCTACTTCCTAATTCAGTCTGCAATCTCATCATTAAGTATCCAGAAGCCCCAGGTGGTGCTCATCCCTGCCTGCTGCACCCCTGACTACCCCCCACCCTCTGGGCTGGCATTTCTAGGCTCAGAGGGTGTCTTGTCTGGACTGTCATTGTGGTGGGGTACCTGGGGTCCAATTTCCATTCATTCTGCATCCTTCATCTTCAGCATAAACGTCACCAGCGTTATTACAGTGATGGGCTGACCGGATGTTTATCCACCCGGTGCTTTTCAAACCAATTAGGTGGATTTAGTGCTTGGATGAAGGTTCCTAAAACCAGCATTCTGGCCTGGAGAAAGAACCAAACAGATGGATATTATGCCACAGTCTCACAAACCAGTTCATGCCCCAGGGTCTCCCTGCAGGAACCAGATTCTTCCTTCTCAAGAAATTAGCCTCTTTTTCTCTATGGCCTGATCAAAGCCAGCAGGAGCGGGAGTAAACTGCAGTAAGATGTTGCTTATTGATCATGGCCTGCCCGGGGGCCAACTCTGCACTCCAGACTGACTCATTTCTCCTTCATGCCAACCCTGCAGGGAAGGACTTCCCATTCCCATTTTACAGTCGAGAAAACAGAGCTCAGAAAGGTATATAAGTAGTTCAATGTCACACAGCTCTAAAGCCAAGATTAGAAGCCAGAATTCCTGGACTCTCCCCAGCTTAACACCCCACTACCTCACTAAAGCCTTCTTATGTCAGTTACCAAAGTGGCCTCTATGACTCACCCTCTTCCTGGCCTCTGGGTAACTACCTCATGCTTCCTTGACTCTTTCCTTCTCCCAGCAAGCACCTGCAGCCCTAAGCAAATCTGAGTCACCATGCCATTATAAAAGGGCACAGGCTCCCCCAGGAAGCCTGCCTGGAATACCCATGCTTGCTGTTAGTCTCCTGGACTAAGACATCCAAGAATCCAATTCAGAGGCAAGAATCTGACAAGGTCAAAAGAAGATGGGTTTGAGAGCTCAGACAAATGGAGTGCTGTTCCCAGTTCTTTCATTTAATGGCTGTATACATTCACAAGACTCACCTCTTGGCCTAGGCATCTTCCTCTATAAAACAAAGCTGTAATACCTTGTAATACCTACATTCTAGGGTCAATTTTATGATTAAAATGGTTACTTACCTGGAGTTCCCAGTATAGGGTGGATATTCAACAAGTAATATCCACACAAAGTGACTGTTTAAAATTCCTGGGTTCAAATTTCAGCTCTAAAATATTTTGAACTTGTTACTTTTTCTCTCTCTGTCTCTCTCTCTGTCTGTCTCTCGGTACTGGGGATTGGACCAGGGGCACTCTATCCCTGAGCTACATACCCAGCCCTTTTCATCTTTTCACTCTTTTTTTTTTTTTTTTATTTTGAGATAGGATCTTAGGGCCTCACTGAATTGTCCAGGCTGACCTCAAACTTGCAATCCTCCTGCCTCAGCCTCCTGAGTTACTGGGATCACAGCTACGGGCCACCACACGCAAGTTACTTAATCTCACTGAACCTCTGTTTCCTCCTCAGTAAAATGGGGAAGTACTCTCACTTCATAGCCTTAATGAAAGTATTTAATAAACTTAGTGAATGCATACAAGTTGTTTAACACGGTGCTTGGCATGTAGACAGTATTCAACAGACACTTGTGGTTAATATAATTAGTGTTTTCAAAATCCTCATTGTAGTTTTACAAGGGATGTGAGGTATTTGCATTCCTTTAATTACCATGTATTTCTTGTGTTGTATTCAGATATTGTTATCCTCTCAAAGTCTGACCACTCCAATGGAAAAAAGCTTTCCATAAAGCATCCTTGTTTCCATCAGGCACAAATGAACAGTCCACCATCCTCTCTTTTGTTGTCCTTGGTCCCTCTCTAACAACACATAGTATTGTAGCAAAGCTGTTTGCAAAGTGTGTGTCTCATTCCCCAATAACTTGTGAGCAAGCCAAGTACAGGTGATCAAATCTAATTTATCTCTGCATGTCCAAAATCTTACCTGGTACTTTTCTTAGCACAGATTACTTGATTTAAAAGAAGGAGGAGGAGGAGGAGGAGAAGGAGGAGGAGGAGGAGGAGGAGGAGGAGGAGGAGGAGGAGGAGGAGGAGGAAAAGGAGAAGAGAAAAAAGAAAATTTTTAAAATAAAAGAAGGCACATATAATTTCATTGAAATGTGCTTGGGCCTTGCTTCTGAAAGGCAATCTGGTGAGGTTGAGGTTTTTCCTCGGGGCCAAAGGAGAGGAACAAGCCAAGACTCACTGAACCACAATGGAAGGCCTATTTTGCTGAGTTACTAAAGCATAGGTGTCATCTGTCAACAACTAACTTGTTCAAATGACCAAACCCCAGGTGGGTCAGATAGTTTAACAAGCCCATTCAGGTAATTGCTCCTAACACAAAAAAGAGTTTTGAAGGGTTCTCTTTTACTAACAATCACAAATTGCTGCTGTGAGCAATTTTTTTTTCAGAAATGAAGCTGATCAAAAACATTTAAAGGACAAATATGACCCAAACTCATTGTACAGATCTTTCCAGAGTGGGTATTGGTGAGAAGGCATGCAGAGTATGCTTAGACCTGTCGCTTTCTAAGCTAACCCATCTGGTGTGACTATGCCACCTCTCAACTGAGCATCAGGTGGACCGGCCATGGGCTGGCCTCTGTGAAGGAAGATAAAAAGATCCACAACATTTTCCTGAAAATCCCTGGGCAGGGGAGAGGATGCTCAAATTCAGCTGAGTTAACAGATCAGTAGTAGTAATCAGAACATAACAAAGAAAGAGGGAAGGCAAAATAGTGACCTCAGGTGGGTGCTGTGACCCGCTCTGGGGAGTCATTATTTTATCTGTATGGGCAGGTAGTTTCAAGGTGATTGGGGGTGCTTGACTTCTTCATGGTCCAGGATGAAGAAGCATGCATTTGCTTTCAGAAACATTGTCTGTTTAAAGGTACCTCTTAACTCAGACCCACTATCCCAGCAAGGGCTAACTGGTGTTTGAGAGTCTTGCCCACAGACCCACAGCATCAGCATCACCTAAGAGAGTGCTAGAAATGCAGAATTTCAAACCTCTCCCTCCAATCAGTGTTTTTGAGGGAGGAGTTCAGGAATCTGTATCTTAACAAGATCTCCAGGAGATTTTTAAGTATGCTAAAGCTTGTGAATGGTTTAAGCATTGACTCTTAACCAAAGATGCTCATCAGAATCAGCTCAGGGTCCAGTATCACTATGTGAAGCCCCAGGCCCTTATTTCCAGGATTTCTGAAACAGAGAGTCTGGAAGGGATCTGGTCATCAGCAAGTCATCTCCATGTTCCCTTGGTGTTTTGCAAGTACAATTTCAAGTTTGGAAGTATTCGTTTAGAGATTATCCATTGGATAAAGACCCAAACCCACAGCGCATGTCTTCCTAGCTGGATCTGCTGTTATTCTCAACTATGAAGTTATTCCATGGTCCAGCTCAGACATGGTGATTCTTTCTGACCTCCCCAGTCTAAATGAATCATTCCCAGCCCTGAGTCCCTGTGGCTACCACAGCGGTGTGCCTCCTTTCCACTCCTATTCCATTCTGCCTTGTATTTTGCACTAGAACAGGTTGTACATGTATCTCCCTGACTAGATATAAGCTGCCTGCTCTGGTCCCCAAAGCCCAAACTTTTACTCATTTCTGTTTTCCTATCACGCTTAGCAGGATGCCTGACCCATCACAGGCACACAATCTCTTACCTGCTACATTAGAAATATTGAAAAGTCCCTCCATTCTTGAAGCTGACAACAGGAAACTGACCATCTTTCCTCTTTGAGGGTGAGGTATGACTTCCTTATAAACTTTTAACTACAGCATCACATCAGTCCTTCAACTAACCCTGAAAAGATGTGTGGGTGATATTATTCTCGCCGTGTCACTCAGTGAGATCATATGCTTCCACACAAGGACATTGCTGAGTGTCTAGAGTCCACAGCTGACTCTGAAGCACCCATGTCCAGACATTGCTCCGGTGGCTTCCAGTTTCTCTGCCACCTCCACAGGCACCACTCAGGGATGACTCATGATGGTTACATTTTCTGCTGTAGTTCTTCCTGTACACCCAAGTTTTTCTTCCTGTGGCTCTGTGGGTCACTGAAAGCTCAAAGGGTGGACCCAGCAAGAATCCCTTAAGTGTCTGTTTCCAGGTACTCTTGTGCTGGGAAGTCTCAGGGTCTTAGGTCCAGCTGTCTGGTCCATGGTTCCTGCCCTTGCTTGGCCTGGTTCCCTGCCCTGAACCACAGCCTGCATGCCTCAAGCCTTCACACTGCTTTGTCTCTATCAGCCTATGGCCCTGGGGTTTGGACTCTGTTCCCTGAATGACCTCATTCTCTAACTGGAGTCTAGTTCTCAGCCACTAGGGCAGTCTATTCATCACACCTGTTTTTGCCAAGAACTTTCTCTGTCAGGCCCTGCCCATTGCTCAGGCTCTCCCCAGTGTGTGGGGGGCCTCTCTGCCACATCCCATGTGGATGAGAAAAGGGTTAAGTATAGGAGGAGGATGTTGGCTGTATATCACTCAATTACCCCCCAAAACTTATCTACTCAATAAACACACAAGAGTCAATACTCATTTTAAATGAGAGGGGGCATGACGGGTCTGGCCATACCAGCTCTGATCTCTAACAACGACGAGTTGCCCAACCGTCTTTTATTTATAATATACAAGTAAAGGAGGCCAGGACTGGGAGGAGCTTATTCTGTGATGGACAGGATAGGGTGGAGTTAGGAGAGCCATTCTCTTAGGGGGACTATTCCAGAAAGAAAAAAGAAATCACTCCCATGCAGCGCCACATGCTTCCTGGCACTCTGGGACAGACCTTCCTGGCTATTAGTTCCTGGAAGCCAGGCCTCTGTGTCCCATGGCTCAACCTAGTATGATTCTGCTAAATAAGGATGGCAATGCCAGAAGGCACCCAGTCAACCCTCCACAATCACTCAGGCACTGTGATTGACTACTGGCTACCCACCTTCTCTGGAGCCCAAACTATGTTCCTCCTTCCCTTATTCACTAACTTGTTTCTTAAACCTAACATGCTCCTTCTTCAGTCTGTAGTACCCAGATTCCTAGAAGACTCCTGATCCTGCCATTAGCCATGCCCAGGAAGAAGCCCAGAACCTCTCACCGTCTCACCTCAGGAATTGGATTTACAATCAGAAAGCAGAAATTTGAGACTTGATTGTGACCCCTACTGTGTGACCTTGAAAGAAAATTGCTGTTTTAAAAATCAGTTTCTTTATTCTTTCAAAAATATAATATAATAATCATCTATGTATATAATATGTAATCTATTTATGTATAATCTATGTCTATAATACATAACCTATATATAATCTCTGTATATATACATATACATACATATGTGTGTGCATACACATGTATACATATATGTATAAACACTTCACAATTTATTTTATAAAGTTGTAAAGATTAAAAGAGATAATATTCAGAAAAGTTACAGCATAATCATAAAGCACCCTGGAAAAGTTTATTGTGAAATTATTACATTTTATCACTGCTCTGAAATGGAAAGAAAGAAAAATGCCTCTGCTTGGTAGACTTGTTTTAGAAGTACATAATAGGGTTAATGTGTCTTAAAATCGTAAGAAAGAAAGCAAAATGTTTTTATTCTTAGGGGAGCTAACTTCTGCTTCACCTGGAAGATTAATCCATTTTGAGTCTTCAATCCTAGAAAAATTGGTTGTCACTGTATTTTGCCACCAGGAGTTAAGAGGGGAAAACATGAGGTGGGCTTTGACTTTCCAACCACCACCACCACCACCTACCTCTTGGTGGTTTCTTCATTCATGTATTCAAAACTCAGAATTCACCCTGGCTGCTCGCTCTCTCTCTCTCTCTCTCTCTCTCTCTCTCTCTCTCTCTCTCTCTCTCCCTGCTTAGTACTACTAAGTCACATCCCCAGCCCTATTTATTCATTATTTATTTATTTATTTATTTTGAGACAGGATCTTTCCAAGATGCTCAGGTTGTTCTCAAACTTAAGATTCTCTGGCCTCAACTTCCAGATTCACTAGGAATACAGGTGTGTGTTACCAGACCTGGCTTCTGGACAGTCTCTTTAGCCCTGACAAAAGCTTGACTTGGACCTTTGAGGCAGCAGTCCTGGAAACTAAGGAACAGTCGCCTGATAAGTCTAGAAGACTACTATCTGAGAACACCAGACCTGGATCAGACCCACCTGGTTCTTTGACCCAGTCTTCCTACCTCTGGGGACAATGAACCTACCCACAGATGGTTCATGATTTTCTCATCTTTAAAACTTTTAGGAAGGTAAAACTCATGCTACCTATTCTGTTTTACCACTTTGATTATCATTTCTGAATTTACCTGTTTTCAATGTTCTTTTAAAAACACGATTCAGTTAGTGCAAAAATTTCAATGGTCCCCTACTGAAAAGTTTCCAATACCCCAATGTTCAAAAAGTTCTTCCATAAACGTAATTATCTTCTCTTTGGCTTTAGCCTGGTGTTATGGTTTGTGTATGAGGTATTCCCAGAAACCCATGAGAAAGATAATGTGAGAATGTTCAGAGGTAAAATAATTAGATTATGAGAGCTCGCATCTAATCAGTGGATTAATCCACTGATATGGATTAACTGGGTAGTAACTGTAGGCTGGTAGAGTGTAACAGGAGGAAGTAGGTCACTAGGAATGTGCCTTTGGGGTTTATATTTTGTTCCTGATGAGCAGAGCTCTGTCTCTGCTTCCGGCAGTCAGGTCCTGAGTTGCTTTCCTCCATCACACCCTTCTGCCATGATGTTCCACCTCACCTCAGACCCAGAGCTATGGAGTCAACTGACCTTGAACTGAACCTCTGAAACCATGAGCCAAAATAAATGTTTTCTCCTATAAGATTTTTCATGTTAGGTATTTTGTTCTCAGTTACCCAAAGCTGACTAAAAGACCTGAGGACAATGTCTCAGACTGGCCCTTGCAGTCTTTGAGCATTGAATCCAACAGCAGCCAGGAAGAATACTCTAGCATAGAACTTTCCTAAACATCCCCATACCAATCAGGCATGGAAGAAGGGAGAGGGGCTGGGGGACCAGAAGCCAGGAGTCTTCCTGCGTGACTGGGCGTTCATCTCTTCCTCTCTCCAAGTCCCAGATCATTCATATTTCCAGGGAGGTGGTGAGACTCCAACTCTGTAATTTATAAATCTACTTATTATCAAGACTCATCCTCAGTGATAGCCACTTCCTCATTTCACTCCTATGAAGTGATTTCAGAATGTGCTTGCTAGGCAAGAACAGGAACAATTAGGAAAACTCTGCATTTGGGAGAAAGCACTGTAAACCAGCTTGGTGTATTATTGTCCAGTAATCCCCTGTGTTCCTATTAAAACAGGCCAGAGAGGCTGGGCGCCTGCAGGAACTCTGGCCACCTGTTTCCCTAACAGCCTGTTTCCCCTCTTATCCAGAAATTGCCAGTGCCTTGCACAGCCTTACATAAAGGATAGGACAATTTCCTGCCTTTTATACTGGTGTCTCATACCCCAGACATTATTTTGATGAATTCCATTGTACTTTTGTATTCAAGTGAACTTGAAGGCAAACAAAACATTTAAAATTAGAAATTTCTTCCTAAGCAGAAAACAAGTGCCTCCTAGGTACTTGTGAACTGTGAGAAGTCATGAGTCGGCAATTCAGGTCATGAATCCAGCGATTCAGGGGTCACCTAGAGCTTTGCCCAAATGCTTGGGAGTGGGGAACGGCTGACTTCCTAGGGTTCAGTGTCCAGTTCCAGGTAATGGGCCCAGCAAGGAGCTGATTTCCAGGTACTTACCTGCCAATGTTATAAGACACTTTAAAATGGAAGAAGGAAAAAGAAGAAAGGAAGGAAGAGAGGGAGGGAGAAAAGGAAGGAAGGAAAGACGGAAGGAAGAAGAGGCATGGGTAGTTCCATCTAGAAGTCTGAAATCAAGGATGAGGGTCTTTTAATTGAAGTTTCCTATTCTGATGTCCTCCTGTTTGTCCATAATGAGTCCCTCCTCAATTTGGTTCAAATATTGTACCATCCAAGGGAGCCTGGGCTAGTGAGAAACTTCCTAGGTTCTGGCTGTAAATGGGGAGTGTTTCACAGAAGGGACCAGAAGCCACTGAGGAAACATGTGAGATACCTGTCACAATCCAAAGGATGCTAAGAGGAAAGCAGGCTTCAGAGCCAGAAAGCCCAGGTCTGGGGAAACCAGCATCAGCAGGTCACAAGGCCATGGCTGGCACAGGCTGCAGTGTGGCATGTGGAGGCAAAGTGTGGACTGCCAGATGCGCCCAGAATTGCAAATCTGGATGTTTCAAGACGTGACCTTTGGGCACCTCTCAGAAGGGTCTGTAACCAGTGTGTCCCCGGATATTTTTGGAGCACTTGTTCACCTTGCAAACTCTTCCCAGGTTCTTCCTAGATGCCAGGTGTGACATGGACTATAATAGAAGCCCCTCTGAAACAGGACAACTTCCTCCTGCTGAGAGTAAAGGCTGAAGGGCTGCCCCCACGGCACCCCGACCAGGGGGTTAAAAGCAGAGCTTGTCCCTGCCCTGCCTGTTCAGTGCAGACCAACGACACCTGTCAATGTATATTTCCAGCCTTTATCCTATTTTCCAGCCGCTTCTCTTTTAAAATCTTTCCTCGCCCCAGAGTTTCCCTAAGATGGAGTTTCTGAAACAAATAATTTCTTCTATGTTCCTCCAGAGCTGGTTTTGAATCAAACCTACATATTTGCCAGAATATTCATGGAGCCATGAGTGCTGCTGCCCGCCTCTTCCCCAAGGTGGTCACAGTACCGCCCAGTAACAGGTGCTGTGAAGACAGTGCTCACCGTGAAGGACAGAGAGGCTGGCTCTCAAGCCACAACAGTGCAGTGTGAGCCACAGTATCACAGAGGCAGGCACCAGGCAGGGGAAGCATGGGAGAGAGCCCCTGGGCTGGAGGCTCAGGCCATGAGCTTAGGGAGCAGGAGTTTGAGACTCTATCCTTGTTTCCACAGATTTCCTGTGGATCCTGCAATTGCCTCTTTATGGGTCCACAAGGACCAGAGCAGATTCCATGGAGTAGGGAACACCTCGTGGAGACGCTGACCTTCCCTGCCCTTTGCCTGTGGGTAGACTCTGGGAAGATGCAGCCGCCTACCTTCCAGTCCACTATGACAACATGCGGGAAATACTGGAGAGGAATAAAAGCATCTCTCTGTCCTTGCCATTCTTCATTTGCTAATATTTAGATCAAAAAATAGTTTTTGGGATCTGCTCTTGGTCTTGTGACTTGGAAGACAAAGAGGATGCAGCAGCAATAGAAGGAAGAATGATAGAGATAGATTAAGGCGATTAAATAGCTCCAGTTGTAAAGTCTGCCAGAAACTCCCCTGGGGGGGTGAGAGCAGCCGGGCACTGAGCAAGAACCAGCACAGATGGACCGACACTGGTCAGATTAGCCCTGCCTGATGAGTTGGTTTATTCTGAACAGGAGGATGGAGAGTGATAGCGGAGACTGGGTCCAAGGACAGGTTCTAGGGACGTGAATCAACTCCAGACACAATCGGAAAGGACCTAGGATCTAGGGTTTTAATAAAGGGCACTGAGGGGAATACAACTTGAAGATTACTATGACTTAGGAAATTTCAGAAATAAGAACAGGAATGAACCTTTGCATTGAAAAAGTTCAATGCGATAGATAACATTACTAAGAGCAGCGGCAAGTCCAAGGGGGAGAGGGTGGCCGGAAGTATGTGAGAGAACAGGGACCCAAATCAGAGGCCAAGGACAGCCAAGTCCTGCCACCCATCCTATCACTTTAGGCCAAGCCACCTCCCAGCTTCCAGCAGAGCAGAAAGCTTGTAGAAGCGCAGGGGGCTGTACGTGTGTGTGGCTGTTCATTGTCCTCAAAGCATTCACCAGAATCCAGGGTCTCACTCATCTCCAGATCCTCCAGAAACACCAAAGCAAGGTGACCATCAGCTTCTTGGAGATCAAGCTTCTAAAGGAAGAGACATTTTAATATCATATCAGACTACAGTCCTTATACAGAACTGATCCTGCCATGGTCCGTTACATTGTAAAGATGTAGGTAAAGCTGCTCTCATAAAGGTGTTCCCACACATAATGGTGGTAGTGAGAGATGGTGGACACTCCGGGTTGGTGGGTGCCTCTGCTCCACAGAGTCACCCAGGGACCCCATTTCCTTCAATGGTGTGACTCTGTCATCCCCTAGGGTATCATTCACAGCATCAGAGCTAGATTACCTCTACTTCAACCACATCCCAACCCAAGGAGAGCAGGGGGAAAAAGGAGCCTAAGGTAAAAATTTGTTAAAAATGCAATAGTACCATACATATCTCTTCCATTCATACCCTATTTTTTATTAGAATTTGGTTCCATAGCCAGAGCTAGATGTAAGAGAGAATAGAACATGAATATTTGACCTTTTTGCCCAGCTAAAACCTGGTAGGTTCTATGGCCAGAAGAAAGAAGAAGACTGAAAATGGGAAGTAACTAGCAGTATCTTCCAAGGTAATTCTGCAGTTCATCCCAGATGTCACCTTTACGAGGAAGCCTTTTGGTGATTCCAAAGCCTGGTCTCTCTTCTGTGCTTCTAAGACACCCAGTGACTAGCTCTGTTAAAATTCTTACCTGAACATATTGAAACATTATACTTGTCTCTCTTCTACTAAAATGTGAGAAACTCCAAGGGCAAATATATATTTTCATCTTTGTATCCTCAATGTCTTATACAGCAGGAATTGAGGTATATGTATGTACTCAATAAAGCTTTGTTAGGTGAATATTCAGGTGGCTGGATCAATAAATAATTCATTTGAGGCATGAATAGAACTGGGTTATGACTTGTACAGTCAGGGATCTGAATATTTTCTTATGTGAGTTGTAAAAGTTACTCTCTAATGTACAGACACAGGTATGTGTTTATTCAAACACACAAGCCAACGACTGCTGGTGTGGACGACAGAGGTCGAACATCCAGGGTACATGCTGTCACTATATGTATGAGACTTACCCTATTATGGTTTAATTATAAGGTGTACCCTAAAATCTCATGTAGGAGACAATGCAAGAATTTTCAGATGAGAAATTACTAGAATATAATCCACTGATGTGGATTAACTCGCTGGTAACTATAGGCAGGTAGGGCATGACTGGAGAAAGTAGGTCACGGGGGCATTCCGTTGGGGTTTGTATTTTATCCCTGGTGAGCACAGTGTGCTCTCTCTCTCGCGCGCTCTCTCTCTCTCTCTCTCTCTCTCTCTCTCTCTCTCTCTCTCTCTCTCTCTCTCCTCTCCCTCTTCCTCTCTCTCCTTCCTGACTGCCACTTCCTGAATTGCTTCCCTCTGCCACTCCCTCCCACCACGACATTATGCCTCTCCTAGGGCCCAAAGCTGTGGAGTCAGCTGACCTAGGACTGAACCTCTGAAACCAGGATTCAGAGTCATTTTTTCCTCTTCTAAGCTGTTCTTGTCAGGTCTGTTGGTCACAGAGACAAAAAAGCCGACTAGAACACACCCTTCTCATGGGCTTAGCAACAGACTCTTCAGGGTAAGGAGCATAGGGAAAGCCTAGACAGCGGTCGCCTCTCAGCCTGGTGCCATGCACAGTTCGTCTCCTGCTTGCCTCCACAGACCCTTTCTCATTGGTCTCTCAGTGCCCCTCATCACGCCAGGCAGGACCCACCTCAAGTCCTTTCCTCTATGTCACATAAAAGCTCAGATCAAAGCAACACCAAGAAGCAGCACCTGGGGATTATCAGGGCAGGAAGACCGAAGGTGAAAATCTGAGGGTTCCCTGAGCAGGGACTTGAAAGAATGGTCATTGATAAGGCCAAACTGGGCGGAGAGGATGGACATGGCCAGAGGACAGAGAAGAGCGACAGGGAGCATTGCATAATCCCCCCACCCCCTGACACCTGGGCAAGACCCGCATGTTATGGGCCAAACAAGATTTCAAAACTCGTTCCTAAACCTAAGGCAATATTAAATGTTCATTCCCAAGGACTCTAATCCCTAATCTAACACAATCTAATCTAATCAGGGAGTACTTCCTCAGGCTGTGAACCTTGCATTTGGGACTCTTCTGGAAAAGCAGGTGCTGAAAGGCAGGGGAAGTGGTTGGTTACTCTAATTTAGTGCTATGCTATGAGATGAATGTTACCGACACCGGAGTGTCAGACTCCGAGGAGGCGGCAAGATGATTTAAGAATGCTGCAGACCATTGTCATCTGGGCACAGGAGGCGGAATTGAGGAAAGCTGAGAAAGCTCTGGGCAATGAAATTGGCTGGATGGTTGATAGCTCCCAGTGGGAAGAGTCATCAGCTTTGTTTCTGGAAATTGTTATAGGAGACATGAGAAATCTGATGTCGGATTAAATACTAGCTCTGCTACTTACTGATTCTGTGACCTCGAGAGAATTTCTTGACCTCAGTGCCCCTCAGTTTCCTCATCCGAAAAATGGACTTAAGGACAGTGTGCACCTCCTTGGTTCACGTGAGGGCATTAACAAGTCACAAAATGCAAGTTAGTGTCTGGCACATTTTCTCCCTAAACATGAGCTCTTACAGAATCTGTAATTTGGGAACAGAGAGGAATATACTTTGTTGATGAGACTGAATAAAGTGTCTCTGGCCACTGGTTTTCTCAGTTTCTGTGACTGATTGGATTATCTATCCTAAAACTTCCCTTTGCAACGAGGGGAAAGCTACCCCAAAGTGAAACAAATTAATTGGCTTATGTAATTGAAAAATCCAGATGTGAACTGGTTTCACTTTTGGTTTCTTCCAGAGAACCACCTTATCATCAGAAAGTCAACACTGACTCTCTCCCTTCTGGCCACTTTGGGTATCACCTCATCTCTGGGATACCCCTCCTTGCTAGGATGCAAAAAAAGCTGCACCAACTCTAACCTCATAGTCTCAGAGCACTCCATCCAGAAGAACAAGAGGGCTTCTCTCCCACCCACACCCACACAGGAGGATGGTGGACCACTCCCCGCATCCCCACACTGACACTTAGTATGTCATTTGCCCAACCAAGCCCACCCCTGGATATAAGAGTGGAGTCAATATTCAAGGCTAATCCTAGCAGGGTGCCATGTTGCACCCAGCGACTCAAGAAGCTGAAGCAAGAGGCAGGAAGATCACAAGTTTGAGGTTGGCCTCAGAAACTTAGCAAGACCCTGTCTCAAAATAAAAAATAAAAAGGTCTGGGGATGTAGCTCAGAGGTAGAGCACCCCTCGATTCAATCCCCAGTTGATAAAAAAAGGTTAATCTTAGGAAAGTGGTTTCCTCAAAGCAAATCAAAGCATTGAGAACAGAATATAAAGGGGGAAACAGACATGCAGGAGGCGAGCAAGAACAGTCCACTGTAGTATGCCAGTCATTAGCAAGATCTCAGTCATAGAATCCTGAGGAAACTCTTGGAATATAATGAAAAGGCCCGCTACTTAGTAACCATCTCACAGTCCCCCAAGGGCTTTTTTGGGTCATGAGGATTCTAACCACAACCAAGGACTAAATGAACTTGGTGCCAACTAATACCCTTGGCTCTCTAAAAAGAGCACCATGCACCATAGAGTCATTTCCCAGCAGCCAGCCCACACTGTGGTCTCAGGCCAGCCCAAAAAGGGCAGAGGGGAGGACACAGCTGGCAGGCCAGCTGCCCCTGAGGCTTGGAGGGACATAGACCTCCTCTCCACCTGCACGGTCAGCCCCGCAACACTTTCCCTTGCATGGATGCAGGGAAGCATGGCCCCACAAAACAGCTGATTATGTAGAAATATGGATTGGCCACCACCCAGTTCCTGCAAGGAGGGATGTTTTGGGGAGCCAACCTCCTTTAATCTCTCTTTGCCTCCATGCTTCCGGTCTCTTGCTCCTTCTCCAGCAACAAGCCTCTCATTATGCAGAGCGACTCGCATTTCCCTTTAGAAGATAAAACTAAGACAAAGAAAGGAAACATATTTAGCTCTAATGATGTGCGCAGTTTCATTTTTCTGTTTGAATCTATTGCTGTTTAATGAGCTAAATATCCATCAGATGAATTAGATACACTGATCCTGGGTGCATCTCCTGGGAGGCGGCTTCTTGGTGGCAAGACGTGCCTCAGACACAGCATGCGGGAGCCACACGGCCTGCCTGACAAACATGCCAGAAGCTGAACAAGAGCACAGACAGACTGGGAGGTGGACAGGTAGCAGGTGATAAATCACTCACTGCTGACCCCGTGACCAGCCAAGCAGGCAACAGACTCAGAAAGGCAAAGCCAAGTGATGATCAAAACACTTGAGCAATGGCAGGGCCCCTGGGTCATTTAACAACAACAAAAAAAAATCCCATTCAAAGGGAAAAGCTAAAGCAATGCCGTCACTGGAATTGACAGGTTGATTCAGTTCCAATCAGAAGAGGCTGGTTGTCCATCTCTATTGACAACAGGGAAGATGTTTGGTGATGGGGCCAGGGATCCTGATCACCTTATCAGCTCCCAGAGGGCTCAACTGGACAGAACTCCTGGGCAGTGTAGAGCTGAGCACCCCTGAATTATTCTGATTCTTCATTTTATTAGGAAAAGAAAACTCACTGTATTATTTGTTTTAACTTCTTCACCAAAGGAACTATTGGGAATTGAAGCATTTTAGACTAGAAGGGATCATAGAACTCCAATACTCTCATTAATGGATTTTGAGGCATGGATAGGGAAAGTCACATAGCCAATCAATAGTTGAATCGTGACCAATATTAACCTATTTACCAGATCTTTCTTGGTAAGTTTTAAAGGTTTTCGTTCACATGAATCTGTTCAAGATTCCTGACAACCCCAAAGTGTGGACAGGGATAGGGATACTGAGGCTCAGGGGTGTCAACACCCAATGTCACACACAGGAAGGAAGTGAAGGAGGTGGGATTCAACCCAGGGATCCTAGTGCAGAGCCATTACCACTTGGCCTTTCAGTAAAATCTCAATCTCCTGGCTTCCTGGTCAAACACGATGTTTTAGTCAGCTTTTTTGCTGCTGTGACCAAAAGACCTGACAAGTACAATTAGAGGGAGAAAGAAACACTTATTTGGGAGCTCATGGTTTCAGAGGTCTCAGGCTATAGACAGCTGATTCCATTCTTTGGGGTCCAAAGTGAGGCAGAACATCATGATGGGAGACTGTGGTGGGGGAAAGCGGCTCAGGATATGGCACCAGGAAGCAGAGAGAGCTCTGCTCAACAAGAACAAAATATAAACCCCAAAGGCATGCCTGTAGTGATCCACCTCCTCCAGTTACACTCCACCTTCTTACAGACACCACCTAGTTAATCCCTATTAGGGATTAACACCCAAGGCTCTCCTAACCCAATCATTCCACCTCTACATTTTCTTGCAGTGTCTCACACACGAGCTTCTGGAGGAGATCTAAATCATAATACATGAAAAAACTCCAAAAATCAAGGTGAGAAGCACATTTTTCCTATCAATGCTAGATTGTATTAATTAAAGTGGCAAAATAGAACAAGTAATCTGAGGTCTTCTAGCATTTGTGCTTCTTCTCAGAAACTCAGCCTCCAAAACCTCCTGTCTACTCTGATCACCCTGCCTCCAGAGCCTCACCAAGATCCCTCTCCCCCTCCCACACCACCCAGCTTCTTGTTCCCCAACCACTCCCAGAGCTTTGAGACCCTTTGCATTTGTCACACTGGTCCCTCCATCCCTCCATCCACATGCCCTTCACTCCATCACCTGCCCATCACGGACCTACTCAACCCAGCCCCAAGGACACCTCAGCTATGAAGACTTCTGCTAGCACCAAGGTCAAAATCAGGATGTGTCCTCTCCTCCCCCATAGCACATTGTCCTTCTGTCCCAGCATTTGTGTGACTTTCCTCCATCATGGTTGGAAGGGCAATGCCCTGCGGTGGTCAGGTGCAGAGTCTTTGACATAAGGCTTGAGTTTAAGATCAAACTCTGCCACCTAGGCGTTGCGTAGCATTGAGCAACTCACTTAACCCTCCAACCCTCCTTTTCTTCATCCATAAGAGAATCATAGCATTGGCTCCAAAGGGTTCCTAAATAAACTGCACGGAGAGCCCTTGACCAGGACCTGCCATGTAGAAAGGGAGCTCTTTCTACATCTCAGCAATTAGTGCTGGGGGTGTCATTGCCACCCCCACCTCCACCACCCCCATTATCATCATCATGGTCACATTAGCGATTATACCTTTATAGCTGTAAATCCCAGGTGAGCAGGGATATGGTCATGTTTACCTTTATGCCTGACCTTTAGTAAGTGCTTAATTAATGAATGTAGAATTAAATTATTGAAGCAGCTGCTCAATTGAAAATGTATTACCTTGGCTTTGGTGAGAAATTGTTTTGAAATCATTTGCCTAGTTGCTTGTCACTCAATTAGGTTTTCAGCTCCATACAGTTTGATATTTCTCCCTGCAGTGTATAGAGTATACATACTTAGTATACATACTTGGCATAGATAAAAGGTTTGTTTGTTTGCTTTTTGTTTTGTTTTGGTTTTATGGTACTGGGGATTGAACCCAGGGCTTCATGCCTGCTAGACAAATACTCTGAGCTGCATCCCTACACTTTTTATTTTTATTTTGAGACAAAGACTCATTAAGTTGCCCAGGTTGGCTTCAAACTTGTGATCCTCCTGCCCCAGTCTCCCCCAATTCACTGGGATGGCAGACTTGCCCCATCATGCCCAGCTCTGCAAAAATGAATAATCCACACACTTCTCAAAGTTCATAGGATCCTCAGAATGTGCACCCACTTAGTTTTTTAAAGTTAAATTTACAAAAGAAATGAAAGTTGCATGGATTGAATGCTTTAAAATAGCCAACATGTCTTTAGCACTTATGCAATGCCAGCCACAGTGCTAAGTACTTCACATACTTCTGTGTAATGACTCTCGAAACCAATCTATTATGCAGGTATTCGTTCTTCCCCTATTACTGTCAAGGAGAGTGAAGCTTAAAGGGATTAATGAACTTGGGCAGGATCATAACTACAGTGTAGGAAGAGCCCAGGATTTGAGCCCATCCTCTTCTGACTCCAGTACCAAGTATCTGGCTCTGGGCTCAGAAGTTTAGAAACTCTGCCACATTTAGTATTCCTTTCAAAACTGAAAGTTGCTGCATATCATCCCCATTTCACAGATGTGGCTACTCAGGCTTGCCTCTATCGCAAAGTCAATCAGTTCCAGAGCGGGGCTTTGAAATCAGGGTCGTGTGACCCTATCTAAAGCCTCCTTCTAAGATTCTCCAGCATCTGGAACTAGAGTCCTGATGTTCTGAGGGATGCATGGTTCAGTTGTCTTTCCAACTCCACACACAAACCCCAGATGGCCTGACTCCAGCAACCACCACTGGCTAAGCCCCTGGCAGATGCCCCACCCACCCCATAGTTCAGAGAGAAGGAATCATTTTGAATAGATACATCTCCTCACAATGAAAACCCAGAAGAGAAAAGAAATGCCATCAGACAGTGTATCCGTAGTCACTACCCAGTCGCTGCTGCAGCCCTGAATGATCGCTGAGGGCTGTGCTCCAGGGTTGTCATTAAGAGCAGATCTTGCTACTGGGAATAGACGGAAGGGGAAGGTCAGTGAATGATGCGGGGAAAGAGCAGCATCTTGGGGTCTGAAGACAGGAGGGAAGGTGAGGGTATGGATCTTGGGGCTGCTGTGTTTAGCAGGTCCTAGGAAGGCCATGTAGGTGGAAGAATCACAATGCTAATGAAGCTGAGGACTCTGGGGTGGGAAGTGCCACCAACTTCAGCAAGGCTTGGGAAATCAGTCTGCCAATGAGAGAGACGGAGGGAGCACCAAAAATAACCTTGAAGGGAATGGATGAGGCAGAGGGGAAAAATCAATTGAAGGAAAACATATTAAGAGCAGAAAAACTAAATGAGAGCTGGGGGTGGGGGAAGTCAGGATGGCGGAGCTGTGGCCGGGGACCCTGGAGGGCAGAGTTCCCCATCCAGCTCAGTGTCTAACGAGTTCTGCCACTCTGGGCAGGGCACTTCACCTCTCTGAGCTGCCACTGGCTCCTCTTAAAAAATGACACAGTTGGACAACATGACCTGCAAAGCCCCCTCCAATTCTACTAGTCTGTGATGAAGAATTGTACAAAGGCTTAGCTTCACACAGGCAGTCCTAAGCAATGAGAAGCTAGTGGGGACATTTAGTCGGTCCATCATCTGGTCACAAATATCTAGGTGCTTGTGGGATGTGAACAAAACTCCCCATCAGCCTGAGATTCCCTGTACTTTAGTCTCATGGGAAGTTCTGAGATTGATAACAGGGCATTAATTAGCAGCCAGCAAATAGGCTGTTTTCAGGGATGTTGACAGCATATTTGAATGGGGCGCAGAGCTTGTCCTATAAGACACATTAGGATGTCTCCCCAAGGAGGGCTTATGAGTTAGGACATCCTGGGTCTTCTCCGACCCCAGGTCTGTGTATATTATAGCTATTGTCTGAATGTATGTGTCCCTCTAAAATTCATATGTTGGAATCCAACAGTCAGTTAGCATTAGAGGTGGGGCCTTTTAGAAAGTGACAAAGCCTTGAACACTCTGCCTTCAGAAATAGCATCATGCCCTCACAAAAGAGGCTGAAGACAACACCTCAGACCCTCATTTGCCCTCCGCTCCCTGGGCTAGGTAAGGATACAGCCAAAAGCCGTCAACTTGGAAGCAGAGAGCAGCCCTCACCAGACTCTGAATCTGCTGGTGTCTTAATCTTGGACTTTCCAGCCTTCAGAACTGTGAGCAGTGAATTTCCAATTATTCTAATATATTTTGTTATCACACAAAATACATACTGTGCTATAATACAACGTATATGACAATGACCATAATATTGTATAAGCAGGATTTTAAAGAGTAACGAAATAATGCCTCTCTTACCCAAACCCCAATGATCACAAAAGTAACCTAGAATTTACAAGCAAAGTGATCAAGAAAATGAAGAGAGCATAAGGGAAATTTAGAAGAACTGGGTCCCCTGCTGTGGGCTCAAGATCTCTTACATACATCTCAATATCGGCCTGCCGGGCCATGACTGTCTGTGGATAAAGGGACTTGGCCTTGCCCTTGTTCCTCTGCTGAGTCCTTGGCAAGCTGCTTCTCTGGGTCACTTTGGGTTCTGCTATAGACCATGTTCACTGTGTTACTGGTCACAAAGACAAGCACAGCAAGTGGTAAAGGCGGGCCAGGCCACACTGCCTCTTGTTGCCCTTTCATTTCCTACCACATCACCATTTAAGGCTGGATGGCTGTGTTGGGCTTTACAGAGGCTGGGGACATCTAAAAGAAATGAAGGGGGAAGTGTTTGAGCCACTGCATTTCAGCACATGAGCACTAGAATGCAGATGCTCATGGTGGTTTCATTCGTACCCAGCAACTGGAAACAAGCCAAATGTTCCTCCACAGGTGAATGGATAAGCAAACTATGTTATATTTATACAGGGGGAGAAATAGGATGAGCCATTGATACACACAGCACTATAGATAAACCTCACAATAATTACCCTGAGTCAAGGCCAGACCAAAAAAAGTTCATGCTGTATAATGGCCTTTATATAAAATTCCAGAAAATGAAAACTATTCTACGGTGACAGAAAGAGGTGAGTAACAAAGGAGCAAAGTAAATTTTAGGGATGATAGATATTATCTTGATGGTGGTGATGAGCTCATGGTGCATTCATAGGTCAAAATATGCCAAATTGCACACTTTGAATATATGCAGTTTATTATAAATCAATTGTACTTCAATAAAACTGTTTTTTTTTTAATTTATACATATCCCAGGTGAAAGGGACAAAATACAAATCTTAGAAATCTCTTTATGAAAGTTGAGGATACCTTGGTACCAGCCTCAGCAACTTAGTGAGACCCTAAACAACTTAGTGAGAGCCTGTCTCAAAATAAAATATAAAAAGGACTGGGGATGTGGCTCAGAAAGAAATGAAAAGATTTTTTTAAAAAAAACAGCACTCCTCCAAACCTCAGTTCCCCACTTCATCCAGAGACGCCAGCTTTCTAGTACACATGAGTAGAAGCTAAGACCCCTGTGCCCATGCACACACCTACACACTCTGAGAACTGAAGGGAGGGAGCGAAGGCTGTGCTCCTCAGCAGGGAAGGGAGGCAAAACTCAGAGACAAAAGTTAGCAACCCTCCCGGAGGCAACTTGAAAGGTGTGCTAATAACATTCATTTGAAAGGAATCACGGTGCTTGGGCAGAAAGATATTAAGGCCCTGTCATTTCATGAGACTCTGACTTTCTTCTGCTAAGCACTGTCATGTAGAGCAGCCTGATTCGGAGGGGATTCATTAACAAAGGGCCTGACAACTTTGGAACTAGAAAAAGTTTTACCTGAGCAGCGAACCTGAGCCCCTTACAAGGGCACGGTGCACATAGACTCCCGTTCTTCCTTGCCATCTAAATGTCAGCACACACACACACACACACACACACACACACACACACACATATCCTCTCCCAACAAAGAAAACATCAATCCTTGGAGACAGTACCATATAAATCCTAACGCTATCATCATCGATGCAGCTGTCTCAGACAAAATAGAGACGGCACATGGCATCATTATGCAGAGCACTAAAGGGTCCACTTTGTTCCCTTTCTGTTTTCAGACAATGCTGTGGGCCCAGGAAACCCATGGGGGGCAGGGCCATCTACCCATGATAATGACCTCTCAGCTGCTACTCAAAGGCAGGAAAGACACTGTGACAATCAAGTTTTCCTTCTCATCAGCTTTGGAGCAGGTCAGATTCTTGGGGCAAAGCAGGTATGAGGACCCAGCTCTGCTTACAAGCTGCCAGGCAGAGAGGTGATGGTAAGCACAGGGCTCTTATTTAAGGCTCACAGCAGCACTTTGAAAAATATATTAATATATTCATTTTGTAGATTAGGAAACAGACTCAGATCGGCCAGGAACATGCCAGGGATTTGCAAGCAGAGACAGGCGTAAGCTCCTTCCTTTAGTCTCTTCTACTGCTAAGCAGGTAGATGGTACAAAATATGAATACTAATGGGAAAATGCTCACCTTAGGTCAGCAGTCCATGCTTTTTGTTTTGTTTTGTTTTGGTTTTGCTTTAAGGTTTTAGTTTACACGCAGCTCTAACTGGGTATTCCAAGTTTCCATTTCACAGCAGATTACAATCTGCACTGCAAAGGTGATGCACTCATTAATTCACGCGTTCAATCATCTAGCAAATGTGCATTGAGTGCGTACTCTGCAATGTCCTGGAATAGGTTCTCAGACGCAGCAGTGGCAAATACCATCCCAGTTCCCACCATCATGAACTTACAGGGCAGCAGGGCAACCAGCAAATCGGCACACAAATTATTCTATGAGTGTAATTATGAAAAGTACTAAGAAGGAAAAATATAAAGTGCTAAGAGGTATAAAACAGAGGACAACCTGGGCTGTGCGGAAAGAAGGAGGCTGAGGACAGAACCTGAGGAGTCCCTGGGGATAAGCCAGTGAGGACTTTCAACAAGGAGCTGCCACAACCAGTGTGCTTTAAAGTGATCACTCCAGCTATTCTGAATAAAAACAGATTAAGGAGGAGGCAAGAAGGATGTAGTTGGAAGGCAATTGCAACACTGGAAGAAAGAAATGGAATTAAGGGAATGAGGTAGAGGTTTAAGGTAGAGGAAGAGGAAGACGGAAATATCTGGGAAAATCTCTCAGTGTCTGGCAAGAGCCGCAAGATTGTCACAGTGCTGAGTGCCAAGATGGGGGACCTGGAGAAGAGCAGACTTCAAGGAGGAGGCGGTCAGAGAAGATCAAACTTTTGACTTGATAAGACCAACTCTTGGCGAGTCTTGGGAAAGGCATTAGAGAGTTCTTTGTGTGACCAGAAAACTTTTCTGCAAGTGTGACAATTGTTCAAAATAGAAAAAAATATTCACTTGCTGCCTGTTAATTTTGAAGCTCTTATGATTATGATGGCTGAGGGAACACATCAGGAGAGCAGCTGAATAGGTGGGCATGGAGCTCGGAAGAAAGGCAGGCATAAGTCACCTGCACGCACATACGCCTGCATACAGATGCAGAGAGCCTGGGAAAGCCCAGGGCCAGGGAGAGGGACCAAGGAGAGTGCGTTATCTCAGTCATTCTTTCCACATCCAGACACAACCCCCTGCAGCCCCACAGAAAGCAAAAGGAGTGGAGCCCATCTCTTCCCTTACATCTCTCTTTTCTCCTAATTGTTAACACACATATAACATGCAATTCACTGTCTTAATTGATTTTAAGTGATTCAAATTGGGTTCAAGAGAACTGAGTGTATTTTGAACTGTCTAGTGTGGTGAACCCATCACCAACATCCAACTCCAGAATTTTTCCATCTTTCTGTGCACTCCATCAGAGACAGTGAAAACTTCTAGAATCCCCCAGGATAAGAGTTCCCCCTCATAGATCTATCTGGTGCAACTGGATCACATGACTGCTCCTAAACCAATCAGCAACAAGTGGAAACAGTAACCATGACAGGGTTAGACCTCTGGTTTCTGAGAAACTGAGGCAGCAAAGACCCCTTCTTTATTTTTTAAATATTTTTATTTGTTCTTTTTAGTTATACATGACAGTAGAGTGTATTTTGACATATCATACATATATGAGTGTAACTGCCCATTCTTGTGGTTGTACATGGTGTAGTTTCAATGGCCGTGTTTTCATATATGAACATAGGAAAGGTATGTCCCATTCATCCTACTGTCTTTTCTATTCCCATCCTTCCCCCTTCTCTCCATTTCCCTTTGAGAAGACCCCTTTTTTAAATCCTGATTCATGTGATTGAGTCAGAAAGATTTCAGACATGTTGCTCAGAGTAACAGAAATGAGTTTTTTGAAGGGATGGGAAAAGGGAAAGGGGACACTCCCAAGAGAGAGAGTGGGTCTTCTCAGGAAGGGAGGGACAAAGTGCCTCTTCTGGACTCCAGTTTTACAGGGGGGTCCCAGAGAAGTTTCCAGAGAGTCCAACCCAGGCTCACCTCTTGTCTTTTGACTGATGGCAAGATGACATCAGACTTTCCAGTCCCCACTGTCAGGGCAACTTTGGGTCACCTTGGCCCATGCTGACCAGTTCTAATTGGATTCTTACAGATTTTATGGTTAGGAGGAACTATCCTAATCTCCCAAAGTTTCAGGATTTAGTCACAAAAGTCTCCTGGATTCCTCCCAACTCCATTATCCTGGACCTGCATTTCTCCTGCAGCTCACAGGTGGTTTGCTGAGAAATGTGACATGACCTGTCCACTCAGGCCAGGCGGGGCTGCTGGTAAATTGCTTCTAGGAAAAGAAAGCATGTGGGGGTCAGCACAGTGGGCCTGTTTGATAGGATTATTCTCTTAACCACCCTCATCTGTCTGTTTCCTAACAACTTCATTCTGGAAATACGGTCACCTCCCATGAGGGAGGTTATACATAAATAAAATTAGGGTTCATTAGCCAAGAAGAAGGAGAAAATGCATTTTGGATAAGAAAACAAAAGAGTCTGCATACTATGATTTTTTTAAAAAATCCTCACTTAATGATAAAAATATTTTCTGTGTGGGTACCTAAATATAATTCCCAGTGTCTTCAAAATCATTATTTAGTTGCTTTCCACAATTTATTAAACTAGTCCTTGTTTTGGATGTCTCAGCTCTTTTGAAGTTTGGACTTTTTCAGATAAGGCTGCAATATAAATTATTTTGTGAATCCCTTTGTGCAGTTTTGGAACCCAAGTGTGAAATTCCTGAGTCAAAGGATTAGAGGGCCTGTAATGCTCTGTCTATGTAGAAAACTTTCCATTAGAATCAGCGACCTCTAATTCTTCATACTAAAGGAGTGGCTCTCAGTTACCTCAGGGATTACCTCAGTAGGTACACTGTGCTTCCCTGGGAAGCTGAGGAAGGTGTTGCTTTGAACAACAGGTATCTGTAACAGTACATCGGAACAGGGATGAGACCCCTGGGCTGGGAGTGTCACCAGAGGGTAAGAAGCAAGCAGGTGATACTGATGCGAGGAGCTTCCTAGGAAAGAGAACAGGGATTCACAGGAAGGGTGGCAGCATGGGGCCTGCTGCGGGCAGATCCCGTCTGCCTAGAGCAGCTCTTTCCCATCTGTACTCGGACACTGATGTTCCCCCACACAATGAGCAGTCGTTACTCTCAGCCACAGAGGACCTGGGGCAGGGAGAAGGAGAAAGGAGAAAAATAGTGACATCTTTATAAGATGCTTTCCTATCATCATCTTCTTTAATTTAAACCAGCATACTAGGCAGATATTGTTGCTTCATTTGGCAGGTGTGAAAACCGAGGTCCTGAGAGGCAAAGTGACTTCCCCGAACACATGCCATGACTGAGAGGCAGAGACAAGTTTCACACAGGTCTCCGAAAGGGTAGTTTTTGACTAGACTTAAAGACAAGTCTCCAGATGATCCATTCAGTCCATAATCCTCCACTGCATACCTAGTCCATTGTGGGGATGTGCATTGTGGGGGTGTGCTCAGGGTGCTAAGCATGATCCCTCCCTGTATTAGTGTCCTATTGCTCAGTAACAAATGACAACAAACTTGCACAGTTCTGAAAGCTAGAGGTCTGAACTCATCAAGTGCTGCAGGGTCAACCACATCTCCCCGCATGCTGTAGGGGAGAATTCATTCCTTGCTTTTCCAGTTTCTAGCCACAGCCAGCAATCCTTGGCTTGTAGCCACATCACTCAAGTATCTGCCTCTCTCTTCACACTGTCCTCTCCTCCACGTGTCTAATTTCCCTCTGTTTCTCTTATAAGGACACTGGAGATGGCCTTGAAGGCTGACACAATAATTCTGGATCATCTCTTTATCTCAAGAGCCTTAATTCACTCACATCTACAAAAACTGCTCCACCCAAGGTACCATTCACAGGTTCTAGGGACTAGGATGTGCGGTGACTTTCTTTTCTTAGGGAATAAGTGTCCAGTCAAATGATAAATTTCTTCATTGAAGAGCTAGAGGGGGCAAAGCATGGCAGAACCTACATATTGTGGCTTTTCACCTTCTGAAAACCAGTGAACAGCAGAGATGACCAGAAGAGAGGAACAGAATCCACTTCACATCTGCAGTTTTAGCAGAGCATCTTCAGCTCCAGGAGAGGCCTTTCCCATGTTTCCAATTATGGACCTTATGGGTCCTTCAACTCTGCTCCTCGGCCTCTTGCTCAGATATCGGCAGTTCTACTGGCTGCAGCCCAGAGGTGATAAAATATTGAGGACTCTATATGACAACATGGGAGATGCAAAGGCCAAATGTACACTCTGCTTTCTGATCAGATTTCTTAAGACCTAATTCTGATCCATTGCCCTCCATGCTGAGCTCAGCTGAACAAGGCTCCCTTCAGCCACTCCCTGAAAGCTACCTCCTACTAGGGCCATGTCTCAGCAGCCAGAGGCTTGCTCTCTTCTCCTTGGACCCCAAGTGATCCATTCAGCTCTCCAAAGTCTGAAGCAACATTAAATTCAAAATTCATGTCCCCAAATCTACTCCAGAAAGGGAAAAGGGAAAGAAGAGAACAAACCCAGTTATAAGAACTCTTCTACTGGTCTCCTAGATCACCCCTCTTACCTTCCTCCTACCAGGGACTCGAACTTTTCATCCTCCAATGTGTGGCTCCTAGGAGAACGGGTGATGAATGGAGCTTAAGCAGGTGAGTCCTCCCTGGTTTCAGGGCCAGGCACAATTCCACCTCCTCCAGAGCCCATCGTTCCCAGAAGGACCCCTACTCACTGCATCCTCTCAATGGCGCACTGCCCAACTTGGATTGTCCTCCAGGAAGGAGGGCAGTGGACTGGTGGGAGTATGGCAGACAAACCCACTGCCCGTCTCCTTGGCCTATTAAGACTGTGCCCTCATCCTCCTGGGGCCTTCAGGGTCCAGCAAAACCAGCCTGCAGGACACCCGAAGTCTCCGAAAGCTACTGTTCTTCACAGCACTTCTCTCTTTGCTAGGAACTGTCTTTCTTCTGGGAACTGTCCCTTCTCCTGCCCATCCTTGTACCAGAGAACCTGCCCTGATTCTCTTCCCTGTGACCATAACCAATGGTCACCTGACTAGAAAAGACCAGTCAGAGTTTTCTTGAGACATTTTGTGCAGAGATAAGGAAGTCCATCTCCAAGCAGACAGAACTGAGGACATGGGACCTCAGGTGCTCTGGGCAGCCCAGTCAAAAAATGTCACTGGGAGTTTTGAAAATAAATAAATAAATAAAGGAGACATAAAGAGAATCAGGAGTCAAGGGTCAGAAAGAGGACAATGCTTTCTGCATGGTAATCTAACTCCTAATTCTAGATTATTCTTGGCAGGCGCATCAGTCCTTCAATTCTATGAGATAGTCAATAAGCAAACCCAGACCTTCTTATTTCACTCTTTTGAAGTTACCCAGAGTCTGTTCCTGTTCTTTGCAACAGAAAGGGACCTAGATAATTACACCCTGTGTTCCAGTGGTAGCTCTGAAAGGTCCTGCCTTCCCTGTTCACAATGGCTTCTGTGACCTTCCTCTCCCTCACCAAACCTTGCTCATCTCCCTGGCCTCTCTTCTGCCCGATTCCTCTAATTATGAGACCTGACCATTCCCTCCTGCCTCTAGCCATTTAGTTCCAATCTCCTGACTTCTCCATTTCTGGTAGTACTTCAACAAATAGCAATGCTGCTAAGTACACCTCTTTGACAGGCCCCTTTGACTTCTTCTCTTGCTTAATGGTGTCTGTAGGCAGGATCCCTGGGACATGTCTGCCACCAGGGACAGATTCTGACTCTGCTTTTCTTCAGATGCATTTAGCCTTAACCTTTCCAGCCTCATCAGGCTCTCAGAGGTCCCCACTCCCTGCCATTCAGCTGAGGCAATTACACGCAATCATCATCCCCTGGATCCTGGGCACTCACTCACCAGGACCAAAACTCACAGGGCAGGCAGACAGGCAGCAGAGATCAGAACTCATTCTGCAGGTTAGATAACTGCAGACATTGAGGTGAGGGAGAAGAAGTGGCCTCTGTCCCCGCACTCAGCACCTACAACCACCCCGACTGAGAAGGCCTGCCAGGAGATGAGAGATGGCTGCAGCATTTCAGAAGAGAAGCCACACTGAGCATTCCAATCTCAGCTGGCCTGAGGACTTCCCCTCCAATTTAGCCAAAAGCCTGAGGATTCACATTTCCTTGGTACAGAAATCAGCCACAGGGGCTGGAAATTCCAGGCTCTGAGTTGTAATTCAGTGTTATAAATAAACTCTCGCCCAAATTTCAGTTTTATGTCAACAGCTAAATTATCCTTTCTTTTGTAATGGGGTTTACTATGCTCAGATTCTTGAAGGGAAATGAAATGATTCATACGATCCATGCTCCAGGGGACGGCCTTCTGCACTGAGGGTGCTCTTGGGAAGAAACGTGGCTCTCACGTCATTCCTTGACGGCTGGCCAGCAGTGCCTACTGCACCGCAGAGTCCACTTCCTAGGGCTCACTCATCCTGTCCCCCTCTGCTCTGTGACAGCAACAGTCTCCTACTCTGCCTGGGAGCCACAGAAAAGTGACTGAGAAACTACACACCAAAGGCTCAGGCACATGAAGCAGCACTCAGTCCACAGAAGAATGGATCCAGCAGGTGGTCAGGAGTTCAGAGGGAGCCTTCAGTCAACGTCCCTGTGAAAAGCATGCGCATGGCGCAGCATGATGGCAATTTGCTTGTACATCTGGTGCTTTTCTTTTCCTTCCTTCCTTTTTTCCTTCCTTCCTTCCTTCTTTCTTGCTTTCCATTTTTCCCCAGTTCTGGCGATTGTACAACAGGGATACTCTACCACTCAACTCATTCTCAGCCTTTTTAAAATTTTTTATTGTTTTAATTTTGAGATGGGGGTCTCACTAAGTTGCTGAGGCTGGCTTCAAACTGGCCATCCTCCTGCCTTGGTCTCCCAAGGCACTAGGATTATACACAAGGACCACTGTGCCCCATTTTCAGTACTTCCCTTTGAATAATGGTCTGAAATGGCAGAATAGGCCATAAGATCCCCATTTCACAGTGCGCTTGTGCCTAAAGAGGGAAAATGGCTTGCCCTGGGGGTCACTGCAGGTATGTAGCTAAGTCCAGTCTTGAACCTATATCTTCTCATTTTGAAGCTGCACAGCCCAGAGTGTCAATTCTGTAGATCAAATCAGGTAAATGGACAAGATTTCCAAAACTGACTCCATGGAGAAATCTGAATAAGATTCTCTTTAACACATAAAGAATTGAAGTAATAATTTAAAATCTACCTCCCCACACACACATCTCAGGCCCAGATGGTTTCACTAATTAATTGTCATGTTTTTAAATAAGAAAGGATACCAGTCTTACATAAACAGAAAATAGAGGAGGAGGAATCACTTCTCAATTCATTTGATGAGACTGCTAATACTCTAAAACCAAAGATGAAGACATCACAAGAAAGGAACCCTACTGACTGTACTATCTCTTATAAACTTAGCTGCAAAATAAGTTTAAATAGCTTAAGACTGAATTCATCAGTACAAATCAATTTAGTGGAGCAAGTATGGTTTGTTCTAGAAATGGCACTGTTGGGGGCACTGGATATAAATAGCCTGTAATGATTGAAAAGAAATATCTTTTCTCACCTGTTGCTAGGTTCTTGGATTTTAAAAAGGCAGATTAACAAGAGAAAACATACAAATTTATTTGTTACATATTATACATACAAAACACAGCAATCTTCTGAAGGAAATGAACACCCAAAGAAAGAGGAAAAGCCATGTATTTTTATGCTTAGGGTTAGTGAGGAGAGGACAGCTATGCAGAGTATGACTGATGGACTAACGCACATGATCTAATGATAATAACTGGGGACGTAACAGGTTGATTTGTTAAGGGTCTTCTCTGTGTCCCTGTTTCTTCAGGAATAAGGATGCTCCTTTATTTTGGGTAGAGGGAGGGCTCTACTGGAGGAAGGGTCGTATGACCTTCTCCAGGGGATGGTTAATTGGGTCTTGACCTGCTTGGGGGGTTGGGAGGGGCAAGGGGTGCTGAGAGTGATCCTTTCTCCTTCTGCTGTTTTTTTGAATGTCAAGTCATCTTATTTTAGGGTAGTGTATCCTAAATGCCTTCAATACAAAAAAGTAAACTTACACCTTACCTTATGTCATACACGGAAATGAACTCAAAATGAATCATAAACCTGAATGTAAGTGGTGAAATGATGAAACTTCTTTATAAAAAGCTAAATCCTTCTGACTTTGTGTTAGACAAAGGTTCTTAGATAGCACATCAAAAATATCAGTCCATAAAAGAAAAAATTATGCTAAGTTGGACTTTGCCTAAATTTTTTAAAGTATGTATTCTTCAAAAAGTGCCATAAAGAAAATGAAAAGATAAGACAGGCCAGGAGAGAATGTTTGCAAAGGAATATAAATATTTGCAAGTAATACAAAGGACTTGTATTCAGAATATGTAAAGAATATTTTTAACTCAATTATATGAAAACAAACAACTCGCTTTTTAAAATGGGTAAAATATTTGAATAGACATTTCAGCAAAGAAAATGCATGACTGGTTAATAAGCACGTGAAAATGCACTCCATATCCTCTGTCCTTAGGGAAATTCAGTTTGAAACCACAAAGAGATATCACTCTACATCCACTGAAACTGCTCTATTCAGAAAATCCAAATACGCTTGGTGTTGGTGAGAATGTGAAGAAACTGGAACTCTCATTGATTGCTGACAGAAGTACAGCGTGCAGTCACTTGAGAAAATACTTTGGCACTGCTTCAAAAGGTTAAACACAGAGTTACCTTGTGACCCAGAAGTCCCAAGATGTTTTTGCCAGCTTCATCATCACTGTGACCAAAAGACCTAATGAGAACAATTCTAGAAGGAGCAAGGTTCATTTTGGGATTCACAGTTTCAGAGGTCTCAGTTCATAGACAACCGGCTCTATCACTGGGGACCCGAGGTGAGGCAGAACAACACCATGGTGGAAGGGTGAGGAAGAAGAAAACAGCTCAGACAGAACACCAGGAAGCAGAGCAAGAACTCCATTCACCGACAAAATATATGCCCCACAGGCAAAGCCCTCCATGACCCACCTCCTCCACACCCAACCTGCTTATTGTTCCACTCAGTTTATCCCTATAGTTAGATTAATGTACTGATTAAGTTATAATTCTTTTCACCCAATCATTCCACCTCTAAATTTTCTTGCATTGCCTCACACATGAGCTTCTGGGGGACACCTCATATCTGAACTATAACACTCGGTATTGATCCAAGAGAAATGAAAACATATATCCACTCAAAGATTTGCATGCAAATGTTTGGAGTAGCATTATTTACAATAGTAAAAATATAGAAACAATCCCACTGTCTGTAAACTATGTAACAGGTACACAAAATGTGGCATATCCTTTCAGTACAAACAAGTAACTACTGATACATGCTATATTGTGGAAGAACATTGAAAACATCATGCTAAGTCCAAGGAGCCAGATCCCAAAGACTATATATTGTGTGATTCATTTGTATGCCATTTCCAGAAAAGGCAAATTGATAGAGATGGAAAGCAGATCGGTGTTTGCCTGAAGCTGAGGATGGGAATGTGGGTTGACTGCAAATGGGCCTAAGAGAACTTTTGAGGCAATGGAAGGGTTCCAAAGCTGGATTACAGCGATGGTTGCACAATGCAAAAATCATTGAATCGTATATTTACAAGGGGTGAATTTTATGATATGTAAATGATACCTCGAAATATCTGTTTAAAAATAACAAGACGAAAGCCTGCCCAAATACAGTTTTCCTGCTCTCTTTCTTTCTCCCAGTTGAGCGTTGCCTCATTTGCCTTTGTCAGCTGCTACCTTGGATCCCAGTTGCATCCCCACCTCTAGAGGTCATCACCTTCTGCCTTGTCCACACCACCCAGACAGGAGACAATGCTTCCTGCAGGGCTCCTGGATAGATCCAGAGTCCAGCCAAGGGCCTGCAGGTTCTGGAATCCTGTTCTCACCCTGTAGAATCTCCTTTCAAAGATGTTTGCCAATGTCCAGAGGTGTGTAATTCTCTGACTCTGGGCTCCTGATTCGTCTTCCTTTATTTTGTTTATTTATTTGTTTAGTACTATGGCTTGAACCAGGGGCATTTTGCCCCTGAGACACATCCCTAGTCTTTTATTTTTTATTTTGAGATAGGGCCTGACTAAGTTGCCCAAGCCGGCCTTGAACTTGCAACCCTCCTGCATCAGCCTCCTGAGTCTCAGGGATTACAGGTGTGCATCATTGTGCCTGGCTCTGATTCTTCTTATATCTCCTCTTCCTAAGTTCATACAACCCATTTGTCAAACTCAGTTTCTCCTTGGTTTCAACGTGCCTTCAAACCCAGTCATATAGCATTGATGAATATGAAGTTTTCTTACTCCAGACATCTTGTAGAGCTGAGGGATCAAGGAATGGAGGACAACTTACACTGAGCACTTACAACAGCTTTACAAGGAATGCTGGAGACCCCTATTGTTAGCATATCCTTAAACTTCTCAGGGAATTCTTGCAGGACTGTCTCCCATATTGTTTCAGCTCCCCACTCGCTCTTCTTTTTCCCAACTTTCTCTCCTCCCCCAGTCCCCAAAATACACATTCCTTTGTTTTTTCTTCTCATGAAGATCAGCTTGGCCATCTTCTTTGAGGTCATATACCCCTTTGTTTCATGTGGTTGCCACGACATTGGCTCAGATCATGGTATCAACTAGGTTTCTAAACTGAAAGTCACTCACTCACACAAAAAAAGCTCCAGATGATTCAAGCAGAGAAGACAACTGTTGAAAAAGACTGAGTAGCTCAAAGAATTGCCAGAAAAACTGTAGGTTCACTCTCAGAAAATAAGCAGGCGCACAGGCTGTACAATATGACCTCCACCTGGGTGAAGACCCTGCTTCTGCCACCAGCATGCCCAGGAAACTGGGATTTGTACTATCAATTTTGCCATCTCATTCCTGGAGACAGGATGCTGCTGACCTCTGCCACAATGGACCCAGGTATGCTCTCTGCTTTCTAGCCACAAAGGATCCTGGGAAAATGAGTAACTGGACTTCTTGGCTGTGAGGGTGAAAGATAGTCTCTTCTTCCCAAAATTCACACCATAGAAGAAACACAGGAAGGAAACTCAGATGCTAAGGAGCCCCAGAATAACAAAAACTGCTTTTATGATTAATTTGAATAATTAGCCCAATGTGCTCAGCTAAATGATTTGGAAATTCTGAACTAACTTTCTGAGCTCAGGCTCTGTTATATGGAGATTCAAGCTTATGAAGAAGAAAATTTGGGAGTTGGGCCAGGAGAGTACAAAATTTGATTGATATTCCCCAACTCTGCTTCATTATGCACATCATGACCCTCAACCATGGCCTTCTTTGTGGCTACGCCTTGTTTGCCCAGGAGCTGGCACCAGCCCTGAGCAGCCCACACCCCTCTCTATCCCGGGAAGCAATTACAGTTCTGTAAACAGATGCTTACCTGATCCCACAAGCTGCTATTTAAGGAATCTTGAAGCTGAACTCTTCCTTAAAAGAAATAATCCTTTTGTGATGGAAATATCACAATTGCCCCAAAATTGTGCATGTTGGATATTGTTAATGTAGAATTTGCAGAAAATATGGAGCCACCATTATAAATATACATTTCTCATGACATTTTGTGGAGTTTTGTGTGACCCCAGAGGGCTCCTGGTTAGAATGAAGTAGAAATGTCAAATGCAGAAAGCTTCACTCTGGGCCAAGTTGTCTTTTATTACTCAACTCATTCTTGGTTGCTAATAGAAGTCTGTAGTTTACTCTCCTGACTCCTACTTGTGTGTTGGACATTTGGACACTCTTTCCAAAGATCTATGGGCCAGAGGAAACACGCAGTGGAATTCATATTATGCCCAAAGTTCCATTTTCCAAGGCAGAATTTACACCTGACAATGTGTTCTTTTTTGAAAAAAAAAATATATATATGCACACACATATAATTAGACACACACACACACACACACATACAAGTAAAATAAATGTATAATTGGAAAAAACTATTGAAAATAAACACTCTTAAGCTTCACCCAAGTCAAGAAACTAAACTTCACTGCTGACCACAGAAATCTTTTCCACAAGCCCTGCCCAACCATAACCTCCTACTTCCCTGATGAATTAACTCTATTCTGACATTTATAGTAAAAAGTACCTAGTGTTTTCTTCAATTTTATCATTCATCCCTAATGATATTAGTTTAATCACTTAAAAATGTTGACATTATGGTTTTGATGTGAGGTGTCCCCAAAAGCTCACATGTGAGACAATGCAAGAAGGTTCAGAGGAGAAATAATTGGATTGTAAGAGTCTTAACCCAATCAGTGAATTAATCCCTGATGAGATTAGCTGAAGTGGTAGGGTGTGCCTGGAGGATATTGGAATTGGGGTGTGGCTTTGGGGTACATATTTTGTTTCTGGAGAGTGGAGACCCTCTCTCTCTGCTTCCTGATGATACATCTGCTTCCCTCTGCCACGCTCTTCCACCATGTTGTTCTGCCTCACCTGGAGCCCCAAGGAATGGAACCGGCCTTCTATGGACTTAGACCTCTGAAACCATGAGCCTTCAAATAAACCTTTCCTCCTCTATAATTGTGCTGGTCAGATCATTTAGTCACAGCAGCAAGAAAAGCTGACTAAAACAGTTAGTATATATTTTTAGGTATTACAACTATCCATCCCTGTTAAAGAACCGAATCATCTGACTGAAATCTCTTAGAGTCTAGGTCTTGCTGATGGCTCATGTATGGTGTAGTTACGCATGTTCCACTGTCCCTGGTTCTTCCTGCAAATGGGCAACTGAGTCCAGGGGTCTATTCAGACTCATGTTTGATCCCTTTGTCCAGATCACAAGCAGCACATCAGGAGGCCACTGATGTCTCATTGTTCTTGCAATGATTTTACAGCATGGATGCTCAGTGCCTTGATTCAGTGATTTCTTAGGAGATGCAAATGCTGATTTCCTAAATTAATCATTTCTTTTCTCTTTATAGTAGGTAGAATATTTCTGTAGAGACAGTTCCCCTTTAGTTCTTATAGGAAAGGCAGGAAAAATGCTCGACCTGTCCCTTTCTTTACCATATTTCAAGATAATGACTGGCTTCCTATCATTTCCCAAAACTGAGCAATGTAAACATATTTATAAAATTATTTTGTATGTATGCTTTGTATTAACATATTTATAAAAATAAAATATAAGCATATAAATATATATATTTATATATAAGCATATAAATATATATAAATATATATAAATACATATAAAAATATATAAAATGTCAACATAATTATATAAAAGTATATTTATAAGAATGTATTACTAATATATTACAAATGTATTTATATAGAAATATAACTCTTGTGTTTAGCCAGTTTTTCATTATAGCAACCAAAATATTTTTTGATAAAAATAAAAGTTCATTTTGACTCATGACTTCAGAGGTTCCTTCCGTGTTTGACCAACTCCACTGTTCTGGGCCCGAGGTGAAGCAGAACATCATGGCCAAAGGGCATGAGGGAGGAGCACAGCTCCACTCTGGGAGACCAGGAAGCAGAGTTGTGGGGAGAGACTGCAGGGCACATGCACCCTTCCAGGGCATGCCCCCAGTGACCCACCTCCTCCAGCCACACCCACCGCCTACAGTTACTACCCGGCCAGTTCATTCAAACTAGGATGAACTGATCAGGTCATAACTCTCATTTCACCTCTGAATATTCCTGCATTAGCACAGGAGCTCTGGGGAGACACCTCATACCCAAACATATGTATTTAAGTATATGTGATAGGTTTTCATCCATTGCAACTTATCCTTACTGAAACTAAAAGATTCATTTTTGACCAGTCGGTGCTCTTTCAGTTGGTTCCTGCATTCCTTAACATGATCTGATGGTCTTTGAATGACCTCTTGCTATTTTGGGTGACAAGATATTCCAGACTTCTCTTGCACCTATATATTGTATCATTACTACCTGACATACATCATATACCAAGAAGCCCCAATTCCTTCTTATGGGAAATGGTATTTCAAGGCAACAATCTGTGTACTGAGGATGTTCATCAGTACTTGATTGGTCATTGTTTCTAGGCCTTTAAATTGACATACCTAGAATATACATTTACTCTCTGAAACTGATACTTCCAATTCAAATTCAGAACTATGAATTCATTTAATCTATTTCCCTAATGTGTCTCCTTCTTTCCAACTGAGCATCCTGTGGTCCTGACTCAGAAGATGATAAGATCAGTATATCCTGTGATTAATCTTTTGCTTTATCTCCTATTATCCACTGAACACTCTCAGCAAAACAATATAAATACTACCACCATGAATATGTTAGTGAAAGTCTTTAGAAAACTCTGCATACATTTTTCTCTTTATCCCCTGAATTTTTGGATTTGTACTATATCTGTATTTTTTAATTAATAATTTAAGATTGAATATTTTACTTTTTAAAATTTATTTATTTTCATTTTTACACACTGCATTTTGATTCCTTGTACACAAATGGGGTACAACTTTTCATTTCTATGGTTGTACATGATGTAGATTCCCACCATTCATGTAATCATACATGTACATAGGGTAATGATGTCTGTCTCGTTCCACCATCTTTCCTTCCCTCACTGCCTCATTTCCCTCTACACAACCCAACATTCCTCCATTCTTCTCTTATCTGCCCCAATTATGTATCATCATCCACTTATCAGAGAAAACATTCGCTCTTTGTTTTTTTGGGATTGGCTTATTTCACTTAGCATGATATTCTGTGACTTCATCCATTTACCTGCAAATGCCATAATTTTATTCTTCTTTATGGCTGAATGGTATTACATTGTGTATATATACCACAATTTCTTAATCCATTCCTCTACTGAAGGACATCTAAGTTGGTTCCACAATCTAGCTATTGTAAATTGAGCTGCTTTAAACATTGATATGGCTACATTTTAAGTCCCATTTAACTGGATCAAATGGTGGATCCATTCCAAATTTTCTGAGGAATCTCCATTCTGCTTTCCAGAGTGGCTGCACCAATTTGCAACTCCACAAGCAACACCTCACCAACACCTATCATGGTTTGTATTCTTTTTTTTTTTTTTTTAATTATTGTAAACACATGGGATACATGTTGTTTCTCTGTTTGTACATGACGTAAAGGCATACCATTTGTGTAATCATAAATTTACATAGGGTAATGTTGTTTGATTCATTCTGTTATTTTTTCCCCTTCCCCCCCACCCCTCCCACCCCTCTTTTCCCTCTATACAGTCCTTCCTTCCTCCATTCTTGCCCCCCTCCCTAAACCTAACTCTAACCCTAACACTAAGCCCTCCCACCCCCCATTATGTGTCATCATCCACTTATTAGCGATATCATTCGTCCATTGGTTTTTTGAGATTGGCTTATCTCACTTAGCATGATATTCTCCAGTTTCATCCATTTGCCTGCAAATGCCATAATTTTATCATTCTTTAGGGCGGAATAATATTCCATTGTATATATATACCACATTTTCTTTATCCATTCATCAATTGAAGGACATCTAGGTTGGTTCCACAGTCTGGCTATTGTGAACTGAGCAGCTATGAACATTGATGTGGCTGTATCTCTGTAATATGCTGATTTTAAGTCCTTTGGGTATAGGCCAAGGAGTGGGATAGCTGGGTCAAATGGTGGTTCCATTCCAAGTTTTCTAAGGAGTCTCCACACTGCTCTCCAGAGTGGCTGCACTAATTTGCAGCCCCACCAGCAATGTATGAGTGTACCTTTCTCCCCACATCCTCGCCAACACCTGTTGTTGCTTGTATTCTTGATAATCGCCATTCTAATTGGGGTGAGATGGAATCTTAGGGTGGTTTTGATTTGCATTTCTCTTATTACTAGAGATGTTGAACATTTTTCCATATGTTTGTTGATTGCTTGTAGATCTTCTTCTGTGAAGTGTCTATTCATTTCCTTAGCCCATTTGTCAATTGGATTATTTGCATTCTTGGTGTAGAGTTTTTTGAGTTCTTTATAGATTCTGGAGATTAGCGCTCTATCTGAAGTATGATTGGCAAAGATTTTCTCCCACTCTGTAGGCTCTTTCTTCGCATTGCTGATAGTTTCCTTTGCTGAGAGAAAGCTTTTTAGTTTGAATCTATCCCAGTTATTAATTCTTGCTTTTATTTCTTGTGCTATGGGAGTCCTGTTGAGGAAGTCTGGTCCTAAGCCGACATGTTGAAGCTCTGGACCTACTTTTTCTTCTATAAGATGCAAGGTCTCTGGTCTGATTCCGAGATCCTTAATCCATTTTGAGTTTAGTTTCGTGCATGGTGAGAGATATGGGTTTAGTTTCATTCTGTTGCATATGGATTTCCAATTCTCCCAGCACCATTTGTTGAAGAGGCTATCTTTTCTCCATTGCATATTTTTGGCCCCTTTGTCTAGTATGAGAAAATTGTATTTATTTGGGTTTGTGTCCGTGTTCTCTATTCTGTACCATTGATCCACCTTTCCATTTTGGTACCAATACCATGCCGTTTTTGTTACTATTGCTTTATAGTAGAGTTGAAGATCTGGTATTGCGATACCCCCTGCTTCACTCTTTCTGCCAAGGATTGCTTTAGCTATTCTGGGTTTGTTATTCTTCCAGATGAATTTCATAATTGCTTGCTCTATTTCTGTAAGGTACATCCTTGGGATTTTAATTGGAATTGCATTGAATCTGTATAGTACTTTTGGTAGTATGGCCATTTTGACAATATTAATTCTTCCTATCCAAGAACATGGGAGATCTTTCCATCTTCTAAGGTTTTCTTTAATTTCTTTCTTTAGTGTTCTGTAGTTCTCATTGTAGAGGTCTTTCACCTCTTTTGTGAGATTCATTCCCAAGTATTTTATTTTTGATAATAACCATTCTAATTGGGATGAGATAAAATCTTAGGGTGGTTTTAATTTGTATTTCTCTAATTACTAGAGATGTTGAACACTTTTTCATATATTTGTTAATTGCCCATATATCTTCTTCTGTGAAGTATCTGCCCAGTTCCTTAGCCCATTTATCGATTGGGTTATTTGTATTTTTTGGTGTAAAGATTTTTAAGTTCTTTATAAATTTTGGAGATTAATGCTCTATCTGAAGTGCATGTGGAAGAGATTTTATCCCACTCCATAAACTCTTTTTCACATTTTGACTGTTTCCTTAGCTGGGAAAAAACTTTTTAGTATGAATCCATCCCATTTATCAATTCCTGCTTTCATTTCTTGTGCTCTGAGAGTCTTGTTAAGGAAGTCGGTTCCTAAGACAACATGATGAAGATTCAGGCCTACTTTTCTTTCTATTTGGTTCAGAGTTTCTGTCTAATTTCTAGGCCCTTGATTCATTTTGAGTTGAGTTTTGCTCAGGGTGAGAGATAGGAGTTTAATTTCATTTTATTGCATATGGATTTCCAGTTTTCCCAGCACCATTTGTTGAAGAAGCTATCCTTTCTCCATTGTATGTCTTTGGCACCTTTATCTAGTATGAGAAAACTGTACTTATGTGTGTTTGTCTATGTGTCTTCAATTCTGTACCATTGATCTATCTGTCTATTTTGGTGCCAATACCATACCGTTTTTGTTCTATAGTAGATTTAAGGTCTGGTATTGTGATACCTCCTGCATCACTCTTCCTGCCCCGGATTGCTTTGGCTATTCTGAATCTCTTATTCTTCCAGAAGAATTTCATGAGTGCTTTCTCTATTTCTATGGGAACATCATTGAAATTTTTTTTTCATTTAATTTTAAAATCTTTTATTTATTGGCCTTGAACTTCCAATTCCCCTGCTTCAGCCTTCCAAGTCACTAGGATTACAACATATTCCCCCACCTGGCTGTGCATCAAACTTTTAAACACACACACACACACACACACACACACACACACACAAGTAATATGAGTAGTAAAGTATATGTAGGTTTCATTTCAGTGAAGTTAGTCAATTTTACAATTTTACTTGTCCTCTTTATGATCATTACAAAGTCCCAGTTTCAACATTCTCTCTGGTGAACTTGAAAGACTTTAAAATCAGACCTGTTTAAATCCTGATTTTTCTACTTTCCAGTCTTGAGACATCAGGCGATTTGCTTAGCCTCCATAATGGTAAAATGAGGAGACTATAATGGATGTCTGAGGCTTCTGTGAGGTTTAAATTATATAAAATATATAAAGTTTTTGTATCAGAAATTTGTCATGCCCACAACACTAAGGAAAACTTCCTGCCCAAATTTCTGGATGATGGGGATTAGTCCACCATGTTGAGAATACCATGTCTCCTGTATTAGTTTTGGCCCTGGGTGATGGCTTACCCTCTGCTACCAGGGAGGGCATGACCTGGTTATGACCTGTGTTCTCTGGGCCCGTAGCAGCAGTGGCAACCCAACTATTCTCTGCATCTAAGCCTCTGTTCTCCAGCCCATTATTCATTCCCTCACATCCTCCCATGTCTGACCCTTTCCAGTTACTAAAAATCTCAGAAATTGTTGACTTATCATGCAGTTTTACAGGGATCCAAACCATCAGGGAAAGGTCTTCTAAAATTGTTTCAGAAATAACTGCATCTCTATCCCTGCCTTCTGCTGGAATGGTTGATTGGATCCATGAGTTAAAAAGTCTAATATCTTCAGCAAAGTGTTGTTCAGCCACATGCTTGGCCAACTTTCTGGAGAACACAGTCTGTAGAGGTTGAGAATCATCAAAATCATCAAGTTCTGGTTTCACTTTGCTTAGTAGCTTCTTCTTTAGTTTATTTCTCTTCCCTTACATTTTATTATAAGCCTAGGGGAGAAACTAGGTTGTACTTCCAATACTGTGCTTAGAAGTCTACTCAGTTAAATATCCAAGTTCATTCCTTACAAGTTCTGCTTCCTAACAAAACTTAACTCAGTCAAATCTGCCATCATTTTTTAAAATTTATTTTTATTGTAAACAAATGGGATACATGTTGTTTCTGTTTGTACATAGAGTAACAGCATACCATTTGCATAATCATACATTTACATAGGGTAATGATGTTTGATTCATTCTGTTATTTTTTCCTTCCCCCCCACCCCTCCCATCCCTCTTTTCCCTCTATACAGTCCCTCCTTCCTCCATTCTTGCCCCTCTCCCATCCCCCATTATGTGTCATCATCCGCTTATCAGCGAGATCATTCGTCCTTTGGTTTTTTGAGATTGGCTTATCTCACTTAGCATGATATTCTCCAATTTCATCCATTTGCCTGCAAATGGCTGTAATTTTATTATTCTTTATAGCTGAATAATATTCCATTGTGTGTATATATATATATATATATATATATATATATATATATATCACAGTTTCTTTATCCATTCATCAATGGAAGGACATCTAGGTTGGTTCCACAGTCTGGCTATTGTGAATTGAGCAGCTATGAACATTGATGTGGCCGTATCTCTGTAGTATGCTGATTTTAAATCCTTTGGGTATAGGCCAAGGAGTGGGATAGCTGGGTCAAATGGTGGGTCCATTCCAAGTTTTCTAAAGAATCTCCACACTTCTTTCCAGAGTCACTGCACTAATTTGTATCCCCACCAGCAATGTACGAATGTAAATTTTCCCCACAAAATGAAATTTTAATTGAAATTGCATTGAATCTGTATATCACCTTTGGTAGTATGGTCATTTTGACAATATTAATTCTGCCTATCCAAGAACATGGGAGATCTTTCCATTTTCTAAGATTTTCTTTAATTTCTTTCTTTAATGCTCTGTAGTTTTCAATGTAGAGATCTTTCACCTTTTTTGTTAGATTGATTTCCAAACATTATTTTCTTGTTGTTGAGGGTACTGTGAATGGAGTAGTTTTCCTAATTTCTCTTTCAGAGGATTCATCACTTATGAATAGAAATGCATTAGATTTTTGCATGTTGATTTTATATCCTGCTACTTTGCTGAATTCATTTATTTGTTCTAGAAGTTTTCTGGTGGAGTTTTTTGGATCCTGTAAATATAGAATCATGCCTTCATCAAATCGTGATAACTTGAGTTCTTCTTTTCCTATTCATATCTCTTTAATTTCTTTGGTCAGTCTGATTGCACTAGCTAGTGTTTCAAGGATAGTGTTGAATAGAAGTAGTGAAAGAGGGCATCCCTGTCTTGTTCTAGTTTTTAGAGGGAATGGCTTCAATTTTTCTCCATTTAGAATGATGTTGGCCGTGGGCTTAGCAAAGATAGCCTTTACAATGTTGAGGTATTTTCCTACTATCCCTATTTTTCCTAGTGTTTTGAGCATGAAAGGGTGATGTATTTTATCAAACACTTCTTCTACATCTATTGAAATAATCATATGATTCTTAACTTTAAGTCTATCTATGTGATGAATTGCATCTATTGATTTCTGGATATTCAAACGACCTTGCATCCCTGGGATGAACCCCACTTGGTCATGGTGCACTATCTTTTTAATATGTTTCTGTAAGCAATTTGCCAGAATTTTGTTAAGGATTTTTGCATCTATGTTCATCAGGAATATTGGTCTGAAATTTTATTTTCTTGATGTGTCTTCGTCTGGTTTTGGTGTCAGGGTGATACTAGCTTCACAGAATGAATGTGGAAGGGTTCTCTCCTTCTCTATTTCATGGAACACTTTGAGGAATATTAGTATTAGTTCTTCTTTGAAGGTCTTGTAGAACTTGACTAAGAATTCATCTGGTCCTGGGCTTTTCTTGTTTAGTAGGCTTTTGATGGCTTCTTCTATTTCATTGTTTGAAATTGATCTATTTAAATTGCATATGTCCTCCTGATTCAGTTTGGAAGGATCATATGTCTCTAGAAATTTGTCGATGTCTTCAAGATTTTCTGTTTTGTTTGAGTATAGATTTTCAAAATAGCTTCTAATTATGTTTTTGCATTTCAATGGTGTCTATAGTGATATTTCCTTTTTCATCACACATTTTAGTAATTTGAGTTTTCTCTCTCCTCTTCATTAATGTGGCTAAGGGTTTATCTATTTTGTTTATTTATTAAAGAACCAACTTTTTGTTTTGTCAATTTTTTGAATTGTTTCTGTTGTTTCAGTTTCATTGATTTCAGCTCTGATTTTAATAATTTCCTGTCTTCTACTACTTTTGGTGTTGATTTGTTTTTCTTCTTCTAGGACTTTAAGATGTAATGTTAGGTCATTTATTTGTTGACTTTTTATTCTTTTATTTAATGTGCTCCATGCAATGAATTTTTCTTAGTACTGCTTTCATAGAGTCCCAGAGATTTTGAAATGTTGTATCATCATTCTCATTTACCTCTAAGAATCATTTTTATCTCCTTTCTGATGACTTCTGTTATCCACGCATCATTTTATAGTGTATTATTTAGTCTCCTGGTGTTGGAGTAGTTTCCGTTTTTTTTTATCACTGGTTGATCTAATTTCATTCCATTATGATTTGAAAGAATATAAGGTAGTATCTCTATTTCTTTGTATTTAATAAGAACTGCTTTGTGGCATAAGTCTATTTTAGAGAAGGATCCATGTGCTGCTGAGAAGAAAGTGTATTCATTTGTTTCTGATGGAGTATTCTATATATGTCTTGTTAAGTCTGAATTATTGATTGTGTTATTGAGTTATACAGTTTCTTTGTTCAGTTTTTGCTTGGAAGATCTATCCAGTGGTGAGAGAGGTGTGTTAAAGCCACCCAGTATTATTGTGTTGTGGTCTATTTGGTTCCTGAAATTGAGAAGGATTTGTTTGACCTTTGGGGCATAAATATTTACAATCGTTACATCTTACTGATTCACAGTTCCCTTAAGCAGTATGAAATGTCCTTCTTTATCCCTTCTGACTAACTGTGGCTTAAGTCCACTTTATCTGATATGAGGATGGAAACCCCTGCTTTTTTACTGAGTCCATGTGCGTGGTATGTTTTTTCCCATCCTTTTACCTTTTATTTGTGGTTGTCTTTTTCAAGGAGAGGCATCTCTTGAAGGCAGTATATTGTTGGGTCTTTTTTTTAAATCCAATCTGCCAGTCTATGTCTTTCGATTACTGAGTGTAGGCCATTAACATTCAGGGTTATTATTGATAAATTATTTGTATTCCTGGTCATTTTGGCTTATTTTTTATTTTTAACTTGACTTGGTTTCTCCTTGATTGGTTTTTCCTTTTAGGGTATTTCCTCCCTTTGCTGACTTACACTGTTGTTTTTCATTTCCTCCTCATGGAATATTTTGCTGAGAATGTTCTGTAGCACAGGCTTTCTATTTGTAAATTCTTTTAACTTTTGTTTATCATGGAAGGATTTTATTTCATGATTAAACCTGAAGATTAGTTTTGCCGGATATAAGATTCTTGGTTGGCATCCATGTTCTTTCAGAGTTTGAAATATGTTGTTCCAGCTTCTTCTAGCTTTTAGGGTCTGGGCTGAGAAATCTGCTGATATCCTTATTGGTTTTTCCCTATAGGTAATCTGATGCTTTTCTCTCACAGCCTTTAAAATTCTGACTTTATTTCGTATGTTGGGTATTTTCATTATAATGTGCCTTGGTATGGATCTGTTGTAATTTTGTACATTTGGTGTCCTGTAAGCCTCTTCTATTTGATTTTTCATTTCATTCTTCAGGTTTGGGAAATTTTCTGATATTATTTCATTGAATAGATTGTTCATTCCTTTGGTTTGTATCTCTGCGCCTTCCTCAATCCCAATAATTCTTAAATGTGGTCTTTTCATGTTATCCCATAATTCTTAGAGATTCTTTCATGATTTCTTGCCATATTTTCTGTGTGGTTAACTTTATTTTCAAGATCAAATATTTTGTCTTCATTGTCTGAGCTTCTGTCTTCTAAGTGATATAGTCTGTAGGTAATGCTTTCTATTGAGTTTTTAATTTGGTTTATTGTTTTCTTCATTTCAAGAATTTGTTTGATTTTTTAAAGAATCTCTATCTCTTAATTAAATGATCTTTGCATCCTGCATTTGCTCTTTTAACTGTTTATTGAAGTGATGACTCATTGCCTGCATTGCTATTATATCATCCTTTACTTCACAGATCATTTTAATTATGTACATTCTGAACTCTTTCTCTGACATTCCTTCTACCATGCTGTCAATGGATCTATTAATATGGTTTGTTTGGGGCATTTTCTTCCCTTTTTATTCATATTGTTTGTGGATCTTCCCCTCTAGCAGTGTGGGTCTGAGCTATTACAGTTTCCCCCCTGTAAGTTTATAGTGTCCCTATAGCTTTCCAATATTTCACCTTTAAGAGGGAGATCAATATTAACAGCACCCAATACAAACAATATGCAGCCTTAAACCAAATAGTCCCTTTTAAGACATTAATAGTATTATCATAATAAACAGAGAGGATGATTTCAATTATTATCTATAGTATAACCAATAGGTTTGCACTGAGGTCTATAAGTTCTAGTGGTGGACACGAAGATGGGGAGGGGTGTAGGATGTAAGGTTAGTGGGATAAGAAGTAAATGTATAAAGGTACTAGATCACAGGAAGAGTAAAAACAGAATCAAAAGAAGTTGATTGCTAGCATGAGAAAAGGAGAAGGAGACTCCAAGGAAACAGGTAAATAAGAGGAAAATAAAGAGAGTGAGAAAAATTAAAAATTTAAAAATTAAAAATTAAAATAAAAAAACCTACATTATAACTGTCATATACTATTCAAACCTCCCAGTCTTAAGTAGTGTGATGCATGAAAGGTACCTGACAATGAGCTTTTAGTCTCCAGCAGGTGTCTCAGGATGGGAGCTGCCCCACCAAAAGATGGCAGCTTCTGCTTCAGGATAATCCAAGATGGCTGCAGAGGCTTCAGAACATGTTGGTAGATAGGAGCCGCAGTGCACAGGTGCTGAGTCCGTGTGGGTGAGCAGGCCTGGATCCTGGAGCTCCCTATATCTGTGTTTCCATATTATATGGCTATTGCATACTGTGATCTCTCCTTCCTGCCTTGATTTGGACTAAGTATTATGAGGCTATGCCTTTAACACCAACAATCCTTACTATCAATGTCTCTTCAGTTCATTTGTTCATTTGAAACACGTTCTCTAGAATCCCTCAATAAGAGCTCATAAGAACAGAATTTCTTACCTTCTTGCATGTTGATAAGAGTTACGTAAGTTGTTTGCACATAAAAGTCAGTTATTCTAGATATGAATCCCTGAAGAGCATTTTTCCCTTGAATACCTTAAAATACTCATTCTTTCCTACCAGAAAGTATTGTTGTCAAAAAGTCTGATGATAAGCTAATTTTCCCTCCCCTTTATAAGCCATTTTCTCCTTTTGACTACATGCCAAATAATATTTTTCTTCTTAAGATGTAGTAATTTCACTAGAATGCAATTTGGTGCTGGTTGTTTAGGATCAATTTTGCAGGTATATTCTGGGTTTGTGTTCTTTCAGTCACCAGGTTCAGATTCTAGCATCATTATTATTATTTGAGGAAATTTTTTTCTTAAATTACAATTTCTAGTGTTTTCTGTGTTTTTTTAGCTTTGGTTTTCTTTTGGAGGTAGATTCCTATTACCATGTGCTGGATATTCTATACCTCTGTTCAATATTTGCCTTGTCTCTCAATTATCTTACCTCTTTTTTTCACTTCCTTTTTTTTTAGTATTATTTTTTGATTCATTGTATACAAATGGGATACAACTTTTCATTTCTCTAGTTGTACATAAAGTAGAGTCACACTATTTATGTAATCATACATGTACATAGGGTAATGATGTTTGTCTCATTTCATTATCTTTCCTTTCCCTACCCACTCCCCACCCCTAATTTCCCTCTACAAATTCCATCCTGCCTCCATTCTTCCCTTTCCTGCCCCCACCATTATGTGTCATCATCCACTTACCAGCGAAAACATTCAGCCTTTGGTTTTTGGGGATTGGCTTATCTCACTTAACATGATATTCTCCAACTCCATCCATTTACCTACAAATGCCATAATTTTATTCTTCTTTATGGGTGAATAATATTCCATTGTGTATATATACCACAGTTTCTTAATCCATTCATCTATTGAAGGACATCCAGGTTGGTTCCACAATTTAGTTTTGTGAATTGAGTTGCTATAAACATTGGTGTGGCTGTATCACTGTAGTATACTCATTTTCACTTCTTTTTAAAAATTTTTAATTTGTTCTAATTAGTTGTATATGACAGTAGAATGCATTTATACATTTTGATAGATCATACATAAATAGAGTGTAATCTCCCATTTTTCTGATTATACATATTTCAGGATCACATTAGTCATGCAGTCATACATGTCCATGTGGTAATAATGTCTGTTTCACTCTACTGTCACTCCGTCCCCCATACCCCTTCCCCTCCCTTCATTTCCTTCTACCTAATATAAAGTAACTCTATTCTTCCCTACCCCCCCCCACCTTATTGTGAATTAGCATCTGTATATCAGAAAGAACATTCGACCTTTGGTTTTGGGGTTTGACTTATTTCACTTTGATTTTTGCAAATTTACTCCTTATACCTGATTTTACTCCGAAGGCATTATTTTGTTATTTATTTACTCCTGTTCTTCTAGTTTGGTCTTCATTTCTGAAATGACTTTTTTCTTTTCTAATTCCTTCCTGGATTTAGCATACAATCTCTGAATAGATTTTCAATTTTCACTTACATTGTTCCTGAAATATTTTCTTAAAGACTCTTAGTTCATTTTGAAACAGTAGGTTACAGTTTTGTTCTGTTCTGTATGTTTCACTTACTGGCATACTTCCATTGTAGAAAAGTTCCAGGTACCTTATTCTCTTTATTCTTTTAATAGTTCCCTGTTGGTTTGCCCTCAGTGTTCTTATTATGGTGTTTGTTTTTATGTGATCACAGTTTTTTCCTGGGTTTCTGAGTTTACAGTGCTACCTCTTTCAGTAGGTTTTTGCACTATTTTAAAACATGGGCTCTCATCTCTGGTGATTTCTGGTTTTCTCTACCCAAAGTGCCTCCATCTTTTCTATGTAGAAGAGTTTTTTTGGTTGTTGGTTTTAATTTGAATTGCCAAATATTTTCCATTAAGACCCAGATTATTCTCTCTGTAAGTGATCTGAGATGATCTGTGAAATGGTTCACTATTCTCTTGACCCAGAAAACCCCACAAAACCATGTAAATCAAAATGTTCAAATCTTCACTTTCACTTTAAGAACATCCATGAAACTGCCCAGGCCATCAAGTGTGTGCACATCCAAAAAAAATCAAGTATCTTTTTTCTTTTTTTGTAACTCTTTATTTTTTAAAAATTTATTTGTTCCTTTTAGTTAAACATTACAGTAAAATGTATTTTGACATATATTACATACATGGGTTATAACTTCCCATTTTGTGACTATACATGATGTGAAGTTATACTGGTCATGTATTCATTTATGAACATAGGGAAGTTATATCTAATTCATTCTACTGTCTTTCTTATTTCCATCCCCCTTCCCTTCTCTTCATTTCCTTTGTCAATCCAGTAAACTTCTATTCTTCCCTTCTCCCCACTTCTTGTGAGTTACATTCACATATCAGAGAAAACATTCAGACTTTGGTTTGATGACTGGCTTATTTCACATAGCATAATAGTCTCCAGTTCCATCCATTTACCAGCAAATGCCATAATTTCATTCTTCTTTATGACTGAGTAATATTCTATTGTGTATATGTACCATGTTTTCTTTATCCATTCATCTGGGAAGGACATCTAGGTTGGTTTCCTAACTTAGCTTTGTGAATTGAGTTGCTATAAACATTGATGTGGCTGTATCACGATAGAATTTTGATTTTAAGTCCTTTGGGTATAAACCAAGGAGTGGGATAACTGAGTCAAATGGTGGTTCCATTCCAAATGTTCTGAGGAATTTCCATACCACTTTCCAGAGTGGTTGCACATATTTGCAGTCCCACCAGCAATGTGTGAGTGTACCTCTCCCCCACATCCTAGCCAACATTTATTTTTACTTGTATTCTTGATAATTGCCATTCTGACTGGAGTGAGATGAAATCTCAGTGTAGTTTTAATTTACATTTCTCTAATTGCTAGAGATGATGAACATTTTTCAAATATTTGTTCACCAATCATATTTCTTTTTCAGTTCCTTTGCCCATTTATTGATTGACATATGTGTTTTCTTGGTGTTTTTTTTTTTTTTTTTTTTTTTGAGTTCTTTATATATCCTGGAGATTAATGCTCTCTTTGAGGTGCAGGTGACAAAATTTTCTCCCATTCTGTAGGATCTCTGTTCATGTTCCTGATTTTTCCCTTTGCCTGAAGAATATTTTTAGTTTGATACCATCCCATTTATTGATTCTTGACTTTACTTCTTGTACTTTAGGAGTCTTGTTGAGGAATTCAGTTACTAAGTTGACATGATAGAGATTTCAGCCTACTTTCTCTTCTAGTAGGCACAGGGTCTCTGGTCTAATGCCCAGGTCCTTGATCCACCTTGACTTGAGTTTGTGCAGTGTGAGAGATAGGGGTCTATTTTCATTTTGTTACATATGAATTTCCAGTTTTTCCAGCACCATCTCTTGAAGAGACTATCTTTTCTCCAATGTATGTGTATGGTGCCTTAGTCTAGTATGAGATAACTGTATTTATGTGGGTTTGTTTCCATGTCTTCTGTTCTGTACCATTGGTCTACATGTCTATTTTAGTGCCAATGCCATGCTGTTTTTGTTACTACAGCTCTGTAGTATAATTTAAAGTCTGGTATTGTGATGCCTCCTGCTTCACTTTTCTCACTGAGGATTGCTTTGGCCATTCTGGGCCTCTTATTTTTCCAAATGAATTTCATGACTGCCTTCTTTATTTCTATGAAGAACATCATTGGAATTTTAATAGGAATTGCATTGAAACTATATAGTGCTTTTGGTGGTATGGCCATTTTAACAATATTAATTCTGCTTATCCAAGAACATTGGAGATCTTTCCATTTTCTAAGTTCTACTTCAATTTCTTTATTGTTCTGTAATTTTCACTGTAGCAGTCTTTTGTTAGATCAATTTGCAAATATTTTATTTTATTTTTTGAGGATTTGGGGACTGAAATAGTCTTCCTAATTTCTCTTTCAGTTCATTCATCATTGACCTATCGGAATGCAATTGATTTATGGGCATTAATTTTATATCCTGCTATTTTGCTGAATTCATTTATGAGTTCTCCAAGTTTTCTGGAAGCCATCAAGTATCTGAAAAGTCACTTTAAATGAGAGATTACACTCTATTTATGTATCTATTTATGATCTATCAAAATGTATAAATGCATTCTACTGTCATGTACAATTAATTAGAACAAATAAAATTAAAAATTAAAAAAAAAAGAAGCAACATGTACCATTCTGGCATTACAACGGCAGAGTTTGGAAGTATGCCCAGGCCAAAAAGTGGGGCTGGACACAGAGTTGGTGGCCCAAAAGGAATGCTGAATATCTGCTGCATGTGCTTAAAAATGTAGAGAGTAATGCCAAACTGAAAAATTTTAAAGTAGATTCTATGATCATTAAACACACCCAAGTTAAAAAAAAAAAGCGCCCAAGATGTGCTGCTGTACTTAGAGAACTCATGGGAGCTCCAGCCACGCTGAGGTCATCTTCACCACCTCTCATCAAGTTTGTTCCCAAAGCAAAAGAGGGAGGTGGGGAGGGGGGAGTAATCCAGAAGAAACAAAAGAATAAAAACTTACAACATGAGAATAGACTCACCATGAAATAAATGCAAATCAATGTTTTTTTTTTAAATTCAGATGATTGACACGTCTTGAGAAGTTCCAAGGGTTTGGTTGCACTGGGCCCACATTCCCACACAGCAACAGTTAGCTGGAACTCAGCAGCATCATGCCCCTGGGATGGATCTCAAGCTCTCCAGGTCCTTATGGTCCCAGCCCCGAGGCAGTTCCACTGGCCTCGTGATCCATTGACACCATCTTCCCGGCTCTCCACCTACATGAAGACATTTACACTTGTGACCTCTCTTCTACAATAAGTGACACTGAATGGGAACTATTCAGGAGCCCCTGACCTACCTACCCAGTGTCTCCTCCGTTCTGAATGCCCTGAGGCATTTGCCCCTTCCAGATTTTCCTCCTGGAGTCCCCTGGGGCATTTTGGTTTCTCCTTTCCCAAACCTCCTACATTCATATCCTGACCCCATAAACACACTTAAAAATGTTAAGACCTCCAAGGGACACAGTCCATAGGAGAAGGTGCCAAGGCCCATCCAAGAGTCAGACAAGCTGGAAGCACAGAGGCCAGTTTTAACATGATGTAGGCAGGCGACGGGAGGACAAGATCAGCCAGGAACCAGGTTTAAGTGGGTGGGGCTGTGGAGGAGGAAGCAAATCAAAGCCCCTGGTTCTATAAATGGAGCTGGAACAAATAAATATTAGGCTAGGACAATAAAGGGCAGTTATTAAAAAAAAAAAAAAAAGAAAAGGAAGGAAGGTTAGGATCTGGATACGGAGTGGGTTGGGTCAGGATGTGTTTTGCAGGTAGTGTCTCTGCCTGCTGTAACCCTTTTATATGCAGCCTGTGCTCAAGTGTGAAAGATCACTATTCAGCAGACACCTTTGGGTAACACCCTTAAGCTCATCAATATTGAGGCACACAGAGTCGCTTCCAGTTCCCTGGAGGGCTTCATGATCCCACATCTGTAGAGAGTACCTATTGTTTCTCTTTTCTTGGTAGTTCTCCATCTTTGTCCAGGCAATAAAACACCTCAGATATCACCTCCTCCAAAGCCATCATAGGCTGAATGAGGTTCTCCACCTGCATGCTCTCTCTTAGCAGAGATTCCCATCACACTGAATCATTCTGTTCCTTATTTGCCGCTATTAAGTTAAAAATTCCTTGAGAACAAGAGGAGGGTTTCACTAAATTGTGTATCTCTTATACCTACTATGTTGCAGGTGTTCAACAATGTCTCTAACCGCTTCCAAAGTCATACATATGGTACAGACTGGAGTTGGAACCAGTGCTCATTCACAGGAGGCCACGGGAGAGCAGCTGCCTCACCCGTCACAAGCAGTTCTGAGAGTCTGTGTGAGCTACAGTATCTGACCACACCATCAGCATCTTTCATCTTCTAGGACTCCCTTTTTAATCATTTTAATTATTTTATTGCAGGTTTCATCAGAGAGACAACTTAAGGGAGACAAAGAGACAGCCAGACCTCCTGAGTTATTGTTCAAATTTGGGAACAATGTCCTATTACTCATGAAAATCTGAGGACAGACAAAGGATTTCACAATCAACTGTCATCATTGTTCATGAGTTTCAAAGAGAACATTCAGAGGCAGAAACATGGTCTGGACAGGAGACATATGGTGGGTGGGAGGACAGTGGAGAGCCATCCATCAGTGGGGAAATGGGCATCCTGTGACTTTCATTCCTGAGGTGCAGGATTGCAGGGAGGGTCCATGGGTCAAAGCTATGATCTGTACAAAGTAGATTGACCAACCTGGACCTGGACCTGGACCTCTCTTCTCCGTCCAGCTAAGGCCTGTGGGTTCCTTTCTACAGACTGTGACCTTGAGGAAATGTAAGAATCCCACAGTCAGAAGCTGAGGATAATGGGACAAACTGTCAGTCCACTGTAACCCTGGGTTCTGATCCACAAATGGACTTTAGATCCAGTTGGAACCCTCAACTTAATCTGAGCTTTAGTTCTGGAAATTGAAGCAATACTTTCTACCTAGACCCTATTTTGTTGACTTACCTGCTACTTTCAATCCTGGCTGCAGTTAGCCTCATCTGGAGACTTTTAAACATACTAATGCATGAACTTTACTGAAGACCAAATGAATCAAAATTTCTGGGGATGGGACTTGAACATCAATATTTTTTAAAGCTCCCATGAGCTTAAGTGATCTGATTCTCTATATCGAATTACTCTAAAACTTAATGACTTAAAACAATAAGCATGTGATGTCTCACAGTTCTGTGGATCTAGGAGTGGTGTAACTGGGAAGTTCAGCCTAAGAATGTCTCATAAGGGTGCAGGCAAGACGGTAGTGGGAGGCTCAAGTTCTCTTTTTGAGATGGTCCTTTCACATGGCTATTGGCTGGAGGTCTCAGTTACATGGCCACATGGATATCTCCATAGGTTTTCTTGAGCATCCTGAAAACATGGCTGCTGGCTTGCCCCAGAGCAAGTGATCTAAGAAAGAAAGCACAAATAAGAGCTATAATGAGGTTTCTGACCTAGCCTTGGAAGTCACACCCCATCATTCCCACAGTGTCCTCTTGTTTACATGGACTGGACCTATACAATGTGGGACTACATAGGGACTCATGTACAGATGGTAATGATGCTCTTTGGGGACCATTATTGAAACTACCATACCAGGTATCTAAAGTGCAAGTAGGGTTGAGATTACTGCTTCCAGTTCTTTTGGGGTCTCTTAGTTTTGTCTTGCTTAGTTCCAGGGTGAACTAGGACATTTTTCTTTTAATAGATTTACAAATTTAAGCTCCTGGACATTTTAGGTGCTGTTGAGAAAGGATGGGAAATGGAAGGATGGGGGCTTTCAGGTCCCTCCTAAATGTGCTCACACATTACTTCTAAGGTCCCTTCATACATTTCTTTCATTTGATTCTGAAGCAGACAGGACTTATTACTGTTTATTCTCATCATATGACAGCCACCATTGTTTGGGTCTTTTTAACTATAATGAATCCTTTTGCACATAATTCTTTGTTCCGCTAACAAATCTGAATTCCCATGAGGTAGATTCTACAATGTGAAAATACTTATTCAAATCTTTCTCCACCTCCCTGTATAGAAAGGTTGTTATTTCTGTCATTGTTTTTCAAGTTCTTCTTATTAATTTATTTTTAGCTTGTGAATATAATCATCACACCAATATTCCAAATTGAGCAATTGTCTCCCTGCAATCATGGGGTAAATTTCCAAATCCTCCTTAAGGCTAGTGGGCTTGACATGAATGACCTCTCTCTTGACCTCCACCCTCAACCTCATGTCATTTGCCCCTTGATCACTGAGTTCTGGAAACACAGGCCTGATTTTAGCTCCTAAAAATACTGATCTACTGCCCTCCACAGGGCCTTTGCATGGGTTCCTATTCTAACTCAGAGAACTTGCTCTCTCACCAGAAAATGATGGCTGGGCTCTTGTGCTGTGGTGCGGAGGGCTTTTATCAAGTAACCCTGAATCTTTCCAATTCACCCTGCTCATTATGAGCATCCACGTCTGTGAGTTTCCATTTGGCCTTTAAGATGCTGCTTGGCAGACTTTCCACAAAGGTGAAGTGAATTGACTGTAATTATTTAATGATACCTCAAACTATTTGCTTGTTCTGTGACCCATGTTTCTGTTGCTCTCAGGGGATCCAGAAGAAGCAAAAATAGTTCAACAACAGCCTCCACTGTCCCCAGGCCCTGAGCCAGGTGCTCAGTGCAGCTGGGTTTGGCAGGTTGAAGAATAGAAGTGCAATTAGAACCCTGTCCTTCACTAGTTCCCAAATTCCCATACTAACCAAGTGTTTTAGTAAGTTTTTTCATCACTGTGACCAAAAGACCTGACCAGAATGATTAGAGGAGGAAGTTTAGTTGGCTCACAGTTTCAGAGTTCCATAGACAGTTGACCCCACAGCTCTGGGTCCCATGTGAGACAGACCCTCATGGCAGAAGGGTATGGAGGAGGAAAGTAGCTCAGGACCTGGCACTCAGGAAGCAGAGAGAGGCCCACTTACCAGGGACCAAATAGAAACTCCAAAGGTACACCCCCAGTCACCTATCTCCTCTAGCTACATCCTACTGCCTAGAGTTACCACTCAGTTAATCCACATCAGGGATTAAACCACCAATTAGGTTATAGCTCTCATAATCTAATCATTTCACCTCTGAAGTTCTTGCACTGTCTCATATGTGGGCTTTTGGGGGACAGCACATATCTAAACAATAACACCAAGTCATATTCCCCAGTCCTTATTTTTACTATGTAACGCAAAGAGCTTCAGTTTCCTCATTTACAATACTGGGTTCCATAATAATTTTCTACTGGATATGTTGTAAAAATTAGATGATGTCATGCACAAGAATTAACGAATGCTTAATATATGCTCAATAAATGTAAATTTTCTCTCTGTAGTCCTCATTGAGGACTACAGAGATGCAAGAATCTTTGTTCACAAGAAGGAAGTAGAAGAGAGAAAATAATGAAAGTTGATCTGAGGACTTTCTCTGGACTCCCAGAACTCACTGTCCCCATATTCCTTCCCTGTCTGGGTTTTAAAAGGAGAAGTTAATTGCAACCTGAGAGAATCAGGTCCAGACTGAGACATGCACTTCTCAGATTCCTTTTCAGGTTATTTTGTGTGCAAATCCAGTCACAGAGGCACAACTTCCTTGGACTAGTTATGCTCTTGTTTTCAGTTCCTCCAGTGGTCTTCAGGGTCACTAAAAGCTGTTGTCCCCAGGGTCCTCACTGAACTCCTGCCCTTAATATTTATAATCCTCTCGTTTTCTCCTTCCTGGCTTCCCAGACAGTAGTGCAGACAAAAAGACCATTTATAACAGCTTTTCTGACAGTTGGACATTATTTAATTACAACTCCTGGCAGCCACATAGTGTGCTGGAGGCTATTTAAAGTTCTAGATGGCAGGAGGAGAAATGAGGAAACTTACAACTCTGGGTGGGGGGGTGAGGAAAGCCAGGGTGGACCACGACCAGGATTCTCAGGCCCACTCTCTGAAGAGGTGTTTCTCGGAACCTTCACCTGTAGCATTGGAGTCTGTGCAGAAAGACAGACATGGTGTCACCCGCCAAGGCATGGGAGTGGGGGATGCAGGATAATCAGCCTCAAACTAGATAACACAGTTGTTTATCCAGATCTGCAGCTGTGCTTTACAGAGCAAGAAACCAAAGCAGAGAGGAGAGAGGGCTTGTCCAAAGCCACACGGTAGCAGGTACAATTCTGAAGAAGTCACTTAGACATTCTAAGCCTTGGTGCTGCCTCTGTGAACCAATTTTCCACAGAGCAGCCACACAGTGGTAGTGTTATCTTAGAGAGCTGAACTGCTGCCCATGTCATTCTGGGTGGGATAGGAGGAGTATGACCACAGTGCCAATGTTTGGTCATCTGGTCAACCTCAGGACAGTCATTAGTTTTCCATTTTGCTGGACTTTTGGTAGCTGCATCCAGGGTTAGGAGGGAGGATCCCACACTCAATGGGGCAGGGGCTAAGAAAACAAGTCTACCACAGGTCCCTACACCATCCCTATAGATCATTCCCCAGGCATACAGACTCTGGCCAGGTTGCTAATCTCAGCAGCCCTGAACAGCAGGCCAGCACTTCCTTTTGACTGAGTCTGGGACTGGACTGAGCATGCAGGAAGTTGGTTAGGGAAGGCTCTGCAGCAAAAGGCTAAGTATGAATACAAATAGTAATAACAATGATCATAATAATCGGCTGAAGGCTGTTTCCACCAGCACTGTTATTGCTATTAACATGTCACCATTATGACATTTTTATGAAATATATATTATTTACATTACTGTAAAGGTGAGGAAATGAAAGCTTAGGGAAATTAACTACATCATAAGGTTCCCTAGCCACAAATAGGACCAGAATTCAAACCCAACTCTGATTCTAGAGCCAGTCATCTTTCCACCACACCAGTAGTTCTCAATCCTAGTTGCACATCAGAACTCCCCAGTGTATATTTAAAACATACCAAGACCTAGGTTTTATGCAGAGCAATTAAATCAAACTCTCTTCAGGTACAATCCTAGAATCAGTATTTTGTAAGGTTGGAAGTGATTCTCTCTATTCGGAGGCAGATCAGGGAAGAGGCACCAATTAAGAAAGATGTTGGAGAAGAATTTTAAAGAATAAAGAGGTTTGCCAGCAGATACAACAGGAAAACACATTCCAGGAAGAGACCTGTGCAAAGACCAGAACCCCAAAACTGCAGGGTATGAGCAAGCAGTGTGTACTCCTGAAGTATTGCTTAGGTAAAAGGGTACTGAGGATGGGCTACCCAGGAGAGGGGGCTAGAAAGGAAGGAAGGCCAAAAATGGAGGTCTCCATAATCATGCAAAGGAAGGTGGACCTTACCCTGAAGACAGTGGCTCCAAACTGAACAGCTCTCGGCATGGATTCCCACATTGTTTTAATGTATGGCATAATAAGGAGAATCCTCTGTCCTATTCTTCCCTAATGCACCTTCTTTTCCCTGGCCCTACTACAAACTCACAGAAAAGGAAACTCCCTTTTGCCCTGTGCTACTCATATTTGTCTATCTCCAATTGGACATGAATGAATGAATGAATGAATGAATGAAGAATGAGTTTGCCACCAGTTCTCCCCCAACTCCCTACACTGGCAAGCTGTTGGGGCTTCTTCACTTCAGTCCTTGGATTCACAGCAACAGTCACCCTGGCAGGGAGCTATAAAGTCACCACTGGGTTCCCTTCCCCCATGCCTACTTTAAAAGAGGAAGGCTCCCATGTCTACAAAAGGGAAATGACTTTCCTAGGTGCACATGGATCCTCAAGGATGTGGATGGAATTTGTCCAGTTTTTCTCCCTCATATATTCCCATTCAAGGAAGCAAACCAAGTCCAGAACAAAACAGCAAAGTTAAGGATTTCCTCTTCCAAGTCCTCTCCATAATACCTCTTCTGATTGTGCCCCTTCCTCCTTTCATATGCCCCCCAGCCTTCCTGGTGACCAAGACTTGTTCCAAAATACTACCCTCGTCCACTGTCTCTGAGAACCCATCTGCTTTTCATCATGACCTTTTATTCCACCAGAACACATCATCCTGTTCTCCATCCCTGCCATTATATCAGTGCTTTCCAAGGAAAAGTAGAATTTGCACTACACTAACAACTAAAAGGTAATGTCCCAACTCTTCCCACTTCCTCTGATTTTGGAGTAACACCTTAGAATTATCACATGCAGTTCAAGTTCATTTTAAATTCTCTTTAATGTCCCTTTAGTTCTGACACTTAGGACTCTAACTGACCCAGGAGCAGGCAAGAGAGGGCTCTTTAAGACTTAAAAAATCTGATTACACTTATCTCGTCCCAATTTCCAATCTATCTTGGTAGCCTAAAGTGAGCCATGGTAGGAATATTTATACCAGGGGAATGGGCAAATACTACAAATCCAGGTCTTTCTTAGGAGGTGGGGGAGCTGATTGACTAGCACCCCACCATATTCTTCTCAGTCCAAAGCAAGTGTCTCCATCTTCAAAAAGATGCCCGAGAGCAAATGATGTCTTAACAGCAGGTTGGATGAGGAGGTGGCTTTAGGTTGGCACCAATGTGGCTTTTCATTTCCTATTCCAGGTCTTGGGTTCATGTTATTCTTTCCACCTGGAATTCTACATCTGGATCATGCATATTCCAATCTCAAATTCTACTACCAATACTTTACAAACCAGCTGTTTAAAACCTCCATTTCCCTAATCAAGATTCAACTCTCCCTCCTCTGGTTGTGGAATACCTGCCTGTACATATTCTCTCTCCACCTAGACAGCAGTCTCCCTGAAAGTCAGAACCACTTCTTGCCCACTCCCTCTCCCAACTGGCCTGGCACAGGATCCTGCCAACACTGGATATTCAATAAACATCTGGGCAATGGGAAGTTCACCATTTGGTGGATATGCAGAAGGCATATGCTTTCTTTTCTTTATGGGCTACTTTTATTGGGAATACTGTACAAGCTTATGATAATGAATTTACATGATGAAAAATGATACGTAACAAAAACGAAGCCTCCCCACTCTCCATCCTTTATTCCTTCAATGCCATTCCCAATCCAAGGCAAGCAGCATAACCAGCATCATGTGAATCCTTCCAGGAAGAATCTAAGCATACATAGCACCTAGGTCTGAGAATGGACATTTTCATCTGGATCAAATAGATGCTGTTCTGTACTTTTCCCCATAATATGTCTGAAAGATAGTTCTATAAACACAACTAGACCAACCTCATTCTTTTTCAAGGCTGTGTGATGCTCATCATATTAATGGATCATATTTTATGTAACCAATCCCTGGCTGATGGAAATTTAACTTGCTTCCTGCCCTGGATATCACCAAGAGTGCTGTAATTAGTATCCTGGTACATACATCTTTGCCAAGTTATACAAGCATATCTGTGAAAAGCATATCTAAAAAAGGAATTGCTGGATCAACAAGTAGGTATGTTTTTAATTTTGATAAATATTGCTACATTTTTCTCCAAAAACAGAGACCTGAATATTGTTCTCTCCCCAACAATCTTTATCTGCTTCTTCATTCTTACCCATGACTCATTTCTACCTTTTCTGGCATTAGAAGCCACAATCATAATTCTAACAGTCATTCCACCAAATGCTCAGATAATGAAAAAGACCAGCTTTGTGGTACCATGGCACAGGCTTGGAAAGATCACTCATTCCTCAGATCAGCAAGTGTCTCAGCCTCAGTGGGTGTGCCTCGTAACATTATTTTTTCAGCACTCCCAGTTCAATCTCTTTAAGGTGCTTCTTATCATTGCCCATAGATCAATAGCCAAGATAGTGGGGAGACCCAGCACACATTTATCATTTACCTTAGTCACACCTCCAGGGTATGGAGAAGAGACCCCAATCAGAACAAGCAACACTTCCCCAGCTGTCTGGGCAGCAAGGCATGCACATCCTCGGTCTCTAGGGTGGATTCTCAGTTTAGATCTGGATGTCACACTCCAAGAGGCATAGGGGAACTGAAGATTAGAATAAGGTCCAGTGCTACCCAACCGGTATGAAGCCAAAAGCCCAGGAATTCCTGAATTCTATTATCTGCATAGTGGAATTTCAAACTAGGGAGTTATAGCTAAAGAAGAAACACAAAATAAGGAAGGAACAATCTTTTCATGGCTGGCAAGTGCTCAGTGCCCTTGAAATAATCACTCTGGAGTACACACATGTGCGTGTGTGCACACACACAAACACACACACACACACATATGCTGATGGCTGGAGTGAGTCCTCTTGCTATTGATTCTAAGATTGGTTCAGTTAACAGAGCAGAGTGGACCTGGATGCAGGCACAGGGCACAGAGGAGGTAGAACAGAGACATAGGTGAGCCTGCCCTGAGGTGCCCTGCCTGGCCTCCCCTGTCCTCTCAGTGACCTGACTACAAAGTGGATGCCACACATATGTTGTGAGCTCTTCACTCGTGGTGGTCCTACCCACTAGTAAAACAACCCAGTGAATGTCCTGGATCCCAAAGTGGCAATTGTCCTCTCTTAGGGGTAGTTAGGAAAGAAACAAGTAGAGGAACTGAAGGAGGTGGGGGCAGAGCCCCTCCTCAATAATCAGCATAGTAAAGGAGTTTAAAAGTGGGTCCAAAGTCACCTGTGCCCCTGATCTCATCTGTCTGACTTGCCTTTACATCCCCAGTGCCTGGTATGAGAGGGCCCAGGGAGAGCTCACCCTAGAGGAAGGAAGTCTCAACATGACAAGATGACTTTCTTTTAGCTAAAGGGCATTATGGAACAGAGAATGAATACATTCTCTGTACTAAGGGTAATCTTGAGCCAGTGGGTAGAAGCTATAGAGAGACAGATATCAATTCAATTTATCAATTCAATTAAAAAAATGCTTTCAACAGACATATTATTCCAAATGAAGAATAATCTGCTTCAAGAAGTCATGATTTCCCCATCATTGGAAGCATTCAACAATAGAAACATTCTAGCAGGGTTTCAAGATTAGAGGCTCGGACTTTTGGGAATTAAAGATACAAGAAAATTGCATTGGATTCTATTCAGTGCCCTACCCTTTGGGCACCGACTGCAGCCCGCATGTGTTTAAGGCCTCTCTGTGGCCACTGGAGAAATGAGAACTCTAGTAAATTGCTGGTCGCCACCAAGGAATATCCACTCTCCAGGGGACTGGAATCTTTTTCTTTCCCTTTCGTCCCTTTGGCAAAGCGGAATCTGCCATTAAGCTGTCTGCTCATTTAGCCGCTTGCTCGCTGTCTATCGCAGGCACGGAGGCAGCAGTGGTGTATTGGTTAGATCCCAAGTAAATATTTTATCTCCAGCCTCAACAGAGGTGGAGAAATGTGCCTTTCAGAAACGAGCCGGGACACAGGGCTTCCTATTGGCAGGGCCTACTGTTTAGAGGAGAAGGGGGACTGTCATTCACAGCGACCATCAATCTTGAAGTCGGAACCACTCCGAACTCAGGTCCCCTAGAGTCAGAATTTGACAAATGGCAAAATAAACTCAGCACGCGTAGATGAATGAGGGGGGCCCCCAGCTATTAAAAAGCCATTGCCAGCTACTGCAACTGCACCGGGGCTCCAGCCTCAGCAGCCTGTGTGGGCCCCGCACTAGGTGGGAAGCGCAGACAGCACCTGCAGCAATTAGCAACTCAGTCCAGGCTTACTTGCTCCCCAAGCCCCACCACCCCTGTCAGGGATTCTCCTCCAGGAGTCACAAGATCTCCCAAATTAAAGCTGAACACTCAAACAGCAAAGATGAAGGCCCAGGGAGAAGGTAGAGAAGATTGGTGATGTCAGGGGCACGTGATTCACTGGCAAGGCCCCTGGAGTGCAAATGGAAAAAAGAGTAAGTGAGAACATTGACTGCTCTGAGCAATGGCCCGAGCTTGGTCAATTTGTTCAGCGATGGGAGGACAACAAGAAAATTAATGGATTGTACTTGTTAAGACTTTCGGATCCATGTGGTTTAGCTTGGGTCTGCCTTCCCTTCTCCTAAAAGGAGCTCATGAGTTCCCTCCAGAGCAGTGATGTCTCAAAACGTGGGACTGAGTCATGGCAGGAAGCCGGGCCCAGCAGACCCCCAGTGCCAACACAAGGCAGGGTCCCCTGTCCAGAGATGAACAGTGAGCCTGGAGGGCTGGGGATATGGCTCAGTTGGTAGAGTGCCTGCCTCGCAAGCACAAGGCCCTGGGTTCAATCCCCAGCACCCAAAAAAAAAAAAAAAAAAAAAAAAAAAACAGTGAGCCTGGGAAGTGTCTCCTGGCCAAGAGACGTAGACCGCTGCTCCTTTCCCTGCTCTACGTTGGCTAGAGCTGGATGGGCTGACTATGGAAATCTGATGCAGCTTCCCCTCTGCCCACCCCAGACCCACACAGGTTCCAGATGAAACAGGAAGGAGCTGGGGAGAGAACTGCAAATACCACATTTCAGTCAGTTTTCCACAGAAGGGTCAACCTCAGGGTCACAGGGACAAAACAGGTTCAGGATTCTTATCTTTTACCGGTTTCCTTCTCTCTTATTCGTTTGGTATTTCTGTCTCTGCCTCTCCCTCTTTCTTGATCCCCATCCCTGTTTTTCTCTCCAGGATATAATATGAGGCCCCAAATGCTCCCACCACACTGACGAGCTGCTGCTGTCAGTGGGCAGTGAGGGGACTGGGAGCATCCTGAATTAAATGGTCTCTCTCTCTCTCTCTCCCTCTCTCTCTTTCTCTCTCCTTATTCTCCCCCTCTTTGAAGACTCCAAGGACCCTCAAATGCAAGTCCTGAAGTTTGTTACATCTTCTAGTTCAAGAGAAAGTCATTTTAGATGAGTTTCACAGAGGGTAAATGACTTGCCCAGAGCCAGGGAGTAAACCAATAAATACAGTTAAAGACAAAGCTGAGATGCAACCCGGATCCCCAGAAGACGATATGACGGCTCCCGCTGGCCTTGGGAGAATGCCTGGAGACACACGCCAAAAGGCCACAGGCAGGAGGTGGGTCCCACTGACATGCAAGGATGAAACCCAACTGCATGTCCTGATTAGAAGAAAGGACAGGAAGCAAGGGGAGCTGTGGAGAGAGTGGTCGGGGAGCGGAGGAGACTCTTTGGACTCTGTTTGATCTGCGTATCTGGAGAACATTAAAAGATGTCATTTTGAGGAGTAGAGTGGGGCCTAATGCGATTTCAGTGACAGAACCAAATTAAAATTTAAAAGAGAAACGTGTTTGGCATTCTCAGACCTTGTTAAGAACTAGGGATAGTTCATATTCTCTCTCTCTCTCTCTCTCTCTCTCTCTCTCTCTCTCTCTCTCTCTCTCTCTCTCTCTCCCCACCACCACCAAGCACCCTGAAAGACCCTAGACTGCCTGCCTGCAGGGCCACCCTGGGCAAGTGAGTCCCAGGGGTAACTATGAAAAAGGAGCGCTCACCATAGCAGACTCGCGCATTCCAGTGAGGGACATCAAGCCCAGACTACAGTCATTGAGGTGGGGACAGGAAGGAATCACCCCAGCGGGCTAGGCAGGAGTCTGCTCACTTCATCCTCCCCTGGACCCAAGCCTCCTCCCCTCCCCGCTCCTCTCCTCTGCCTTCTGCCCTGCCCATGGGCATTGCCACCCAACCTAGAACACACCTTCTCTCATGCCCTCCATCCAGCCTGTCACCGCGTCCTCTTTCTTTTCAACTAGGCTTCCTCAGAGCCCTGCTCTCCGACGTCCTGACTGCTACTGCCTGGTGCGACTACTTGGGTTCTCTCCTCCGCCTTGGACATCTCTCTTGCCTACCCCCTTTCTTTACTCTTCTTGTCTCCCATCTGTGAATTCTACAAGTATCTATTGAGCCGCCCTCTGTCTCCCAAGTCTTAAGCTGGATGTTGGAGAAAGAAGCAGAGGGAGCAGGGTAGGCAAGTGAGGAGAGGCAGGAGCAAGATTTAGGAAGGACCCATTCTCTTTTATTTTAACCTCTTTTCTTTTTGTTTTTATTTATTTATGTATTTATTTTGATGTGGTGCTCAGGATCAAACCCAGTGCCTCACACATCCTAGGCAAGTGCTCTACCACTGAGCTACAACCCCAGCTCTGGGGACTCATTCTTGGGCTCATGCAAGCTCAGGGTTGGTACCTGCAGGGGGACCGCCTCAGACACCTCACTTGCTTCCTGGTAGTACTGGTCTTAAAATCAAGTATGAATGAAATGGAGTGGTTCTGCCTCTGTAGAACTTCCAAACTAGGGAGAGAACCAGCAAATTCATAAATTAATCCAGACAGTGCCTGAAGGAACAGTGCAGGGTGCTGGAGCATTCGCCGGGGGCCTGGCCCAAGCTAGGAGGGACATGGAGGGAAGACATTTGGACTGAGCAGTGGAGTGACCCAGGTCTCATGAGACCAAGACTGGGAAGGGGCAAGTCAAGACTGAGGGCAGAACGAATAGCATGTGAAACTCTGCCATGGAAGGGTGGGGCCCCGTGTGAAGAGCCGACAGGCCTGCGAGGAGGGTGGGTATGTCATGCTGGGGTGCCGGGGAAGAAAAGTGAGATGGGGCGAGGCTTTGCTGGCCAGGAAGGGAACTAGGGCGCTCAGCCAGGAGACTCAGAGTAGCCCTGGTAGAAATGGGGGTGGCTTGGGCCATGGTGGTAGCAATGAAGGGACAAGGAGCAGGCAGCTGGGAGAGAGAAGGAAGAGGTCAAATTGACCCTGTTTGCGTTGCAATCAGATCGGAGTTGGGGGCAGTTTAGAAAGCCTGTTGATTGATTGATGGTTACTCATTGGTGTTAATGGCCTTAATCAAGGGAAAAGATCTCAATAAAAACAAATGATTAGTCTTTATAATAGAAGTGTCAATGGACTCTTAATGAATGAATTTGCTAATTCTTCTTCCCTGCTGAGGCATTCAGTCTTGGATGGGAACATTTAGGACCTTAGCCCTGAGTCCAAGCTCCTGTTCTGGGGCTGTGTCATACTTCACTTGACCCAGAGAACCCTGGAAAGACACTCTAGGGAAAGCATGGTGCTCTCCAATTGTAACTCTTGTGTCCACAACTCTGGGGACCTCGATCATCATCCTCAGTCCCTCAGAGGCCACGTCCCTTAATGGTATGGGAACAGAGGGACCTTATTGGAAACTAGGAAGACTATAGGGCAGCCTGACCACAGCACCTTATCTAACTCTTTGCCTAAGGCAGCAGGTGGGGGCTCTTGGCACATTCCCCTTCATCTCTGTTACCCCTCAACTGCCACTCAGCTGCATGTCTTCTACCATAGCTTCACTTTTTTACCCTGCCCTAGACATAGAAGTCCATTATTCACATGCAAATTCATGATTACTTTCCTCTCTCTGACCCTTGACCTATAATAGGGTACCAACTTTTCTTGCTTTCTCCTCTCCTAGAAGCAGAAAAGATGATACAGACAATATACCTCTTGGCCTCCACCCATCCCTAGAAATACAGCTCATAACTACACCAAAGACCAAGGAAAACAGAACCTTCACTTCATCTCATGGATATTTTATAATGTTAGCCTCACAAACATCAGGATTTTAATTCTGATTCTACCTCTTCCTTACTGTCTGACCTTGGGCAAATGATGTGACCCATCTGGGCTTGCCTCTGTGAAGGAAGATAAATGTGGGCCTCAAGGATTGTTGCAGTGGGGATGACAGGAGGCCATGTGTGGGGTGTTAGCACAGTGACTCATCCTGGGAAGGCTGCAATAAGGAAGTGGCTCTTTCTCCCTTTCCCTCCAAAGGCAGAGCAGGATCAGAATGCATGGCATCCTGGTTATCCACAGCAAAGAACCACATGGGTTGCACAGATGTGATGGGACCTGACAATTGTGCTGGGTATCACACAGTGAACTCCCACCCCTTCCTTTTCAGCCTGGGGGAAAGCAATAGGACCCAGGACGACTGGAAAATGGCCAGCTGGGACATGAACTGAATGAATCAAAAATAATCAAGAGAAGCTACTGCCAAAATGCAGCTTTGAGTTTTGTTTGTATTTTGATTGAACTTTGAAGTAAACTATAGCACTCACAGTTTTTTCAAAATTCTCACAGATGCTTATCGACAGTTACTCCCATGATTTTGATCTCCTAAGTGCATTACACCCTAGAGTTGATGAAGCCATTTTACTTTATCTAACTTCACCCTCACAGTGATGCCACAATGTAAATTGGGTGTCAATTATCCTATTTCACAGATAAGGAAACAGAAGTTCACAGTGGTCTTACTCAAAAACCACTTCCTCAGACACTCAAAATCAGACAAGGGTTCTATAATAAAACGGTCCTCAACACTGGATCTGTAAATACCAAGGTTCTTCATTTTTTTTTCCCTTACCACTGCCTCCCTGGTTCTTAAACCACTGAATTGCTGGTTTAGAACATCAAATTGCTCTCTGAATCCCACCAGAACAGACAGATGCATCAGTTAGCTCCAGGCCTAAAAGAACCCATAGTACCTTTCTCTCCCTTCCCTTCCAACTCCTCTTCCTCCAAAATCAGCCCAGCAGGAAGGCTCACTTGCCCAGTGAGGGAGGCAATTTGAAAACTCTCTTTAATTACCATTTTAATTAACATCAGATTGACATAATGACAGACCAGCTCTAGAAATCTGGCCTGAGTTGCACCAATATTCATTCAGGGACTCACAATTCAAGAAGCTCTTTTTCACCACCTCAAAGTTTTCTAATCATTTGAGGGAAGATGGTAACAATCATATAATCCAACTCTGAAACAATAAGGTAGAAAATTGCTATTCTAATGAACATTCTGAGCAGGATTGCTGTGAGAACCTCACATTAGGCCTGTTGGGCTGGCCACCCTGGAGAAGCATCCTAGGTTCATTGCAGTCTGTAGTATCAACTCGACTGTGATCTTTCATGCATCATCCATCCATCCATCCATCAATCCATCCATCTATCCATTAATTCATCCATCCATCCATTCACTCATTTGCACACATTTTTTCCACCTATGCTAATTTTGCTATTCCTGTGTAATGGCTAATTTGGACTGTCTACTTGATTGGATTAAGAGGCTTCTGGGTGTGTCAGTGAGGGCATGTCTGAGAATGATTGGAAGGTGGAAGAGTGGAGGCAAGCTCAACTCTTCTTAAACAGGTTCTTGATTGCTGCTTTGATCATCTGAGGATATTGGACTCTTGTTTCTTCACTCTTCCAAAGCACTCTCTGCCAGTGATTCTCCAGGTAGTTTCCAGAAGCCTTGGTTTCAGACTAGAGTAGCACTGTTGATCCTTCTTGTTCTGTGCTTCCACCTCTTGGACTGCACAGCTACTGATTCTTCCAGCTCTCTAACCTGTAGATGGCCATTGTGGACTATCCAGCTTCTGGTTGTGTAAACCAATCTAATAAATCCCCTTTTTATAATCATACTTCCTATTGATTCTGCTCCTCTAGAGAACTCTGATTAATACATCCAGCTTCCATTTTTATGCACTCCTTAACTTTTCCTTCATTCATTTGTGAACTCTTCTGTTCTTACATTTATTCACTCACACATACCTACCCTTTCACAGAAAAATATTTTATGAGTACATTTTGTATGCCAAACACATTTCCAATGAATAGCTACTGACATTATCTATGGACTTCCTCTCCAATCCTAGAGATCATTGGCTGGATCCAAAAATACACTTGCTCTTGCAGAATCTGTAAAACCTTCCTCAGGCCAAGAAGAGCTGCAAAGGAAAAGATGCTACTCTGGACACATTTAGCTGTTCCACAAAATGATAATGAAGGCATGGATCAAGGGAAGAATCTCCAGAGGGAGATTGACATAGTGAAGGACCTTGATGAATCTGAAATTGGTGAGGGAGGAGGAAACCAAGAGACTAATGGACACTAATGTCCATGCCCACGACAATGACTAAGACCACTGATCTGATGGGAATGTACTGGGAGGCTAGGGATGAGTCAGGGGAAAAGGATGGGATAAGGGTGTCTTACCCAAAGGTCTTGAGTCCCAGGCAAGTTTGTCCCTCAAAAACAGTACTTCTGTCAGGCACTGTGGTGCACATCTGTAATCCCAGCAACTTGGGAGGCTGAGGCGGGAGGATTGCAAGTTCAAAGCCGACCTCAGCAACTTAGAAAGGTCCTAGGTAACATAGTGAGTCCCTGTCTCAAAATAAAAAGTATAAAAGACTAGGAATGTGGATAAGGGGTAAAGCACTCCTGGTTAAATCCTCAGTACAAAAAGCAAACAAACAAATAATAGTAGTTCTCAAATGCTGATCTGCAGAAGAATGTGTTATGGAGCTGAACGGTTTTGTTATTTTTCCTTGATTCAAAGAATAAAATAATAATATAAAGATTTTCTCAATTAAATCTTTAAACTCTTAGTGTCCTTTACACATGGACCAGGGTCTTGTATGAGAGGGTATCAATTCAGGGCTAAAATATGTACTTTTTATTTAGAGGTCCCTGTTCCAGAACCATGATTTCTGGGACCTGTGGTCCTTATCATGTTGGCCACTACTGTTACAAGGGACAAATTAATAAGGAAACTCCTAGAATGGCCAGGCTTAGATGGTTCCATGTTTAGGTCCCTCATTGCTACCTGTCTCAAGTGGGCACAGCTCCTGGGTCTGACTTGTGGAAACTTCTACATCATTTCCTTTGAAGCTATCCCTGAAGTGACCATTGACCAATTTTTGTCCATCACCCATGGTTGTGAATTGTAGGTCAAGCCACTGTAACTGAACTAAAGAAATTTGACTCTGCTCATAGTGTTGGAATGAACTTCCCTGAGCTGGTTTAGAGTGGTACAGGCTTGGACAGGCAGAAACAAAGTTGTTCTGATTTGAGTCAGACTATACTAGAATAGAACAAACTTGGGCAGACAGCCCTTAAACTGAGCTAGGACACTAAAGGATAAGGTATGCATGAAACTGGACTCAAATATCTTGCTGGGGTCTTACTGCCCATGACCTTCCCTCTGGGAATAGGTAAAATGTCCAACTTCCTCTGTCACCTCCTCCCCAAGATTCAAGCTTTTATTAAAACTTCAGAAGACATTGCTTTCTGCTGCAAACTTTCATCTCTTGCCAATGGTTCTGTTTGGTCTGGATGAGTTCATTGGTGGTGGAGGGAAGGGGTTGCAAAGACCATGGTTAAGACTGACACTGCCTTCAAGCATCTCTATCCCTCTCCACAGTCCCAGCCATGCTCCCTACATTAGCATAGTGTTATGGTTAGAGGTAGCCTTGAAGTTTCCTCAACAAGGTGTTAAGTCCAATCCTAAGGCATTCCCAAAGGTGGTAAAGGAGCATTTTCCATGGGGCGCCCAGCTCCTTGAAGGTCACTCCAGTTTCTGTGCTTGTCTTCCTGTCGATGCCTCTCCTCTATCTTCAGGAGTCCATGTCCTAAATGTCGGGTTTGTGGCCTCTGGAAATTTAGGACCAGAACATCATGCACCTGGGCATATTCCCTATCTTCACTCACCTCCCACTCTTGCACTCTGATGCTTTTCCTGGGGTATCAAGGAGGTTTTCTTTGTCGTTCTGCAAAGATGGCATGGGTGCTCTGTTGGTTTGGGTCTGCTCCCCCAGCCCTGCCATTTGTCTGTTCATCATCAATTTTTACCAAGAGAATGAAGAATAAAGGCTTTGTTAATCTGGTGGAGAAAGAGGAGAGCAAGGAGGATGGTTATTGTGTGTTGTTAAGCAACTACGAAGCACACATGTTCACAAATTGAGTTGCTATGGTTTATACCTATCAGAACTCGAGTTGAGGCTTGATCCTGAAAATGGCAGTGCTGGGAGGTGGGGCCTGGTGAGAGGTGTTCATGACATGGGGGGAGCCCTCAGGGATGAATCAATGCCTGTCTCACATAAGTGAGTTCTCAATCTCACAGGACCAGATTCATTGCCACAAAAGCAGGTTGTTATAGAGCTAAGCTGCCCCTCATGTTTTGTCTCTTTGCATGCACCCACTTGCCACTCTGTTTTTTCCACCATAAGTTGAAGCAGCATGATACCATGCTCTTGGAATTCATAGCCACTTGAAGCAGGAGCCAAACCAGTCCTCTTTGCTTTATAAATAACCCAGTCTCAGTTATTCTGTTACAGCAACTGAAAACATACTAAAACATTAGTTACTTGCTTTACCATTATGTTACATACTGCCTGTACATGTAAGTTAATATTCATCCCACATGTTAAAGCTGGAAAACTGAGGCTTACAAAGCTAAGAATCATCAATGCTATAACTAAGCCTGGCCTCTTTTTGTTACACTATACTGAAGTATCCTGCTCTCCCCATGACCCATCACCTTTGACTACCATTCAGCATGGAAGATGGAACCAGCCTGCCTGTTCCTGGTGTTCCCACACTGCATTATATGGCTGTGACATTCTTTAGAAAATGAAAATCAATCAGAACAGAAAAGGAAAGCCACAAATGGAACAAAGGTTAGTTATTGAATTAAGCTATTTTTTCTCTTTTTTTAAAACATAATTCAGTCAAACTGATTTATGTGCATAGGCCCAGTCAGTGCCTCCTGCATGCTAAACTTTGCCCAAGATCTGAGCAAGAAAGGAAACTCACAGCAAGCCATTCCCGAGGTTATTGGATACACATGTCACTGCTCTCACAAAGGGCAGTAAAGTCATAGATTTTTAACTGGTGAGGTTTGAGTAGCCTCAGCAGCCTTTCTGACTTGAACAGGAAGGATTTAGAAATGATATCATCATGCTGATATTCAGATGCCATTAGGAATCTTCTCATGGACCAAGTTACCCTCCAGCACCCTCCTTGTCCTGACCTGACCTTTGGCCTATCTGTGGACTACAGGGTTGCTACCAAGCCAAGTCAATCCCAGCTTGGTTCCCAGAATTCCTTGCACTTGCTTGGCTTGCAGGTCCTGACATTTTTGCATTAAATTCGTTTAGAGTAAATCATTTATTCAATCTAATTTTCCCCATCTATAAAGGCCTACAGTGCAAATTGTTTCTCTAATCGGACTGTTTCATTACTAACTTTATTGGATTAATTTTTGATTAATGTGCCAGGGATCTGATAAGACTTTTTCTTTTTTCCCCATTAGTTTGAAGAAAATAAAAGTTGAGAATTTTAGAAGAATCAACCTATGTCTGCCCAGGGTGATGCATCATGGGAGTATCAGCAGGCTGTTTCCAAGAATGGGAAGAAACTATAATACTTGAAGGAAATCTTAAATGATCAAGGGCCATTAGCCAAATGGATCAAAGATATTACACAGTTAATAACAATTGCCATTATTTGAGTGCCTGCTGACTCCAGCACAGTTCTGAGAGCGTTAGTGTAAAATAATAGTTCTTAGAACAGCCTTGGGCTCCAAGTGTTTGAGTTCAAATCTTAGTGTGGTCACTTATTACTGAGCAACCTTGGACACTGGGCTACTGACCTTTCTCTAAACTGGCTTCCTCATGAATCTCTTCATCTAGGGCTCAACACACAGCAAGTGCTCACTAAATGTCAACTCTTGCTAGTATTTTCTCTCTTGCTCCCACCTGCTAAAGCAGGTATTTTTATCTCTGTTATCCAAGTGAGGAAATTAAGACTCCAGGGGATTAACTAACTGGCTTACCTGGTTCCAAAATGGCAGCACTGGAAGACAGCCTGCCTAGACTCAGATGCCAGGACCAACATTCTTGCCACAACAGTTCCCTTTCTTTCTTTTTTTTTTTTTTTTTCAATTTGAATGTGCATGAAGATCAATGCATCAATCCATTATCGCCTTCATTGTTTTCAACATCTCCTGAAAGTATAGTTTGATGAGCATTCCTTTGATCTTCCAGGATTCTCTAAGATCTCATTATACTTGAAAATTCTTCAGGGTTGGAACACACCTCCACATCTTCACAGAGTCCACAGAGCAGGTCTCCAAAAGTAATTTAGCAAACATTTCCATGGCTCTTCCTGTGTGCTGGTCACTGATCTAAGTACTTTTTTTCTTTTAAATATTAACCTACTGAATTCTCAGAACAGCTCTCTGAGGAGGCTGCTGATGGTATTCCCACCTTATTAATGAGGAAACTGAAGCACATGCAGTTAAGAACTTGAAGGAGGACACACAGTTCATAGGAGACAGCCACGATTCAATCTCTGCTATGTGCTATGTTCTGTGTTGGCAGAATAAAAGAAAGACAGTCAGAACCTTGGGGGAAGATCAGCCTTGTACAGATAGGATTTGACCCAGACATCATTATTTATAATTCATGCCCCATCCACATTGCAAAGGAAAATTAGCCTGTCAAGAGCTAAAAGTGTGCATCCAACAAAGCAGTCTAATGTTCCTGTTTCAAGTCTGTGGGCCAGAGGACAAGATAGCTACACCTGGAATGGCCTTTCACCTGGAAAATTCCCTATCACCCATACGGGTTTTTATTTTTAAAAACTGTACCAGTTATTCCTATGGATTTCTCTTATGGGGTGACTAAGCGGTCACACCACAAGGCCAATGTCAATGAAAGATGATCTCTCTTACATTTCCCAGGAGGAAGGACCATGTCATGCCATGCTGGGAGACATGGAGAAGCACAAGGTTTGGTCTGGAGGTATAAGGATCAAGGGGAAAGCAATGCTTAGGGTTCTTATTTTCCACAGGAAAGGCAAGGGTGAACAGGGGGGAAAGCCCAGGATTGGTTAGTGTGAATAATGTTGGCTCAGTGGGCTCTAAGCTATGAGATGGTCTATGGTTTTCTGGCATCTAGCTCTGAGTGGTCAGGGCAAAGGAATCTTGCCTTCTGGGGAGGAAGAGCTAGGTCAAGAAGGTGGTTCAGAGCATGGGCTCTGGATTGATTAGCTTCCCTATAAAAGCTGTGCTCCTGAGATCTTCACTATTTCTAAAGCTTGACTTGCCCTAGGAGGATTAGTATTTTCCCAGTCAGCAAAACCAGAGACTCGAGAATACAGAAAGCAAGATTAGATATGTTTCATACACTACTCTGAACATTGGTTTCCCATTCTTCTACCCCTACTATCTCCTTCATCTAACCCCACAACAACTGGAACAAAACCCTTACTATGGAATTTGGTTTGCAATATGCCCACATCTGCTTCCATGGGGCAAAGACAAAGCCTCCCCATATTTCCAACCCAGAATGCCACACTAGATGATTGCATGCAAGAGATGCAAAACTGACCCTGGAGCAGGGAAATAGTCATGTCACAGACAAGCTCATGCCTGTCACTCTGCTCTAACTTTAGCCTGGAGTGTCCTGGCAATCAAGACAAAAGAAAAATAAAAGAATAATAAAAAGAAGAAGACATAAGGGACTCAGTAGCTCCTACTTTCTATTAAATAAGCCATTCAAGTTATCAATATAGAAATTTTTTTCTTGGTACAAAATTCTATGGGGAACTTGCTCTACTACGTCTCAGGGGAAGGACATTGAGTAGTGACATAATGGAAAATATAACGAACAGAAATAGCTAGATAGTCTTTATGTGGTCATTTCATTCATTGAGCTTTCATGGAATTGAAAGAACATTGTTGTAACAGCAGCCAAAGCACTTCTATGGGTACCTAGGCTAATGAAGTGCATCCTTCTCTCTGGGGATCTTCTAGGACTTCCAGAGCCCTGAAGGGTGTGTGGTAACATGGCACATATGTTGTCCCTCTTAAATGTCACTCAACCTAATTCAACATGCTTTCAACAAGAGTTAATGAACTTTCAGGTCAAAATCTAGCTCTTAGACAAGGGTCTGGAGTGCGATTGATTGGAAATTGAGCCATCTGCTTCAGATGTTACTCCTGTGGGTGGAGGCAGAGAGCCTTTGAGAGGTTGAACACAAACCAGTGTGGAGGCTCAGGATTCATTTTCTACCTCTCAGTCCCAAAGTGCTGTCATAGTCCTCATTTTTTAAAATACTTTTTCTTTTGGACATTTTCTTGTTGTGTAATTTACATACCATAGAATTGTATCATTTTAAGAATGCAATTCAATAACTTTTAGTAAAGTCACAGAGCCGTGCAGTCATCACCACAATCTAACTTTAGAACAACTCCATCACTCCAAAAGGAAGCTTCATAACCTTTGATTGGCAGTCCCTCCGAGCCTCTACCTCCAGTTCTAGGCACCAACTGAACACCCTTAGTCTTTTGACTCTTTCAATTAAAACTTTCCTTTCCAAAACTTGGCATCTCAGGCTGCTGAGGTCTTTTAAGCAAGAATGCCTCTCTATTTTTATGGAAGTCAGCGTAAGGAATAAAATTTGTTTTCACTTAGCAGGCGACTTGACAATAGGAGCTTTGCACTAAGCTAGAAATACCAGTAGCCAAGAATAACAAGTCCACATGGCTCTCTGTCGGTTCTGATTATTCACTGACAAGAGAAGCCATCTTTCTTGTGGCCCGGATGCAGCGCAGCTGCAGAACTTGGCTAAGTCCCTTCCTATTTCCGGGGCTTGACTCCTTCACCTGTAAACTGTTCACCCAGGTCATTGCCAAAGTTCCCACTAGCTTTAGATTTACAAGATCTTTAGTGGAAGCAAAAAAAGGATGACAAACGATGATGAAGGTGATTTTCTTCCTCAACACTAATTCTCTCTTATCCAAGGTAGAAAAACCCACACCTGCCTGACAGATCATTGACACTCATTCAGGTGCCTGTGACCAATTCCTCTAGATGTGTCTTTTTGCTGAAGAGCAAAATATTTTTAAACACCTTCTAATTTTCTATGTTTAAAAAAATTCTTTGATAATAGCCATTCTAATTGGAGTAAGATGAAATCTTAGATTTCATTAGAATGGCTATTATAAAGAACACAAACAATAATAGATGTTGACGTGGATGTGGGGGGAAAGGCACATTTTTACATTACTGGTGGAGTTGCAAAGTGGTGCAGCCACTCTGGAAAGCTGTATGGAGAATCCTCGGAAAACTTGGAATGGACCACCTTCTGACCCAGTTATCTCACTCCTCAGTTTATACCCAAAGGACTTAAAATCAGCAAACTACAGTAACACAGTCACATCAATGTTTATAGCAGCTCAGTTCACAATAGCTAGATTGTGGAACCAACCTAGATGCCCTTCAACAGATGAATGGATAAAGAAATTGTGGTATATATACACAATGGAATACTACTTAACCATAAAGAAGAATAATATTATGACATTTGCAAATAAATGAATGGAATTGGAGAATATCATGCTAAGTGAAATAAGCCAAACCCTAAAAACCAAAGGCCGAATGTTTTCCCTGGTAAGTGGAGAATGATATATAATAGGGGTGGGGGTGAGGAGTGAGAGAAGAATGGGGAAACTTTAGAATATGTAGAAGGAAATGAGAGGGAGGGGGGTATGAAAAATGGTGGCATGAGACAGACATCTTACCCTATGCACATGTATGATTACACAAATGGTATGAATCTACATTGTATACAATCATAGAAACGAAATGATGTACCCCATTTGTGTACAATGAATCAAAATGCAGTCTGTAAAAAATTAAAAGCTAAATAAAAAATAATAATAAATTTTTTTTAAAAAAATTCTGTTGAAGAGAGATAGGCTGTCTTTAACTAAAGCAGGATGTAGCAGCTATGCGTAAGTAAATTACTTTTAATTCCAAATAAGTTTAACCCAAATAGACAACTGATGGAGGATAGAGGTACCTTCCTACATGTGAATGGAAAAGCAATCCCTTCTGATTGTGGAAAGCGTCAGGAGAAGTGGATATAGAAAGCTGTATGTCCACATTTTTCCTATTCCAAATCTTTCCTTCAGCAAATGGAAAAGAATAACATTTCTTTAATGGAAAAGATCTTTTCATATGACCTTCCTATATTCCAAGAAGGATGCTGGTAAACAAAGAGCTTCTCATAGACTGCATGAGTCCACTCGTAAACTCTGGGTGAACCCTGCATGGTCACTGACAATGGAGTCTGCACCCAGAACCCAGGTTGGACCTACACTTACCTACAACAGGTGGAGGCAGCTGAGCCAGGGGAGAATCTAAATCTAAATAGAGGCAGAAATACTTTGATCATACAAAGTTATAATCAAAAAGAAGATCCAAGGGTAGGACAAGACCATAAAATGGAAGAAAAGATTGAGGTTAACATGAACCTATGCATGGAGCCTGTCAAATCCAAACTCCCAATCCCAGCCTATCAGTAGCTTCCTCAGGGGGTTTGGGACTTTCAAGGAACCTGGTCCAGAAGGAGTCAAACATGGACTAGCAAAGATCTAGCAAAGATCCTCCAAGAGCATGCCTAGACAATGGCTTTCTCATCTTGTGAAATAATGTGGTCTTGGAGGAAATTGAAGTCAGAAAAAATCAATTCTCTGAGAATCTTCTGGGTCATTTGTGTCATTTGAGGATATCTGAAGCTCCCAGAAAGGTCATTCTCCAGGAGAGGACCTCCCATAACTTAATTTCCTTTTGTTACATTGTGAACTTCATTTTCTCCTTCTCACCTCCCTTCTATCTTTTTCCCAGGACTGCCAACTACTGTTTATTAAAAGTGCTGTGTCCAATTTACCCAGCTTTTAATTAAGCTGTCAAATTGAAATGGGATTGTCTCCTGGGAAGCGAACAAAGATTTTATGGTCATTTAATTTTTGCTTAGGATTTAAAATCCTACTTCTGGCATGTTTAAAATTATTAATGAGATCCAGGAATTCTTGCCCATTTGTGTCCATTACAAGACATAAATCATTAAGCTCAATTAGGGGCAAGGGAAACTTGTAGAGTTAGAGCTGGAGGTTGTATTGAGTCATATCACTCTGAGGCAGCCAAAGGATGGTGGTGTAACCATCAAGGCCTGGGTGGGGAACAGAAGGACAGGAGGGGAGACACCAGATGGCAGGGCTGGAGAGAAGAACTAGAGACAAAGGAAAGAATGAAAAGGCATAATGTTCCTACAAAGAGGGATCAGGAAGGGAAGAAAAGAAGGAAGGAATTAGGGAGGTGGATTGTGGATTATGGATTATATTTGTGATCACCAATAGTGCTGTTTCTCCTCTTCTTCTAAGCATAGGAAAATGACCCTTTTTAATCCCATCAAATTAGGCATGGCTTTGTGACTTGCTTGGCCACTAAAATAAGAGCAGAAGTGACCTGGCCCCTTTTTGGGTGGAAGCACTTCAAAGCAGTCAGTGTCATTTCCCAAGCCTTCCCTTCTATTACTGTTGAGATGGTGATGTCATTCACAGTTAACTCCCTGCCCAGCTGTGCCCCTGAGTGACTAGGAAGATCAGTACCTTCATCTATACCCACTTCAGATGGGCAGTGAGAGTAAGAAATAAACCTGTATTGTTCTAGGCAACTGAGATTTTGGAACTGTTTGTTACTGCATCATAACTCAACCTACTGCAGCTGATTCAGGTGGGTTGAAAGCAGAGACACCTGCTTATAATAGGGAGAGGCTGGAGGAAGGTCAGGTGGGAGGCAAGATCTGAACAACTTGAATTCTCAGCCCCTGCACAATGGTCTGCCTAGAATGGGCCAGCAGAATGGAATCAAATGGAAATCAATAAACGTTCATTTTTCCCCCCTAGGTCTTTGATTACATGCTACTCACCTGGTCCTAGGGAAATGCTAGGTCCTTCTTAGCTCTCAGAATAAAGGTTCCAGTTTTTCCCAACAGACAAACTTCTGATTCCCAAATCTCCCCATTATCAGTCATGATTTAGGAAGTGAACAGAGTGGGAGAAACCACTAAAATTTACAAATTTACTTCTCTCACTGCTCCTCTAAGCTCACTTCCTCATTCTTGGTCTTTCCAAGATAAGACTGGTCTGAAGATTGTCATGCTTTAAACTCAAGGTCCTGACAAACCCACTGAGCACTGCTACTTCCTAGTAACGATATGTTTGGCAAGGTCACATGAGTAGAGCAAGGAACATGTCCGTCAGCACAGGGAGGACCTCAACCGTCTGCTAGATCCCACCTCTCAGATTCCTTCCATGATATCCTACTCCAGGAACCTCCTGCAGTGATGACTTAGCTGCATGTAAGGAGAAAAGAGGGAGAAATTGGTGGGAAAAAGAAACTCAATAGTTTGTAGTCCCAACTCAGACCAGACTCCTTATGACCAAGAGAGAAATTAAATCTGTCCAGCACAGACTTTTTGCCCAGGTCTATAAGTGTTGAGATGCTAATGTCTGCCCAGGTCTCTTTTGTAACACAGGCCTGCATTTATTCCTTTCTCAGACAAATTTCTTGGGAAGTTGACTAGGGAGATAGAGTCCTAGGCTTATCTGCGAGGGGCTCACTTTTATATTCCCCAAAGAGATGAGATCTCAAGTGTGGATGGAGCAAAATAATGGCCACGCTGATCCTAGATTACTATTGGAAACTTCCCACTACTGTAAGGTGTGTGTGCGCGCACACACACACACACACACACACACACCTGAGGATGACTTACTCCTGGAAAGAACTTGCTGGCCATGACTTCCTACCCCATGAGAAATGCCAGCAATCTGGGAAGGGAACACAGATCATGGAAAGGAGAGGCAATATCACAAAAATGTGACCACACATTCCTGGGTATTTGGGAGGCATGGAATCAGATATCATAGCACAGAAGCCTCACTTGCAGGTAAGATATCTGAGTATATGACTCCCAGATTCCCAAGAGAGAAATGGAGAACCCTGAGTAGGAAACCAGGATTACACGAGGAGATGAGTAAATGAAAGCTTGCCATTGGCAGCAAAACTTGAATTACTGCCCTGGTTTTGGTTCTGATGACTGTGAAGTTGGACAAGTTGCTGCATCACTTTGAACTCTGCTGATCTCTGAAGAGGGTGGCAGTAGAGTGGGCCCCTGCTACCTCTGAAGGATGTTGTGAGGATCAAAGTCAAAAGAATGTGTAAACACCCTATGTAATCCAAAATTCAGTGGATGTGGAGGAGTTCATTCTGTCTGCCTTACCATGATCATCACCATCATCATTACCACTACCACTACAAATATCAGTATGACTACCACCATTATTACTTCACCCCAACATCCACCATCATCATCATTATCATCACTATAATCACCATAACTACCACCACCACCACCACCACCACCAAAGGGCTTGACCTCCTGTTTCCAATAGGTTTCTGGAAGTATTAAGCTTTAAAGTACTCAGGAAGTATTAAGTATTAAAACCTCATAAGTTCCTTCCTTTATCCAGGTGACTTCCAAAGCTTCAGTGGATTAACCTGCCTTGAGTCTTTTATTTATTTATTCAATAATTATTCATTATACTCCAGGCCTCATTCTAGATGGCTGGAGAAACAAATAGAGAAAGATTCCAAACCTCAGGGGCTTACGTTCTAGTGGAGGAGGAGGAAATAAACAAAGAAGAAGACACATGATATAAAGTAAATTAATGGTAGAGTAGAAGGTGATCAAGCCAAGGAAAAACAAAAATGCAGATTAAGGCCAGTACTCTAAGGTGACAGAATAGACAGAGCATCTCACAGGTCATTTCCATCCCCTGTACTGCTTCTGCTGTCATGCAATGCTTCCCACTCCAAAATTTCTTTTTCACTGTGATTTTCATTGAGAAAGTCATGATTTGGCAAATATAAATCACAGTGAGTTAAAAAAAAGAGAGAGATCTGATTAAAAAGAGATTTAAAAATAAGGTACAGTGAATTATTCACAATAAAACTGGGATCTCAGTCAACATGAAGAACAAAATTAAAATGTTGTTGAACTGGAAGATGGAAAATGCCTTATGGGGCTTCTTCGGTAAGACCTTGAGCAAGACCTGAAGCTTTCTCACTGCACTGACCTGGTGCTGATGGAGAGAAAGGAGGATCATTCCCTTTCCTGGGATCCCAAGGACTGTCCCTGTGCCTCTTCCCTGTTCCATAGTCCCAGGGACAGCTCTGTCCAAAAGGGAAAGTTGGCCCAACATGCTTTAGAAGAACCTATTGGCACCCATCTCTCACCTCCATACCTACATCATCCACCACCTCCCAATCCTCCTGCAAAACCATTGCCTCTGCTCTCTAGACATCCCAGATCCCCACCTACTTTTCATTTGACTCTCATTTACTGAGCACCTACAACAAGCCATGTCCCATGCTAGCCACAGAGACTACAGAGCGGAGTGACCCCTACCAAAGGACCCATATCCTAAGACAGACAAGGAACTAGATCTTCACAAAGGGGGCAAAGAGTCAAAGATAAGTGTTTTGACAGGGGTCGTTCAGAGATGCTTGGCGAACACTGTGGGAAAGAAACTCTGTTCCAAGGGACTTCCATCCTCTCTGGGGTTAGGAATCCTTCTGGATGCTCCTGGGTTTGTTCCACTGTCATCATTCAAACTTCCATTGGAATTTTCTCAGCAGGCCTCTCCTCAGACAGGGAGAAGTCTAGGCAGGTTCTGGGATTTCTCATCTCCTCATCTCCCTGGCCCACAGCACAGAAGGATGACTCAGAATATGTTGTAAGTTCCTGTGTTCAATGGCATTTGTGCTGGGCCTTGAAAGATGAGTCAGTTCAACAGGTGGAGGAGGGGAGGATAAACTCACTCATGCTGTGCCTTCTCCCAGTTATTCAGGGAAGAACTGCAAAGTAGCCACAGAAATGAACTTATAATGGCAGAATTCCAGGCACTAGAGGAGGCAGAGAAGTGGGGTAGATGAATCTCCCAGTGCCTGTTCCAATTTCTGATTCTCAGCAGTATGTGAAAGGTTGTTAAGAACTGTGTCCCCATGAGGACAATCCTCTACCTTAGCCCCAGATGTGTGACTCTGGGGCATAATTAGGTGTAGATATGTCTATAAGTTATTTTAGGGAATATTCTATAAGTGAGGCAATAAGGCAAAGCCCAGAGAGTGTGAGTCTTGAAATCAAAAAGACAAGATCCAACCCAGCATCACCACTTCCCAGTTGTAAGTGTCCAGAAAAGTTGCTTAATCTAGAGACTCAGCTTCCTACATCTGTAAAATGCAGAAAATAATCATAGTACCTACTTTACAGGTTTTTATAAAGACTGAATGACACAGCATGCATCCATTGGCCTAGGGCGAAGAAGATACTCTAAAACAGGCAAATGCGCCCCTGGTGTCTGTTGTGTCAATTCCAGTTTCAGAGCCATATCTGGTCCTGTTCTGCAGAAATCAGAGATGCCTCTGCTGCTGGAGACTGCAGTGGGTTTTGTCCAACTCCATGAGTCAGCGAATTGCTGTGCAGCCTGGACCAAAACACTGCCCTGTCTGGGCCTCTTTCTTTATTTATAAAATGAGGGAATTTGACTAGATAATATTTCTATTTATCCCAATCTCAAGTTTTAAGTATCTCTGGTTATAAACCAATCTGCTTAAGTAGAAAAAAAATCTGATGCATTCCTCTAGCTGATTAAAATTTAAAAACAAAAGCCTGAAAATCATTTAAATGTCTACCCATTCCTTCCACAGTTCCTCTGGTCTTCATTACAAGTTGGGCCTTATGTGACTATTTGGTTATTTAATTACCACCACCACTCAATATTTCCATTTTAGAAATTTTCAAACCGGTTTGGGGCGGTTAAGCAATGCAGTCGATTTCACAGTCATCAAAGGACAAATCATTGCTCTTTGCTCCAGAGCACCATGACCCCAGGCCCTCTAGCTCACATCCTGGTTCTAGAGCTGGAGAGAACCAGGATCTGTCCCTGGTCATCCTCATCATAAGTTGAGACCAGAGACAGAGCTCCTAACATAAAGAAAAAGAGGCAACTAACCATTTTGACTTTTGAGGACCTAACCAGTTGTCTGTGCATCAGAGGTCCTCAATGTATTTTGATTGAATGAATAATCAGGCAAATGGAAGTTGGTCCAACATGCTTGAGAAGAACCTGTTGGCACCCATCTCTCTCACTTCCACACCTACATCACTCCACCACCTCCCAAACCTCCTGCAAATCTATTGCCTCTGATCTCTAGACATCCCGGATTCCCACCTACTTTTCCTTTGACTCTCATTTACTGAGCACTTACAATGAGCCAGGTTGTTGATCATGGATAAATGAATGGATGGGTGATTTGGTGAATGGATGGAGGGAAGGAAGGAAGGAAACAAGGAAGGAAGGAAACAAGGAAGGAAGGGAAGATGGTGAGAGTAGGAATTTAATCTCCTTTTTTGTATATCTGATTCAAGAAAGTCATGACCAGCATCCAAGAAAAGTACTGAAATACTGCCAGCCCAGGAATATCTCCAGATAAGATTAGTTCCAAGGTGTGGTGGTGAGTATTTGGAGTATGAACTTAAGGGAGAACTCACTCTTAGCAAATGTTGCCTCCCTGGGTGCCTCACTTGCCCTCCCCTCGTCCTGGCCCTGTCTCCAGGACCACTTACCCCCAGTTTTGCTCTGCTTTCCACACTTGCTGCCTGCTTCACCTACCAATGCCATTTACTCTGGTCTCTGTCACTGCCCTGCCTTACCCCAGTGTTTTTTGACCCCTGGGGCAAAACAGAATCAACAGAAGGTCTTTTTTAAAGTACTTGGATATGTGCTCCAAACTCTGGGGGCGGGGGAGAAGGGTGGCCAGGCATCAGTGTTTGTTGAAATCACCAGACTCTAATTTGTAGGCAGGGCTGAGAGTCACTGTTCATCCTCTTGGATGGGTGACCCAGTTTCAAGCTATTTCCTGCAGCACCAGCCTCACCTGAGCCACCCGCTATAACAGACACAATGGAGCAGGCTTTCCCCAGCTCCCACCAGGCTCTCCCAGGATGATTTGTGAAATATCTCTTTCCATTTTACTCACAGCATCTTTGCCCTGGGATGAAGTCAAGTCCATAGAGGCTAGCCTGAAGAATGATAATATAAAACATAATAGTTAACATTTATTAAAGGCTTACAGCCTGCCAGAGGAGTGCTAAATTCTTTATAGGCCTTTCATGTATTGTCACATTAACCCTATCAAGTAGTCTCCATATTTAATCCCCATTTTAGAAATGAGAAAAGAGAGACAGCAAAAAATGAAGGAACTTACCCAAGAATGCACAACTAGGAAGTAAAAGAGTTGGTATTCAAATCCAGGAGCATGGCCCCAAGGCCCACATCCTTGTGTGCTATAACCTTCTTGGTCCCTGTCACTAAGAAGTCATCTCAGTTAAGCCTGTTCATCTGGACATATCATTTACAAACTTTCCTTTTGTGCCTGGCTCCCTCTGAATCCTAGACTAGCACACCCAGTCACCAGCTGGGAGCCTCCCTCAGCACATGCTTGCTCTTATTCATCCTCTTCACATCAGTTGACACAGGTGCCATGATTCCCATTTGTCTGACACCAAGGAGTTGCATAACTCACCCAAGTTCACACAAAGTCAGTAGTTGAAATTCTAAGCCATGTTCTTCAGATAGTAAAGATCAAGCATTTTCCTCTGCACCAGATGTGAAAATTTGCTGTGAGTCAGGTGGTCAGAGAAGGCTGGTAAAGGAGGTGAGATTCAAGCTGGCCTGGGAAGATAGGGTAGAGTTCAGACATGTGGAGAGAAGAAGGGAGGGCACCCCAAGCAGGAGGAGCAGCCTGAACAAGGCACAGAAGTGGGACTCGATGGAGCATTAAAGACACGTTGAACAGCATGCTCTGGCTAGAACAGGACGTTTATATAGTGCTGCAGTGACTAGGAGACTGGAGGGTGCATTAAGGTATGTTGGGAAGATTATTGAAAGCCAAGCCCTGGAGCTTGGGCTTTATTAGGTTGGCATCGGGGAGCCATTGCACAGCAAGCAATGTGTACAAGGCAATGTTAGCAGAGTAGAAATCATCAGATGAACTGGGTAGGGAGTAAGCAGATAGCCAGGAGATGAATTTGGAGGTGATTATAATGGACTACATGAGAGGTCAGGAGACTGAGCCTTGGGATCATGACTGGAAAACAGAAAATGAGGAAGATCTATGAGAGATGTAATAAAGAAGAGTCTACTGGGCTTTTCTACTGATGAGCTGTAGGGATAAAAGGAATGAGATGCATCCAAGATGACTCATTAGTCACTAGGCAACTGCTGCCAAGACATGGGCTGCTAAAGGTGAGTGTGTATGGTCCTCATTCCTCTAAAGTGTACTGTGCAAAAGAGAATAACCGTAGGTATCCAGGTCATTATAACCCCAGCGACAGCCTCTGTAGTAAAAGCCCACCCTGCACCATTTCAGCATCAAGGTGCTTGGTCCTGTAGCAAAGACCTAGACAATGAGGTCAATTTCAAGCTCACTAAGGCCAAGCCCTGTGACACTGGGGAGGAAGTGATGACCCCAGCTGTGGGGCATCAGGAGAGAAAAGGAGGTCAGAGAAGGGATGCACTTACCATGCTGGTTATTAGGGGAAGGGCCTTCCAGGAAGAGACAGCAACACACAAGAAGGCATAGAGCAATCCCACGGCATGATGTGTTTAGACTCCAAGATCTTGACACTGAATAAGTTGGAAAAGGGCAAAAAAGAAATAAGACAGCCCAGGGGGAACCATTCCAGCAAAACATTATGAGCATAGTGGTTAAAAGCACAGATTTTGTAATCAAAAGAACACAGATCAGTTGTTAAAGGACATCAAATGAACCATTTTGGTTCTCTGAGCCTACTTTCATCATCTTTAAAATGTGATTATTACTTATAGTATGTATTCTTGAGAAGATTAAATAAGAAAATATCAATAAAACAGCACAGGATCTGGCACCTGTACATGCACAATAAATGGGAGTGGGGAATGTTGTTTTTTTTTATGGTAAACAAATGGGATACATGTTGTTTCTCTATTTGTACATGGAGTCAAGGCATACCATTTGTGTAATCATAAATTTACATAAGGTAATGTTGTTTGATTCATTCTGTTATTTTTTCCCTTCCCCCCACCCCTCCCACCCCTCTTTTCCCTCTATACAGTCCTTCCTTCCTCCATTCTTACCACCCTCCTTATCCCTAACCCTAAACCAAACCCTAACCCTAACGCTAACCCCTCCAACCCCCCATTATATGTCCTCATCCGCTTATCAGCGAGATCATCCATCCTTTAGTTTTTTGAGATTGGCTTATCTCACTTAGCATGATATTCTCCAATTTCATCCATTTGCCTGCAAATGCCATAATTTTATTATTCTTCATGGTGGAATAATATTCCATTGTATATATATGCCACAGTTTCTTTATCCATTCATCAACTGAAGGGCATCTAGGTTGGTTCCACAATCTGGCTATGGTGAATTGAGCAGCAATGAACATTGATGTGGCTATATCTCTGTAGTATGCTGATTTTAAGTCCTTTGGGTATAGGCCAAGGAGTGGGATAGCTGGGTCAGATGGTGGTTCCATTCCAAGCTTTCTGAGGAATCTCCATACTGCTTTCCAGAGTGACTGCACTAATTTGCAACTCCACCAGCAATGTATGAGTGTACCTTTTTCCCCACATCCGCACCAACACCTATTGTTGCTTGTGTTCTTGATAATCACCATTCTAATTGGGGTGAGATGGAATCTTACGGTAGTTTTGATTTGCATTTCTCTTATTACTAGAAATGTTGAACATTTTTTCATATATCTGTTGATTGCTTGTACATCTTCTTCTGTGAAGTGTCTGTTCATTTCCTTAGCCCATTTGTTGATTGGATTATTTGTATTTTTGGTGTAGAGTTTTTTGAGTTCTTTATAGATTCTGGAAATTAGTGCTCTATCTGAAGTATGAGTGGCAAAGATTTTCTCCCACTCTGTAGGCTCTCTCTTCACATTACTGATAGTTTCCTTTGCTGAGAGAAAGCTTTTTAGTTTGAATCTATCCCAGTTGTTGATTCTTGCTTTTATTTCTTGTGCTATGGGAGTCCTGTTAAGGAAGTCTGATCCTAAGCCAACAAGTTGAAGATTTGGACCTACTTTTTCTTCTATAAGATGCAGGGTCTCTGGTCTGATTCCGAGGTCCTTGATCCATTTTGAGTTGAGTTTTGTGCAGGGTGAGAGATAGGGGTTTAATTTCATTCTGTTGCATATGGTTTTCCAGTTTTCCCAGCACCATTTGTTGAAGAGGCTATCTTTTCTCCATTGCATATTTTTGGTCCCTTTGTCTAGTACGAGAAAATTGTATTTATTTGGGTTTGTGTCCACGTCCTCTATTCTGTACCATTGATCTACCTGTCTATTTTGGTACCAATACCATGCCATTTTTGTTACTATTGCTTTGTAATAGAGTTGAAGATCTGGTATTGCGATACCCCCTGCTTCACTCTTTCTACTGAGGATTGCTTTAGCTATTCTGGGTTTTTTATTCTTCCAGATGAATTTCATAATTGCTTGCTCTATTTCTGTAAGGTACATCCTTGGGATTTTAATTGGAATTGCATTGAATCTGTATAGCACTTTTGGTAGTATGGCCATTTTGACGATATTAATTCTTCCTATCCAAGAACATGGGAGATCTTTCCATCTTCTAAGGTTTTCTTTAATTTCTTTCTTTAGTGTTCTGTAGTTCTCATTGTAGAGGTCTTTCACCTCTTTTGAGAGATTGATTCCCAAGTATTTTATTTTTTTCGATGCTATTGTGAATGGGGTAGTTTTCCTAATTTCTCTTTCTGAAGATTCATCACTTATGTATAAAAATGCATTGGATTTATGAGCATTGATCTTGTAACCTGCTACATTATTGAATTCACTTATGAGTTCTAAAAGTTTTCTGGTGGAATTTCCAGGTTCCTCTAAATATATAATCATGTCATCAGCGAACATGGATAGTTTGAGTTCTTCTTTTCCAATTTGTATCCCTTTAATTTCTTTGGTTTGTCTAATTGCTCTGGGTAGAATTTCAAGGACGATGTTGAATAGAAGTGGTGAAAGAGGGCATCCCTGCCTTGTTCCAGTTTTTAGGGGGAATGCTTTCAATTTTTCACCATTTAGAATGATATTGGCCATGGGCTTAGCATAGATGGCCTTTACAATGTTAAGGAATGTTCCCACTATCCCAATTTTTTCTAGTGTTTTGAGCATGAAGGGATGCTGTATTTTATCAAATGCTTTTTCTGCATCTATTGAAATAATCATGTAATTCTTAACTTTAAGTCTGTTGATATGGTGAATGACATTTATTGATTTCCGGATGTTGAACCAACCTTGCATCCCTGGGATAAAACCTACTTGATTGTGGTGCACTATCTTTTTAATATATTTTTGTATGCAATTTGCTAAAATTTTGTTGAGAATTTTTGTGTCGATGTTCATTAAGGATATTGGTCTGAAATTTTCTTTCCTCGATGTGTCTCTGTTTGGTTTAGGTATCAGGGTGATATTGGCTTCATAGAATGAGTTTGGGAGGGTTCCCTCCTCTTCTATTTCATGGAATACTTTGAGGAGTATTGGAATGAGCTCTTCTTTAAAGGTTTTGTAGAACTCGGCTGAGAACCCATCTGGTCCGGGACTTTTCTTTATTGGTAGGCTTTTGATGACTTCTTCTATTTCATTGCTTGAAATTGATTTATTTAAGTTGTGTATGTCCTCCTCGTTCAGTTTAGGTCATTCATATGTCTCTAGAAACTTGTTGATGTCTTCGAGGTTTTCTGTTTTGTTGGAGTATAGATTTTCAAAATAGCTTCTAATTATGTTTTGTATTTCACTCATGTCTGTTGTGATATTTCCTTGTTCATTCCGAATTTTAGTAATTTGAGTTTTCTCCCTCTTTCTCTTTGTTAGTGTGGCTAAGGGTTTATCAATTTTGTTTATTTTTTCAAAGAACCAACTATTTATTTTGTTAATTTTTCCGATTGTTTCTTTTGTTTCAATTTCATTGATTTCGGCTCTGATTTTAACTATTTCCTGTCTTCTACTACTTTTGGTGTTGGTCTGCTCTTCTTTTTCTAGGGCTTTGAGCTGTAGTGTTAAGTCGTTTATTTGTTGATTTCTACTTCTTTTGCTGAATGCGCCCCATGAAATAAATCTTCCTCTAAGTACTGCTTTCATAGTGTCCCAGAGATTTTGATATGATGTGTCTTTGTTCTCGTTTACTTCTAAGAAAGGCACTTCCTGGAGTAAGGCACACATGGTAAGCAGCCTCTAAGATGCCCCACTGATCTACCCCTCTGCATTCATGCACTTAGGTAAGCCCCTCCCCTTGAGTGGGGTTGGCCCCAAGTGACTTACTTCTAATGAAGAAAATACGGCAAAAATGATGGATGTCTCTTCGGAGATTACAGGTAGCCTACCTCAAAGAAATTACAAGTTGCTTTTGCCTTGCATGGTGCCACAGAGGCTGAGATGATAAGTGCTTATTCTTTAAGCCACCGAATTTGAGGGTATATTTGTTACACAGCAATACATAATTACATGCTACATGGCCACAAACAGAACAACTGAGTTGTGCTTTTTCAATGGAAAAAGGAGTTAAATAGAGGAAGCAAAGAGAAGAAGGGGAAAAGCATGTGCAGTCTTGTTGTCTATTGTGATATGTTCTTTCCAGGCATCTCACTTACTCTTTCTTCTACAGACAGATTGAATTGATAGGCTAGGTGTCTTAGTCCTGGGACAGTCATCATTACTTTCCTACCTAGCCTCATTTATAGGAACTAGCCTCATAGTTTCTTCATATTGTCTTTGCTCTGCTGACATACTAGTTAAACTCTGTCCAGCAATTTCTCACATATGGTGGGATTTCCCTCTAAGTCTAAAATTCACAGAACTGGGTGACTGCCCTCAAGTATTAGTTAGTAAATCTCAGCATATCCATTTTCCTCTTCTTCCAGAGCTCACATCAAGATTACTCAACCTCCTTTGCAAACCTAGTGCTAGTTATGGTCAGTGAGTTATAAACAGGGGAGACACATTGTCTCATGTCTTTGAGGGCAGTTAAGGGTGGAAGTGAATCCTTCATGAGCTCTGTTCCCCTGCTGAGGACATGGATTGAGATGGAAAAATTACAAGATGGAAGTAGCCTGGATTGCTGAGTAACCTTATGGGGAACAGTCACCCTATCCTGGACTCTGTGTGGGCAAAAAATAAACATTTGCTAAGACACCTAGCCCATCAATTCAATCTGTCTGCCGAAGAAAGAGTAAACCATTGAAACTCGAGGGTTTATTTATTCCCACAACACAGCCTATATCATACCTATCAAAAGACCCCTGAACTCACTGTACTAGTCTGTGCCCTGTGGTTAAGTGGCCAATTATCAGAGGAGGTAACTTTTGATTACATGTATCCCTGGAAATGTAGCCAGAACCATCCCTGGTAAAGCAGCAATTGCTGCTAATAAAAGTCTGTATCCTTAAGAAAAGGAAAAAGACCATCATACAAATATGTATACAGGAGGAGTCAGGGTGGGAAGACCAATAGTCCACTTTCAGGATAGCTGGAACTGACCATTCCAACACCATGAGGATTCTGTGCACCTCATCTTCCTGGCAGGGTCTTGGTCTCTGAGAGCAACTTTTCTATGAAGCTGAAACACCTGTTGCAGCAGCCTTAGGCTCATCCTCACACTTAGTGAGTAGTTTTAAACAATAGGCATTTCTTTTACCTGAGTTCTAGAAACCAGAATCAGCATCATGAGGTCAAAGTAAAGGTGTCAGCAAGGCCCACCCTCTCGCCAGAGGCCCTGGAGGAGAATCCATCCCAGGACTGTCCCAGCTTCTGGTAGCCTTAGTAAAGGCCACATCACCCCAACCTCTGCCTCAGTGGTCGCACACTCACTTTTCTTCTGTCAGTACTTACATTCCCTCTCCCTGTCTCTAGGGGAAAACATTAAGACCCATCTCTCAGCTAATTTCCAGCATACAACAAAGTATTGTTAATTCTAACTGGCTTGTTGTACATGCCTCCCTCTCATACTTGAGATTATAGTTGGGGATACCTGGATGACCTAAGATAAAAACCCCATCTCAGCATCCTTTGGTTAACCCCATCTGCAAAGTCTTGGCCATGTAAGGTCACATTTATAGATTCTAGTGAGTAGGAGTTGGTTTCTCTTGGGGCAGGGGCACTGTTCAGTCTACCTGACTAGGAGGAAAGGGTCTATTGCCAGAAGAATAGGGAAGAGATTGTGGAAAGATAAAAAGGATAAAGGTCCATACCTATTTTCCTCCTGGTCCAGGACAAGGACATTGGCCAAGGAAGAAGCCCCCTCTGCTGTCAGGGCATCTTACTGGGAAAGAAACTGGAACTCACTCCTGTTCATGCTTGGCTCTGTTTCAGAAGCACTAGGTCAGAGTCCTGAGTGCTTCCATAAATCCCTTAGTTTTCCTGAACCTCAATTTCTTCATCTATAAAATAGATGAAGAGAGTAATTATTTTCCTAGCTTGGTTGTGATATTTAGATAAAAGGGTGGATGTAAAGCTGTGCCTCATGATGATCACACACTAACCACTCAGAGGCCTTAATAGGAATACAAAGGCAAAGGCCCTGATGTTAAAGTTTGGTTTGATGGAGGAGCTAAAATAAGGAGTGAGACAGAAAATCTAAGAGCTACACACACACACACACACACAATGCCAAGAGAGACCAGAGAGATGGAATGTGTCTGCTTTTTCTAGAGATTCATGAACCATCTTGAGGATGTTGATGGGGATGTTCTTAAGACAGATGTTGTAATCAGGTGAATCACTCTTATTCCTGGTTGGAGAATGGTATAGCAGTGAGTATAAATCAGAGACCAGATACTGTGACTTGGATGAAAGTGGTGATGGGGACAATGGAGAGAAGTGGATGTATTCAAATTATTTACTAGATAAATCAACAAAACTTGGTGAAGGGTAACTCCCAGATTCTTAGCCAAGTGTACAGAGGTTCCATTCACTGGAAAAGTACCAGGTATAGTCATAAGAGGAAGGGTGCATGGGACAGGTGACAAATCCATCTTTAAACACATCAGGTAGCCGTTGAGTGTGAGACAGCATGTGGAGAAACTAAGTGGGAGCTTGGAGGTACAGGTATATCTCAGGCCACGATTGGACATAAACATTTCTGTCATCAGTTTGGAGATGACTGTTGACATTAAGCATTCAGGGGAAACCATATAAACAGGAAAATAGAAAGGAAAGAATTTATTTCAGTTTAATAAACACCCTCCTTATGCCAAGTCTGGCTAGACACTGAATTCAGAAATGATTAAGATATAGTGCCTTGACCTGTTAGACAATTGAACGTAGTGAGATTTGTATAGTAACAGACCAACGTAGAGAGAGCATGCCATTATTTCTGCTAGAGAGTAGCAGGAAGTGCAGACTGTTAACCTTGGTCCCCCACCATCAGAGGAGTCCCTCACATACACTGAGACTCTGGCACCCCTCCAAGCAACCATCAGCCAGACAGCAGACAGGACTCTGCCCTTTCCATTCAGGCTTCACTGCACTCTGTCTGCAGCCCTTGGATCTGTCCCTGAACTGGAAATTCCCTCCTTGGCTACCCCAGGCAACCCTCCCCACCAAAACTTTGCAGAGTTGCAAAACTTCGGACTCCAGCAGGCCTCATCAGAAAAGTGAAACTAATGAACTCGCTGCATTACGCAGCTGTCTCCATTAGTAATGAAATCCTTTTATTACAAGGGATTAGTTTAAAATATGTTATTAAACAGATCAAAATGAGCAATCGCAATGAGAGTCGTTAAAATGCAAAGCATAGGAGAGAAGTGCTTCCCCAAAAAAGAAAAGAAATTTGAAAGTTGGGATAGAAATGATTTCATGTGGGAGGAAAGGAACTGAGAGTGACATGGCAGGAGGACCGTGAGAGGCAGAGATGGTGGGGCTCCCCCAGGAGGAGGCTGGGGTGCTGAAGAGAACAGCTCCTAGTGTGACCCCACAGGGATTGGGAACAGAGGGGTACAGACCCCAGGAAAAACCCAGATGTCACAGTGGTTAAGGTGTGTTGAGTGCAGACCCTGTGTTGCTCCCATTTTGCTAAATTCTTCATTTGCATACCTTAATCCTTACAGCAACCCAGGTAGTAGGTATTGTTGCCGCCACTATTTTATAGACAAGGTATTAGCCTCAAGAGGTTAATACCTTACCCACCTCATACAGTTGGTAAAGGATAGAAATGGGATTTGGAATTTGAACCCATGTCTGTCTCACTCCAGAACTTTTAATCCCTAACCATCATACTACAGGGAAGAGCTTAATAAGAAGTGTGCATAATTAGAAAGCCGGTTCTGCCTTCCAGCAATTTACCTGGGCATTGGGAATATGGGACCCCTGGATTTGAAATGTAAACAACCCAATGAGAAGAGTGCTAATATCACTTGCAGGGACTTGGGTTCCATACTCTTGGGATTCAGATTGGTGTGGGCATGCCTGGAGAACTGGGTCTGTTTGCAAAGGAAAGGGAGAAGCCTTACAGAAAGGGACTTAACCCTGAGCACAGGGAAGACTGAGTGACACGCCCTTCTCCCAAGGTCAGTGATCTGCCCTTGGCAGGACAGAAAGGACATGGCGAGCAATGCTATTAAAGCCTACTTCTGTACTCTCCTCCCCTCCCCCTAGACCAGCAGACTCTGGGGAAACTCAATTATGAAAGTAATAGGAAAACAAGTATAATTTGGAAATTTAGTCTCTCAAGTATGGATGGCACCTGAAAACTGATACATTCCTCCAACACAGTAATCCTTCCCACAACACCAGTGACAAATAGTTCAAATAAAGGAGAGCTCCCAGCACCTCAGGGCTGTGTGTTCCCCCAGTGAATAGCTCAAACTTATTAGAATGTTCTTTCTTATATAGAACAGAAATATGTCTGGCTGACACTTTAACCAATTAATATTAATTCTGTCCATTAGCTTTACAAAATCACTCTTCAAAGTGACAAAATCTTGGGTATTTGTAAAGGGTGGTCATGTTCCTTCTTCAGCCCCTATTCTACAGGATTACATTGCTCCAGTTTCTTAGATTTAAGTTCCCCCAGTATCAGGTCACTTTCCTTGAGACATGGACCACTTTAGGACAGAACCCCATTCAAACTGTTGAACTCAGGGATAAGCATCACATTCCAGGTGCCGAAAGACCAGAGACAAGTCCAGGAAGACCTATCCTCCCACTCCTTCTAGAGTCTCTACTTTTAATAATGCACATTTGGCTTCCATTCCTAATGGCAATCTCACTCTCTGGCTCATGTTGAGCACACCCCCAAGAAAACAAGCTCTGTCCCACATGCTTCTGCTAAGTCACGCCACCCCATCCATTCCCCGTGCAGTTGGTTTCTGGACCCAATATTAATTCTTGCTAAATGAGTTAACCCTTTGTTCCAGCTTATTGTGATCATTTTGGATCCTGACTCTGTCATTTAACACAATCACCATCCCTGTCACTGTCTTGTCATGTGCAAATTTGATGATCAAAAACTTGTTGTATTTGTCTAAGTCATTGACAAAAACATTACATTTGTTGGAGCAAGAACAGGGGCCTGGGAAGGGGCCCTGAGGCTGGCTAAACCAACTCTGTGGATGTCTAGACATTGAGACATGGAAGAATCCATCCACTTGTGTCAAAGTTACCACTTGTGTCAAAGTCACAAGATGAAAGTATGAGTCAAAAGGTCAATTGATTATTGATATTGGGATGTCTGTTTGCCACACAGCCTGTAATTGCCAGTTGCTTCATGAAGGTTTTCTGTGTACCCATTTCTTGGCATTAGCAACCTGGGAAGTACCCTCTATTCATGGGAGGTAGGGGCTGGGTGTGACATTTTCAAGCTAAAAATAAGTGAATCTGTTTAGGAATATTTCCATGAAGACAAGTTAGCAGGCTTGATTTTCCATCTCTTACATGGGCATCCCAGAAGCAAGGGCAATTCCAACATAACCTGAACTTCAAGCTGCTTGTAGCCTAAGAAAACAGAAGGATACACAATCAAGTTTTACAATCCATGTGGTAAGTGGTGTGATCGAGACTGTACAGATTGCTATGAAATTCTGTGTGGGAGATACTACCTCTACCAAAGGGACTTTTAAAACTTCACAGAAATGGTGACATTTGAGCTAGGTCTTGAAGGAGGAAGGGGAACTTGCTGGGTGAAGAAAAGGGAAAGCTATTCTAGGCACGGAGAATTGTAAGCACAAAAGCAAGAATCAGGAGGAGACACGGCAACCCAACACAGTGGTGCACACCTGTAATCCCAGCGGCTTAGGAAGTTGAGTCAGGAGGATTGTGAGTTCAAAACCAGGCTCAGCAAATGCGAGACCCTAAGCTACTCAGTGAGACCCTGTCTCTAAAATAAAATACAAAATAGGACTGGGGATATGATTCAGTGGTAAAGCATACCTGGATTTAATCCCTGGAACCAAAGGAAAAGAAGGAAATAAAGAAATAAAGAAAGGAAGGAAGGAAGGAAGGAAGAAAAGGACATGGCAAGTCTGAGAAACAGAAATAAATTTGGGAGTTTGGGAGTAGTAGGAAATGGAGCTAAAAAAATAGTTTATCTCCATGCATATCAATATTTGCCAAGCTCCTAATGCATACTTAGTATTGTTTTTACTTGAGCAGAATGAATAGATGAAAGCTGTGTTGTCCCTGCCTAGAAGAGCTTACTAGTTGGGTATATCTGCACCAGATTACTTAGCTTCTCTGAGAGTCAGCATCCTCATCTGTGAACAAGGATAGCCAAATTCATGGTACAGGAAATCGAATGAGATGATGTTTTCAGAGTTTCTGGTACAATGCATGACCCATGTAGTCTGCCTGGAAAACCCTTAATAGGAACCTCTCTCAGTCCTCTCACGGTGCTATAATCAAATACCATACACTGAAAAATTTATTAAAAACAGAAATTCGTTGCTTGTTATGCTGGAGGCGGGGAAGTCCAAGACCAAGTTGCCAAAAGATTCAGTGTTGGTGAGGGTTTATTCTCTACTTCTAAGAAAAGTCTCTCTTGCTCCATCTTTTACATGACATATCTTTTGTAAGGATACTAATCCCACTCATGAGGTCAAGCCCTCAAGACATAATCCTCATCTAACGGCCCCACCTTTTAATACTAGCCTGATGGGTATGAGGTTTTGGTGTGAACTTTAAAGGGACATAAACATTCAGACTATAGCAGAGCCCTCCTGTTGTCCTTATGGGTCACATGGTCAGGGTTAAATCTCCACAACTCCATCAACTTGGTTTGTAGCATCAGAGATGCTGCTCTGGTTAAGCCTCCTGCTGCACAGATACATTTGGAATCTAGAGATGCATCTTCCAGTAGCTTTCTGATAGAGATGCCCCTAAATCAAGTCCTCCTGATTTCGGTAAAGATCAAACTTGGTCCAAGATTTCAGCATCATAGACTCTTCCTTCAAATGAAAAGAAAGTTCTAGTTTTCAACTCATTTCTCTTTGCATCCTGTTTTGAGTATAAATTGGACATGGCCTAGATACCTGCCCCAGGTTGAGGTGAACTCTAAACTGTGCTGGGACAGGAATCAGACCAAATCACTAAAGTCATTTATCCCACCTTGGGTCCTGGGAGGAGTTCCAATGCAGAGACAGAGCCCAGTGTCTGGCAGAAAAGGTGAGTCAGAGCAATGTGAGCACAGCACAAGGATTTAGCATCAGAGAGAGCTAGCAAATGTTACCACAGGTCTCACAGCAAGAACTAAGGGACACTCAGTACCTACCATCTGGCAATTAAAACATACATTCCAAAACACTCCTTGCAATTTTATACATCAGAAACAATACCAAACAATTTATAGTACTCATCTCAGTTTATCCTTGCACTAGCCCTAGGAACTGGGTAGAGTTTCTATGTCCACAAAGGAATCCATGACTCAAAGGATCTTACAGCACTTATTAACAGCCACCCTGCTAGTATGTGGAAGAGCTGGGATTTGAGTCTGGACCTGACTTTGCCACGACCTATACTTTAATTCTTTAAGACCATTGAAATAACTGCCAGATTTTGAACACCATGTGCCAGGTACTACAACCAGCACTTTCTATACTATATCTCATTTTCTCTTGAGAACTTCCAGGGTGTTATCATCACTAGTTACAACACAGACTTTCAGTGACTTCCCTAGGACACATGTCCAGAAGCAGCAGAATTGAGTCACAACTGTCTGACCCCATGGCCAGCATTTACCCACTTCTCTTAGATCAGAAGTTGTAATGCCAGGGAGCTGGATACTACCAGAAATCCACACCAGCCACATACATCAAAGAGTGTGTGGTTGACTGGGCTGGATCTTCATAGCACCAGGGCAGCTGCTTCCAGCTGTTGGGATGAGGATGTGGCAGCAACTAAACCAAGAGGGGTCCTGTCCGCTATGTGGCTGCTGGGGTCCCAGTCTGTGATGGCTGTGACTGTTTCTGCTTCAAGAAATCAGTTTTCCCTTGGATTTGTAAGAGTTCCTACCATGGCATTTCCAATAAGTGACAAGGCAAGCTTTGATTTCAGAGCTAATAAACCCTGCCTGAGCAACTCTTGTGCCCGCTGGAGACAGAATGAGGATTCTTGACTTTGTTCTCCATGGACAAAGAAAGAACAGCCACCTGCCAAGTGTTACAGGCCTCCTGCTGGGAAAAGCCACAGGACTCTTCCTCCAGGCCAAAACTCTGCCATCTTGAACAGTAAACAACCCTTCCAACACTTCTTTAAAATACACATCCTTCTGAGGGCCTGTCTTGGCTCATTATTCCTCACTGAAGAGAGTCTAGGCAAGTGTGAAGCAGACCTGATCATCCAAAGGGGGGTGCAGGGCTCACCACCCAGGTGGCACTCCATTTATTCACTTGGAGGCCAAGAGCTGGCAATATGCTGAAGAGCAGTAATTACGATCCCTTGGGAAGTACCCCTTCATCATTTTAAAGGCAGACCTGTATTAGGCCTCCTGCAGCATAAGGGCTCTTTGGGGAGTGTTTGCGTCTTTGACAAGGAATAAAGGAGACAGCTTCACAGCCTGTGACTTTGCTGTCCCCAAGGCTGCAGAAGGAGCCACCTTGGAAAAGTCAATGGCATCCAGTGATAGGAGGCCTGCCACTGTAGGGATTTCAGACTGACAGCTTGGCCTAGACCCTAGAGGAAAGAATGTAGGTTCTAGATGCAAAAATATTTGGATACAGATGGATCTCTGTCATGGCCAACTGTGTGGTGGGAGGGGGTGTCCCTTAACCTTCCTGTTGTTTTTTTCTCCTGTATAAGAAGTTGATATCACTTTCTATCTTGGAAATGGTATTTAAATAGCATGCACGTGGAGCACCTGGCATAGAGTTTTCACTTAATCGATATTTTTGGCACCATTGTCATTGTCACATACTCAATGAGAACCAATGCAACCAATTTCTACTGTGTTAGACAGTAGACTCAAGTTTGCATGGTAATGAGGACACAGAGTACATGAGCTTGGTTTCTTCTCTTTAAACCCCATCCTCACCTCAAGAACCACTCAGTCACTGTCAATATCCTTCCTTGATCACAGCAAAATTAATAAGAGCTGGAACCAATACACGTGCCACAGTTGAACATCTAAAAACTGTTGGGTATAGGCTGCCTCCATGATTCACACAATATTTCTGGGAAGGAAATAGAGCTGGTCTGGTTGCCTGCATTTCATAGGATGCCCCAAAGGAGCAGTAGAGGAACAGGGAGATCCAAAATGTGTCACCCGGACTTATGTCCTCCAAGTCCTATCCCATTCTATATGTCAGTTTGTCCCTTCAAATCCTTCCTTCCCTGCTCCTTCCCTCCAAAACCCAAAAGAAGATCAATGCTATTTCTCAAGTGGGAAAAAATAAATAAATAAAACCTAAGAAATGAAGTGGTTGCACAGCCCCAGGGAAGTGAAATGTTCACTGATACCAAGAATCCTGAAGACTTAGTATTTGTGAGTCCAGCTGCCTTGCTGCCAGTTCATTTCCAATTGTTGGTTTAAAAAAAAATAATAATCACCCAGGCCAAGAGGCTGTTCCATAATCCAATTTGTTATGCATTTTGTTGATTTGACTGTCCTGCCTCTCAGGGCAGCTCTACTCACATGCGTGGGGAGCCAGAGTATTAAGGGCCAGAGCGTGAACCTCCCAGGAAGGATCCAAGAGGAAGGAGGGGCAAGGCACAGGGAGGACCCCCAGAGACAGTCTCATCACCTCCCTGAGCCAGCGACAAACTCATCATTCAGGGCAGGGTCTGCAGCTGCCAGCCCCCAGAGCCGGCAGAGGCAGCCTCTGAGGGTTCAGTACAGTGCTGTCTGTCCAGGAATTCACTAAGTAACACAGGGAAGGCTTCCCTTGCCATCGCTGTTTTAGTCCATGTTTTTGCCACTGTGAACAAAATACCTGGCAAGAACAATTTTAGAGGAGGAAGAGTTGATTTGGTGCTCACAGTTTCAGAGGTATCAGTCCACAGATGGCCAGTCGATTCCATGGCTCTGAGCTTGAGGTGAGATAGAACATCATGGTGCAAGGGTGTGGAGGAAGAAACCAGCTCAGACATGGAAAACAGGAAGTGGAGAGAGAGAGAGAGAGAGAGAGAGAGAGAGAGAGAGAGAGAGAGAGAGAGAGAGAGAGCTCTGCTTTTCAGGGACAAAATATGTACTCCAAAGGCATGTCCCCAATGACCTATCTTCTTCAGCCACATCCTACCTGCTTATAGTTACCACCCAGTTACTCCATTCCGGTGCATTAATGCACTGATTATACGTTCAGGTTCTCATAATCCAATCATGTCATCTCTGAACTTTCTTGCATTGCCTTACACATGAGCTTTTGGGGGATACCTCATATCTAAACCATAACACTTACCATCTAAATCTCTTAGCTAGCTGGTGACAACTTTTAGCTAGCAGGAAAAGGAGAAAGGGAATAGGAATAGAATATCCATATGCATCATGCCCTTGGTAACATTGCTATAATCTCTGATTAAACTTACTATTATTCTAAGTTCAGACAGGAAGGAGAAAACTGAGGTACTAGGAAAAGCGACTTACCCAAGATCATGTGGCTACAAGTGAATTTGAATCCCAGATCTACTGGCTCCAGAGCCTCTTTGCAAGGCTGAGAAAGGACAAGTGCTACCCAGGCCCATTTTGTCCCGTGGAAGGTATTGGGGACCAATTATTTAGGGTTGTGTCTATTTGGCTGCTGAACTAGTGTAGCTCAGGGTCCTTTTGAGTCCTACTGGGTCTTAATCTTCATTTTGAGAAAATAACATGAAATGACCCATGGTTCTTTCATATTCTTGCAGTGAGGCCTGGAGAGGGACAATGATCCAGAGAGGGTCAGAGTGATGGCATCTGAGTTGAGGTGTGCTCCTAGAAGAAAACAGGGTGTGAGGGGCAGAGGAGACACAGGTTAAAAAGACACAAAAAGCCTTCATGGAGACAGCTTTTTGAATTAAGTCTGTAAGGATGGCGTGATATCATCAGATTGCAGATGAAATGGAGAAGGATTAGGAGCCAGCAGGAAAAAGAAAATGGACCAAGTTCAGAAAATGTGAATTAGATTGAGGAAATCCCAAGTATTCCTGTTTGCCTGGAGGGGAAGGCAGAGAAAAAGGACAGTGCTAGGTGAGTGTGACTGGGTCAAAACTTTTGAGGAAATTGGACATAAAGAGTTGGCAATGAGAAATCAGGGAAAGCTAGGTTTAGCAGAGAGAAATTCACGAGGCATCATTAAAGACATTTTAAAAGCCTTTACTTTAGAAAAGAAAGAAAAATGTATTCTCCAAATGTATTTATTTAAGAAGGGAATTTTCTATTCTTCAAAACATAGCAGATCTTGTCGCAGGCGTGGTGGTGCATGCCTGTAATCTCAGAGGCTTGGGAGGCTGAGACAGGAAGAGCATGAGTTCAAAGCCAGCCTCAGCAACGGTGAGGTGCTAATCAACTCAGTGAGACTCTGTCTTTAAATAAAATAGGAAATAGGGCTGTGGTTGTGGTTAAGTGGTAGAGTGACCCTGAGTTCAATCCCCAGTACCAAAAAAAAAAAAAAAAAAACCAACATAGCAGGTCTGAATTTGAATCTTAAACAGTAAGGGGTTTTGGATGAGTTACTTAGCCTGCATAATCCTCAGTTACTTAATTTAGAAAATGGGGATATGCAAACTTCTCCTCCACGGTGATTATGGAAACTGAAAATAATTTGTGGAAAATATGTAGGAGAGTGCTCAAGTCCATAGTTAGTGTCTAACTATTGCTGTATAAAATGATGAGCAGGAGAAGGAGGAGAAGAGGGTGTAGGAGAGGAGCAGCAGATAGAGAATGACTCAGATGAGGAAGCATTTTGCTTGTAGAGGAAATTCACCTTAATGGTGGGCTGCATAAACTTCAGCAATTCTCTGGCTTTTAATATGGGGGAGCAATAGTGCCAACTTCCTGGAGTTGTTGGAAGGATGAAATGAGTTTACATGGGTAGAAGCCCTAACAAGGGCCCAACTCATTAATAAGGTCTCAATTGATATAAGCTATTATTATCTCATGCTCATTGAATAGCAGCTCAAAGTAGATAATTTTTGAATGACTTCCACAATTTGATAAGGAAAATGCCCTTCAAAGGATTATCCGCTCATTAGCTCATACCTTACTTGCCTATACTTTTCTTTATACTCTTCTCATTACTGAAGCTGGATTTTATGTTCATTTGTTAACTTATTTTCTCACTCCCCAGTGGAAATGCAGATCCATGAAGGCAGAGACTTTTTCACTTTTCTTCATTCCTATAATCATAGTGCTTACAACTGTGATTTTGCACCAACAAGTCACTCAGACAAGGTGATTTTTGTCTGTTTATTTGTTTTGTTTGTAGCAGTTCCATTATGATGTACTTCGGTATGGTTTTTATTGTGTTTATTCTATCTGGAATTTGCTGAACATTTTGTCTCTGTAAATGTGTATCTTTACCCAAATATTTGATGGGTATATTTTTCAAATACTTTTTCCTGCCCTATTTTCTGTTATCTCTTGTCAGGATTCCAATTATGCTTATGTTAGACCTTTTGCCATTTTCTATGGGTCATTAAATCTCTGTTCTTCCCCACACCAACCCCAATCTTTCTTCTCACTTTTCCTTGGATTGGAAAATTTCTTCCAGTCTGATTTCAAGTTCACTGAGCCTTCTTTTTATCACTTCCAATCTGGGGTTAAAACCACCCAATCAAAATGTTCAGATATTGTATTTGTGTCAGTTCCAAAATTACCATTTTATTCTCTTTTGTAGTAACTTTTTTTTTTTCTGCTTTTCTTTAGTTTGTTGTTGTTCATTTGTGTGTTTGGTCAGTCCATTTTTTATTTGTTTGTTTGTTTGCTTTGTCCTTTTTTGTTCATTACAAGCAAGTTTTTAAATGTCTTTGAGCATGTTTACAAAAGTTGCTTGAATACCCTTATCTCCTAATTTCAACATTTAGGTCATCTCAAGCTCAATTTCTATTGATTACCTTTTGCCTTAGTTCACATTTTCATGCTTTTTTCCAAGATCTAGTAATATTGACTATATTCTGGACATTGTTACTAATATATGGTGTAGGGTTTCTGGATTCTGTATTTTCCTTTAAATAGTATTGTCCTTTAAATAGTATTGATTTTTTTTTTTTTTTTTTTTTTTTTAGATATCAGTTAATTTGGATTAACTCAAATCTCGAACTTGGTCTTCTTTCCTGTGCTGGGTAGTAACTGAAATCCAAGTTTGTTTTTGTATTATTTTGTTTTGATTTTTCCTTACTGAGTTGCTTGGACTCTGCCATGCATATATTGAGTTCAGGAATTAGACAAAGAATTGTGCAAAATTTATATGACAAATTTAGGTCTCTGCCTTTATGGCTGTCTCCTCCCTAATATCCCCTTCATTCTACTTTTTAGCTGCAATGCTCATCCTGAATTCTAATTCTGATTATTCAAGCCAGTAAGATCAACAATCTTCTATTGGTTTTAATCACCCCAAGTAAAAATGGGAAACTCACTTACTTTCATTCCTTTGTTCCAAATGCAGACTCCTCTTTAGCTTCTCCCTGCTTTTGATTGTTCCTCAGTGCCTTCGGGTTGTTTTTGTTGTTGTTTAAAATTATCCAGGGTTAATAGATATTGTCTGTGGGGAAGTTGGTCCAGTAAGTGCTGTTCATCCCTCCCCAGAAGCAGAATCTCAGTAAATGTTTCCTTCTGAGTTCGACTCACTCTCCTGATTAGGAATGAAAGCCTTGTCCCTACCTGTTGGCTCTTGCCACCACCACTCTTTACAAAGCACTTTCCATTGTTCTTGGAAGTTTTCTTGCTGGTCAGGCAATGAATCCATAGCATGTGCATTTGATTTCACTGTCTTGTTTGAGTCCCACCTAACTCCAGGAGGTGAGCAGACTTGGAAAAAGTCTAGAATTAGCAGTAGATCCCACAGCTGAGATCCTTAACCCCAAACATCACTCTAGGAACTCAACCCTCTCTCTTCTATGCTATCAGTTTTTCTCTGGCTATCAATCTGATTTTAAGTTCACCAAGCCTACTTCTTCCTATCATTTCCAATCTGCCATGAGCATACAGTCTACTTTTTCCCACAAAAATTAATAATAATAGCAATGACATTTTTAAAAAATCTCTTGATTATACCTTCTTTTGTGCTATTGTTCCACTTATCTGTGCACCTTCATAGCAAAACTTTTCATACTTACTCTCTGTATATTTTTCATATTCCCAAGGTTCTCTTGAAACTACTCAGTATACCTACCACCACTTTATGAAAACAGTTCTGGTCAAGAAGACCAATGACCTCTGTTTTGTTAACTACTATAGTTAATGTTTGATGTTGTTTAATACTATAGCTGACTTTATCAAAAGCCATAGTTAATTGCTTCTACCTTTTTGAAACACCTTTTTCATATGACTTCTAAAGATTGCTCTTTCTCGACTCTCCTTTTATGCACTGGGCACTCCTTCTTAGTGTCCAAAACACTGGAGTGACTGAAGGCACAGTCATCAATTCTTAGGGCATGTCATCCAGTCTATTGACTTTAAATACCACCAATTTCCAAATTTATATCTTTAACCCAGACATCACCTGGACTCCAGAATCATAAATCCAACTGCCTACTCAACATCTCCAACTGCATAGTTAATAGATATTAAACTTACGTCCAAAGAAAGTTCTTATCTCCACCCCTAAATCGACTGATCTTTCAGATTTCCCCATCTCAGTAAATTACAAGTCCACTTTTTGAGTTACTCAGACCAAAACCAGATTCATCAATCACTGTTCTTTTTTCATACCTTTCCTTACTCCTTTAGCAAATAACTCTACCCTCAAAAATATGTCCAGAATTTGACTCTTTCTCATACTACCACTGCTTCCACCAGGGCCAAAGTCACCATTATCTCCTTTTGGTTATTTCATTGTCTCCTAACCGGTCTCCCTACTTCTTCCCTTGTACCTGCTTGAGTCCTCTTGCAATAAAACAGCCAGAATGATCCTATTCAAAAAGAGTCACATCATGGCCCTTAGCCAGCTCACAGCCATTTATGGATTCGCCATCTTGTTCATAGTGAAAGACAGTCTTTAGAAAAGCCTGCAAGGCTCTTCATGGTCTTGACTCCCTGACCTCATCTCCTGCTGCTCATCTCCTGCTATGCTGTCCCTGCTTCAAACATGCAAGGCATAGTTCTGTCTGAGAACTTTTCTTCTGCTAGGAGATTCTTCCCTCAGAAAGCCACAAGGTTCATTTCTTTGTTTATATTAGATCCCTGTTCCCTTGTCTCCCTGAACTGCCTCTATGAAATAGCAAGCATTCCCACCACACTCTCTTCCCTTGCCCTATTTTTCAACTTGTCACTTATCATTATCTAACATACAATATATTTACTTACTTACTTCTTTATTCCTCCTTCCTCAGTGGAACACACTCCCTGGGGGCTCTCTTTGGTCATTATTTTGCACATTGCTTTGTACCATAGTGCCTAAGACATGGTAGGCACTCAAAAACCATGTTAAATAAACTACTGAATAAATATTTAATTAATGATTTTGGATCAGGATTACCTAAGGAGCATATTTTAAAACATGGATTTAAAAAGAAAACAGATTTCTAGACCCTAGATTCTTGAGACTTAGTGGGGCAGAATTTCCAAGGTTCCAACTTCTTTGGGCATTCGTTTCATCATCTGTAAAATGGAGATAATTTCTCATATCTCTCAGGGCTGTGGTTCAAAGAAATTAAGAAAACTTCTATATAAAAGTGCTTAATGCCCTGTCAAGTATATGGCAGATGCTTAACCGTTGGAAGAGTCCTCTATCAGTGAAAGATAGACCTCACAGACCAATAGACATGGGTGCTGAATTGGAGCATTGGGACTGGACCTCCCTTTCTGCTGACCCTGAGTCCCCACTCCTGCCAATGGGTATCAAAGTTCCAGGGAACACCACTAACAGAGATGCCACCTGAGCCCTAACCCAAATAAGATGTGAGGTCAGGTAAATGCACAGAGAGCAGGGAGAACTGTCACACAATGGGCAGCAGAGTCAGAAATCCCACCGTATCTTGTACTTGCCACCACAGCACCCTGATCCCACTGAGAGCTCAGTTCTGCCACTCAAAAAAAGAAAAATTAGATACACCAGGCAGGCAGTACTGAACTGCCTCTGCCCCTCCACCATCCCAGATGGTTGGGCTCCAGCTTCAAGAGAAGCAGGCAGGGTCATCTCTCATGGTGAGTCCTTCCCAAGCATGTTCCTCCTGGCCCCATTTCCCCGGGAGCTGGCCTTTGTCTGGGACCTCCATGCTCCCAGAGGTGAGACTGCCTCCCCAATTCCCCCACCACCTCCACCTGGGAGAGTGTAGAAATCTCCCAGGTCCCCCTCCTAACATCTGCTCCTGTGCCCACACAAATAAACACACAATCGCTTTAACTTCTCTTTTCAATTTCCAAATCATTTCAGAGGCTCTGGAACCAATCTTTCCAAAGCTCCAAAGCACAATCTCTGAGGATTAGAAACCCAGCGGAGCTCATTCCCGCCTAGAGGGAGTACAGACTGCTTTGGCTTTTACTCTCTCCAACCCCCAATCATTTGTTTTTCACCCTCTCCCCCTCACAAACAAATCCTAAGGCATACTGATAGTCTGCAAGGGCTTTACGTGCATGTTACATCACTTGCTTTCCTTCACTGGCCCTGATGAATGTGTAATTACACCCATTTTACAGGTGAAGAAGCCAAAGAGCGGGGGAAATAACACAACATCCTCATACAGAGGAGCAGACAGAAGAGTTCAGATGTGAAAACCAAGTCTCAGGGAGGAAGGGAAACATTTAACAGGATTCCTGTCAGACCTCCGAAAGGCCAACTAGCTTTTTATTGTACTTTTTTGAGTGACTTTTGGGTACTATGTAGTGTGATCTCTCCCTATGAGTCTCCTGCTTGTAGCAATGCTTGTTTTCTAGGCACACATGTGGGCACACACACACACACACACACACACACACACACACACACATGTGCAAAGCAAGGAGCTGGTCTCCTTGGTGGCTCTTACAGGCAGGACTGGGCCTCCCCCAAGGCCTCCTTTCCTGCTCTAGCCTGTTGTTCTCCCCAGAAGATTCCAGTGGGAACTCTAGGAACTAAATAACTCCTGGAGAACCCTTCCACAGAGTTAATCAAAGGATCTCGGAGCATCCTGAGATTCCTGCAACAAGTGGGCTTGGACTCCCTCATACCCCTCCTTCCAGCCCGCTTCCAGAGATGGGCCAGGGTCTTGGAGCTACACTGATTTGCCTTGGTTTTGACCACAAAGGAACAAGGCCCCTCCCCTCCAGGCCCTGCCAGAAACATGCACATGTGTTTCCATGCCCCTCTGTTGATTCCCTGCAGTTAGAATCCACAAGTTCTAATATGGCTAATTTGTCAGAGAGCAGAGCGTGTTCTGCATGCCTACCTGATCATTCTGCCAGAACTGACAGGTCTCCCATTTGGGGATTTTCTTCTTAAGGCAGAAAAGAACAACATGGAGCCTCATGGAAAGAAGATGCATGCTGAAATTCTCCTGGTGGCTCCAACTGGGGTGAATTGTCTGGGATGGATCCACCTGCAAGGTGCCTCATGTTTTTGTCCCCTATAAGTTCGACTAAGGCTCCCATTGACTGTGCCCAGAGTGGATGTCCCAGGAATGCTGCCTTGCTTAGGCTGTCCACAGAGGCCTGAAATGGTCTTCCCATCAACATAACCCATGGTGTCATTCTGGCTCTATGCTTCCCTAGGACCTTAGTTTTAGAAATCAAGTCCTCCCTGGGAGATAGCACTGCATAAATCTGATTAATTCAGTTGAAATATGGCCCATGAGGTTGAAAGTGAGAGAATTTGAGGACCATTAGGCACCATTACACAATACCCAAGCACCTCATATGTCTTATACTAAGAATAAGCTCCCAAGATGGATCATCAAAGAAGCATAAATCAATAACAACAGTAGCAATAATAATAACCACACTTTAATGGAAAGAATATTGGCTTTAGCACCAGGCAAATCTGAGCAGGAATGCCAGCTCTGCCTCTGACTAGTCATGTGGCTTGGGCGAGTTATGTGGCCCATCTGCCCCTCTGTTTCCCCATCCGTAGCGTGGGGTGATGATTCCTACGTTGCAGGATCATAATGAGGAATAAGTGACATAACACAAATACAGTGCCCAGCACACAGTGTGGCACATGCTAAGTTTTTAATTAAAATGTCTTCCTTTTCTTTTTGTCATTTGATCCTCAACAACAGTCTTGGGAGAAAGCAAGGCAGGCTGGAGTTACTCCCACTTACCAACAAGGAAAGAAATCCTCAAGGAGGTGAAGTGACTTGTCTGAAGTCACACAGAGCCAACAAGGAAAGAGAAAGGACTTGACATTGTCTAATTACTACTTCTGGATTCTTTCCAATTAGGTGACTCAGGCTCATAAATCACCTTTCTCAAGCATCTAGCTCATTCTCAAAGTGGATTTGGGTACCAGAGAAATACTCACCTTTTAACTCTTACTGGTCTTCCATGTATAAGAGTCTACCATTCGTAGGGAAGTGGGGTCTGCTGCAGGTTCTCACTGACCTTCCTGGAGTTCTTCTCATTGATCTGGGACCTTTCATTGAGACACTTACCACCCTTCAATATTTTGGCTTCTTGAGATCATTTTGCATTTGCTTCCTTTGTTTTATAGGTCACCAGAGATGGTCTTCACCAGGAGCACAGGACTTTGATCATCTGCACCTCCTGCCTCTCTTTCTCCATGGGAAGAACATGAAGGTTGTGGCATTGTGTCTGGATAGTGTAGGTCTCAGTGAATTGCCTTTCCAGGCTGTCTAGTGCCTGGAGCCCAGGTCCTCCTCCAGGACCTCCCTGTAGAAAAGTGACTACAGAGTAAGAAAGCTGACAGATGTAGAAGTAGGACCTCCATCGCCAATGAGGGGTAGCCAAGGAAGGAACATTCAAATAAAGTAGCAAAATGAAACCTTAAGTGGCAGAAGAATCTAGAGGTAAAGAATGCAAAGGGACAAGAGTAAGACAGAAAGTAGAAGATGATGGAGGTTTAGACAAGTAGTTTGGCACCAAGGATGGGACAAAGTTCTACTCACTTGTTCTGATTACCTAATGCTACATAACAAATTGTCCCAAAGCCTAATGGCATAAACCCAACCATTTATTGAGAGTATGGATTCTTTGGGTCAGGAATTAAAATAAAACACAGCAGAGAAAGCTTATCTCTGATCCTCAGAGTCTGGATCCTCAGATAGAAACCTGAAGGACTAGGGACTGAAATCATCCGAAGTCACTCATGGTTGGGTGATCCCAGCAAGATTCAAATGCTGGATGCTGGGATTCATGGCATCTCTTTCAATAGCCAGTTGACCTCTCTGCATTTTCTCTCCAACAAATTTAAGGTAGACAGACTCTTTGCATGTTAGCTCAGAGCTCCCAAGGTACATATTGGTACCAGCTAGAAACCATATCACTTTTTATGCCCTGGATATGGGAATCATGGAGTGTCCTTCCACTGTGTCCCACTGATCATGTTCCAAGAGTCTGCCAGCTTTGCCATGGCTTGAGAATTCCCTGAGGATTCATGTGTTAAAGACTTGGTCCCTTAGATGGTGGTATCAGGAGGTAGTGGAACCTTTAAGAGTTCAGGTTTAGTTGGAAAGACCTTGGATCACTAGGAGTACAGCCTTGAAAGGGATTAATTAACAGGATTCTTGAATGACCCCCTTGTAATTCTCATAAGAGAGTCGTTATAAAAGGAGCAAGCCTGGTCTCACATTCTCTCTCTCTCTCTCTCTCTCTCTCTCTCTCTCTCTCTCTCTCTATCTATCTATCTATCTATCTATCTCTATCTCTATCTCTATATCTATCTCTCCCCCTCTCTCTTGCTCTCTCTCTCTCTCTCTCTTCCTTTCTCTCTCTCTCTCCTCCCTGGCCCAAGATATAATCACTTGCTCCTATATACACTCCCCCTGTGACATGACATCATCTACAGCCTTCACCAGAGACCAAAACAATGCTCCTGATCTTGAACTTTAAAACTTCAAAACTGTGACCTAAATATATCTCCTTTTTTTCATAAGTTAACCTGTCTCAGAGTTTTTGTTATAGTGATCAAAGCTGACAAGTACAGGTTTCAAGAAAAGAGAGCATAGATCTCACATCTTGATGGAGGACTGTCATGCCACACTGTAAGAGGAACGTGGGTGGGATCCATATCCATGAGGCCACCTTGCAAAATACATTCTGCCACTTCATCCAAGCTCCCTTCTCTATGGTGTCTTCTCCTGCTATAGTGTTTAGTTTGAGTGGAAGCATGAACGCCAAGTCTTGGGTTTCTCCTGGGAAGGAATGGAGCTAGGGAATACTCCAGCTTGGACAAAGGAAGGGCTTGGCTTATCCTTTAGAGAAAAATGAAGCCAATCCAGGGACCTAACTATAATGAATAAGAGCTCTGTGCTTTTCTATCTCCCCTGTGCTATTTGTTTTGTGGTGGCTGTTAGCAATGGTAGCAGTCTCGTCTTTTGTCAATTTCCTTTGGTTTTCACTAAAGATCCTTCTGAAAAATGAGCTTATGTCAGGGAGGCTGAGATAAACCAAAGGAAAGTTCCGATTTTGCTGCAGCTGAGTCAGAGAGGAGGACGAGTGGCACTTCTGACAACAGGCGTGCAGGGGAGCAGGTGTCAGAGTAATCCCCATGGGGAGGCACACTCAGAGCAGCAAGGGGGCAGTTGCCTTCGCCCCCCCACAAGCCGTGACCCTCTCTGGAGAACTTGTCTCAGCTCGGCCCCTGGGGCATTTGTGTTTTGCTTCAGTGATATTCTTTTACAGATTCTTTGCAGCCAAAGGATCAAAGTGGGAGCACCTCAAGGGAGAGGTGAAATGCCACAGAGGTAGTGTCACCAGCACTTGAGTGACTATCTTTCTCACTCCAAAATACTCCTTAAGGGAACTCAGAGAGTTCATGTCTTACACTTGTCCACTCTCTGTACCATTTCTCTGCCCGTCCTACACCTTCACCTCAGAGATTCAGTGGCTCCCTGCTCAACCCACCTGCTGAAGAGCATTACCCTTACAGGGTTCTCAAAAGAAATGCCAGGGAAGGACCAGCATGAAGGAAGACATAGAGTCACAAAGAAATAGCCGAAGCTCATTTTTCACCCTCCATTACCATGCAAAGGATTCGATGGACACCCTGTGGCCTGCTGAGCTCGCATCTGGCTGAGTTCTAGTGTTTCCCACAACACCCTGCATGTGGGGCATGCTTAAGTCATAAAAGCCTGAAAGTGAACACATTTGCCACCCAACAAAGAGGGCACTCTTTACAAAGGCTTATTATTCATTAATGGGTATACAAGTTTTTCTCAAGGATTTAAAGTCTCATTCCACTGTTGTCCATCCAATGCTGAAAGCAACATTGCTTCTGGGGTGGTTTTTTTGGGGGGTACTGGGGATTGAACCCAGGGGTGCTTAACCACTAAGCCACATCCCCACCCACCCACCTTTTTTTTTAATATATATATATATATATATATATATATATATATATATATTTTTTTTTTTTTTTTTTTTTTAGAGACAGGGTCTCACTGAGTTGCTCAGAGCCTCACTAAATTGTTGAGGCTGGCTTTGAATTCTCCATCCTCCTGCCTCCACCTCCTGAGCCTCTGGGATTACAGGCATGTGCCAATACAACTGGTGTGACATTACTTTTGGACCTTGAAAATTATGTTTTAAGTTTGTCCTTCATTTATTCACTTAAAAATATTCATTGACTATTGTATTGGTGCTATGCTCTGAAGAGAGAAAGATCAGAGTCCCTGCCCTCAAGGAACCCACGTTCCTAGTGGGAAAATAATCAACTCCAGAAACATTTTAGTGAGTGTCATCAGAGAGAACAGTAGGAGCTGTGGGAGCACAAGAAAGGATCCCTGATGTGGAGTTGAGGGAGGAGGTGTCAAAGCAAGCTTCCTGAGGGTGGTGGCAGCTGAGCTGAGTTTTCCACTATGGATAGGGTGACCAGCAGAACATGAGAGGAGAAGAGGAGGGCAGCACAGATGTGGGTCCCAAGGCACAGTAAAGCTCAGTGCCTCCAAGGGACAGTAGCCCCGAGAAGGAGGGAGGTGAGACTGGGCAGAAAGAGACTAAAGAGCTTCAAACACTATGCCCAAGAGTTTGGTCTTCCTCCAGAATTATGCAATCATAAAGGTAACACTGGGGATTTCATTCAGATAAAATCTGAGTTGACAGTCACCAAGATCATCCCTAAGAATAAATGGTGATGACATTGTCCTAGTACCTAGTCAAGGACAGGGCTCCACTGCTTACCTTTGGTGTCCCCCATGCAGTCACAGGAGGGTCAGACAGCCAGAAGCTGACAGCCTTGCCCACCTAGTCACTGAGCCCGACCTTAGGCACTGCCTGCCTACACCAACCTACCTTAGCTCACCAACCTGGGCTTGACCTCTGCTATCTGCCTATTCCTTCCTACTCAGATGGACAGATGCTCAGTAGGACTTTCTGGGATACCTACCACACCAGTGCCCCTGTTGTTAATATGCAGCTGTAATTAAATTTTAACTTGATAGCATTTTTCCCTTCCTATTCTGCCTTCGGCTACTATAGTCGCTCTCTGTTAAATGCTGATTGTACTTCTTGGGATTATAAGCAATGAAAGATCAAAGGCTTTTTAGGGGTCACCAAGCCCAAGCCTGCCATTAGAACTAATGACTAGGGAAGAGAAGTGACTGTCCCGGGAATAGAGACTCAGTCAATGATCTTCTGGCTTTCAGGCCAGTGAGCATCTGCGGATGGCTTCTTTTGGTAAAAAGAGTTGACAGGCTGGTAAACACAATGCTTAACAAGCACTCATGACTTGAACCTGGAATTATTTGTAGACAACTCCCCTGAGCTCTATAATGAACTGAATTTTCTAACAAACATTCAACATTCATTATTCAGTCATTCAACAAACTACCTGATTACCTCCTACATGTCAGACTCTCCAGGATACTTTAGGGAGCTGTCTTAGTCCATTTTCTATTGCTATAATAGAACACCTGAGACTGAGTAATTTAAAAAGGAAAGGAGTTTTATTCAGCTCACTGTTCTGGAGACTGGGAACCCAGCATCTTTTTGGTTTCTGGTGAGGGCTGGAGGCTTCTTCAACTCATGCTGGAAAGCAGAGGGTCCAGTGGTTGCATGAGGAAGAGGTAGGTAGCCTTGCTTTTTAACAGCCTTCACAGTAATGAATCTAGTCTTCCAAGAATTTCATTCACCCTTCTTAATAACTTAATCATTTTTAAAGGTCCCACCACCTCGCAACACTGTTACATGGGCCACCAAATTTGAGGAGGAGACAACCCATATTCAAACTGTGAAGGAGCCAAAGAAAAATAAGGCCCAGTTCCTAAATGAGGAACCTGCAACCATGTCGTGAAAAAAGGCAGATAACAAGCAGCGTAATTGTGAAGCATGAAAAGAACTATGCAGGGATAAGTATCAGATGCTGCAGGAAGAGAGGGAACCTCACGCAGAGTACTAGGGAAATCCACCCCAGAGGATTCAGAAGGAGGAGGAGGAGTTAGGGAAAGTGGGGTGGGCAGGAGGGGCAGAGGATTCTTCCACATGTGTAGACTTGGGGACATCCAATCATGGTTCAGAAATATTGTGGTCACAGATGTTCGTGAAAGCAGAGGGATGGTGATGGATGATGCTGGCATGGTACTGCATTGAGAAAGGACCTCATCTCCATGCCAAAGAGCTCAACATTGACCCTGAAGGCCCACAGTTGGGTTTTGGACAAGGAGAAGAAGATGCAGCATGGCCTGGTCCAATGTAGGTTTTAGGAAGATAAACCTAGACACTTGTCTGGGGAGTTGGGTTGGAGGCAGGAAAAGTCATTAGGAAGACGACTGCAGGACTTAGACACTGTAAGAAAGGGATTGCATGGCTAAGGCACTGAGCAGCTCCTGAAAACCACCATTACCCCTATAGAGACCAAGAAAAATTAGCAGAATCATTGGTTTGTGGTTTGAAGTTCCATTTTGACCCATTTAGGAGCCACCCAAAAGGTTTTATCATTTCTGTAAAGAGTGCAGAGAATTACAGACCATAGGGTCCAACCCTTCATTTATCCAAGTAGGAAGTCAAGGCCCAGAGAAGGGAGTGACTTGGCCTCTGTCTCTCAGTTAGGTAACTTGCCTCTAGGTGGCCCTTCTGCCTCCATCAGGAAAGCAAAAGAATGCTGCAGAAAGAGCGCAGCCAGCGAGCTCCAGTTCTGGGCCTCATACATAGCATGCATTTTTTTTTTTTTTTTTTCAGCAAATTGCAATCCCTCTCTGAGCCTGTTTCCCTACAGATCAAATGAGAGTATTGGGCTGGAAAGAGTTCAGTGACCCCTCCCAGCTCCAAGATGTGACCTGGCTATTATCCAGTGAGAAAAGAAGGCTGAAAACCAAAGTAGGTTCCCAGACTGCCTCTGGCCATTTGCTAGGGAGGCTGGCAGCAGGTGGTAGCCAAACCCAGGTGGCTGCCACAGGAGAGGGCAAGAGGAGTGACATTAACATTCCCCCAACGCACACCGCATACCACACCGCACACTGGGAGGCTGGCAGAGCCCAGATGGGAAGCAAACAAGCAAACCCTCCAACGTGTGTGGAGCCATAGATCACCTTAGAGAGCAGCCACTGCTCCCCTGTTGCCGTGGTAACTTTTCTCTGTTGTTTTTTTTTTTGTTTTTTTTTTTTAATTTCCCAATGTTCAGCCCCCAGAGCGGGGCCCAACTGACCTACAAGTGGAGACCAAGCAGACCAGCATGGGGTCAGAGAGATGCAGACATTGGTGCCCACACAGCTCAGAGGACAGGAGTGGGATTTTGACCCAGATGTGTCCAGCTGCTGTCATCCTGTAAACACCAGCCTGGGGAGGGGTGGGGCGCAGAGGGGAGGATGCTTTACACTGTGAGTCACCCCTGGTTGAACAAGACCTCAGTTATTCTCTCACGTTCACGTGCAGCCACCAACAGAAAGTTCAGAGCCACCTACTCTGCAAGTGAACTTGCTGTGCCACCTTGGGCAGGTCATTTAACCTTTTAAGCCACATTTCCTATAGCTGGGAACCTGGGTGCAGGCTCCTCCTGCCTCCCCTGGCTCTGTGTGGGAGTCATTTGAGACATTTGAAGACTCTCCACTTGGGAAATGAGAGTGGAATGAGACAGACATCATTACACTAGGTACATGTATGATTACACGAATGGTGTGAATCTACATTGTGCACAACCATAGAAAAGAAAAGTTGTGCCCCATTTATATACAATGAATCAAAATGCAGTGTGTAAAAATGAAAATAAGCAAATTTTTTTTTAAATGTAAAGTTTCACTAGTGATCTCCCTGCCCACCTCCCCATCATTATTGGTGCATTTAAGAGCTGGTCTTCTGGGCATTTCTTCTTTTATAGGGAAAAAATACTTAGGGGCCAATAGAGTAGGCAGCTACTGATTTTAAACCAAGAGGAAGTGGAAACAATGGGTCTCTATCATCAAAGTCGTTAGGGGAATAGGAGGTTTTTCTTATCAATCTTCTATTTACATACACATCCAGTTTTAAGGGATCTATTTGTGTGAGGTGGGAAAATCTAAAGCTGTCCAGCACCCCTTGGGTATCAAGTCACTTCCTTCTTTTTTTTGCCTCCCTTCTTCCCTCCCTTTCTTTTTTTTCAGTTTTTACGGTTCCTAGTAGTTATATATAACATTGGGAGTGATTTTGACATAATCATTACATTTTCTTCTAATTCTGTCCCCAGTCCTTTCCTTTCTCCTCTCCTTCTCCCTCCCCTGTTCCTGTCCCTCTATTCTACTGATCTTTCTGCTATTGTAGTTTTTTGGTTTTTTTTTTTTTTTTTTTTTTTGGTGTCTTGTGGATATACATCACAGTGAGATGCACTGTGGTGTATTCATATATGTACACAGGAAAGTTAGGTCAGATTCTTTCCACTGTTCTGCCTTATCCCATCATTCCTCCCTCCCACCCCTGCCCCTCTTCTATTCCATTGATCTTTCTTATATTTTAATTTCTTTCCTCATTTCTTTCCTCTCTCTCTTTCCCATTTCTTTTCTCTCTCTCTCTCTCTCTCTCTCTCTCTGTCTCTCTCTCTCTCTCTCTCTCTCTCTCTTTCTCTCTCTTTTGAACTAGTTTCTGCATATCAAAGACATTTGACCTTTGACTTTCTGGGTCTGGCTTATTTCACTTTAGCATGATAGTCTCCAGTTCCATCCATTTACTGCCAAATGTCATAATCCCATTTTCTTTATGACTAAGTAATATTCCATTGTGTATACATATCCCATTTTCCTTACCCATTCTTCTGTTGAAGGGCCCCTAGGTTGGTTCCATAGTTTGGCTAATATGAATTGTGCTGATACAAACATTGATGTGACTGCATCATGGTAGTATGCTGATTTTAAATCTTTTAGATATATACTTAGGGATGGGATAGCTGGGTCATATGGTGGATCCATTCCTAGGTTTTTGTTGGTGTTTTGTTTTGCTTTGTTTTTTTTTTTTTTTTTTTTTTTTTGAGAAATCTCCATACTGCTTTTCAGAGTGGTTGCAATAATTTGCAGTCCCACCAACAATCTATGAGTGTAACTTTCCCCCCACATCCTCACCAACACTTACTATTATTTATATTCTTGATAATTGTCATTATGACTAGAATGAAAGGAAATTTCAATGTAGTTTATTTTTCCCTAATTGCTAGAGATGTTGAACTTTTTAATGTATTTTTTGGCCATTTGTATTTCCTCTTTTGAGAAGGTCTGTTTAATTCTTTTGCCCACTTATTAATTGGATTTTTTTAATGTTAAGATTTTTCAGTTCTTTAATATTGTGGATACTAATGCACTGTCTGAGGAGCCGGTGGTAAAGATCTTCTCCCACTCCGTAGGCTCTGTCTTCATGTCTTAATATGCTGTGCAGGAGCTTTTTAAGTTGATGCTATCCCATCTGGTGATTTTTGGTTTTATTTCTTGCACTTAAGCAGACTTGTTAAGAAAGTCAGTTCCTATGCCGACATGTTCTTCTGCATGGGCCTACATTTTCTTCTAGTACTTGCAGGGTTTCTGGTCTAATTGACATTTGGACAGGGTGAGAGACAGGGGTCAAGTTGAGTTCTTCTACACACGGATTTCCAGTTTTCCCAGCACCATTGTTGAACAGGCTATCTTTTCTCCGACAAATGCTTTGGTACCTTTGACTACCATAAGATAACTGTATTTATTTGGGTTTGTCTCTGTGTCTTCTATTCCATCCATCTTCCTGTCCCTTTGGGTGCCAGTAGCATGCTGTGCTTGTTACTGTGGCTCTGTAGTGTAATTCGAGATCGGGTCTTGTGATGCCTCCAGCATCGCTCCTCTTGCTCAGGATTGTTTTGGCTGCTGTGGGTCTCTTAGTCTTCCAAATGACTTTTACTACCACTTTCTCAAGTTCTGTGAACAATGTCACTGCTATTTTGATGGGGATTGCATTGAACCCGTATAACACATTTGTTGGCGTGGCCATTTTGACATTAGTTCTGCCTATCCAGGAACATGGGTCCCCTCCCTTTCTTTGCTTATTCAGTAGAAGCTCAAAAAGAGTCTACTCTGGTGTTAATATGCAAATGTATTTATTTAGAGTGCACCTGTTCTGTGTCGGACACTGTGCTGGATGTTAGGGATATGGTGGGAACAAACAATGTCCCACCCTGGAGGAACAACAAGATCAGGTGGAAAGAGGGCGTGGAAAGGACTCTCTGGACCTTATCTGATCAACTCCCCATGACCCTGTGAGGAAAATGTTACCTGGTTATTTCCAAGGTGAGAAACTGCCACTCCTGAGATAAAGTGCCCTCTTCCCTGCAAGGCGGCCTCCTCACCTCCCTTTAACTGGGGCCTTTTCACCAGGCTCCCTCCCCAGCATTGCCCAAGCTTACCTGGCACTCTGACTGCCCTGGTTTCATTCTGGCAGCACCCAGTTGCCCTTCCAGCTCCTGCCTCCCCTTCCTCTCTGTATCTGACTGAATTAGTGTCCTGGCCCCCACCTCCACTCCTTCCTACAGGTCCCTAGAGCTTCCTGCAGTTCCACTAGAGCTTCACCAAATAGCCTTCAGAGAGTTCAAGAAGCCCTTGAATCCTGTGCTGCACTTGGGTGCATGAGAACAAGGACACTTGGAGAGAAGAGAGACGAGATCTTTCACTACCTCTCCAAGGGGTCCAGAGCCCAGGCAAGACTGGGGATTATTCCTGAGGTCCCCCTAGTTGTTCCTGTTTCCTCTTGCATCACCCACAGAACCTGACACTCAGCCAACACAGAGAAAAAAGATGAAAAAAAAAAAAAAAACGAGTGGCCTCTACTCCCAACTACATGAGATATTACCCGAGCAGAACTAGCACCAACCCCTAAACCCTCCTCTCAGAGATAGTTGTCTAAAAGAGAAAGAGAGAAACAAGGAAGGTATTAGGGGACAGCAAAGCCAAGTGAAGGTCAAGGAGAAGAGACAACTCAAGAAGTTGAAGACCCACTGGAGATGTGAGATATGCGAAGGAAAAGCCTAGGGGCAGGTGTCAGAAGGAAAGGGATATTATTACCTTAGCGAGAGAGGAAACCATTCCAAAGGCCTCACCGTGTGAAGCAGCAATTGCAGAGGCACAGGGCTGATAGAAAGCACCCTGCCCGTGGACACTGGAGGTCTGGCATCCAGACCAGGTTCTGCTCTTCATGATTAGTATAACCTTGGGAAAGACTCTCCAAACCTCAGTCATTTCACCTATAAAATGGTAATATCATGCTGGCCTTGCCTCCACAGTTGTCACAAGACTCACATACGATGCCAGGGATTATCACAAGTACCACCAATGGGTAGTGAGGACAGATTCCACCACTGAAAAGTCAGATGTCTAGAAGTTAGTTGTTAAAGTGTCCCTCTCACGTGTGCCAAAGGAGCTAACCTCAGGTCACAGAAGTGTTAAGCTGTTTGGTTTTTACTCCCCAGACCACAACCCTATCCTCATACTCAGAACCACTTTGTACAAGCCCCTTCCCTCATTCTGCCTCAGTTGGCTCTCAGTGGTCTCAGTCTTCCCATCAGGACCCTTGTGTTGGTCCTTTAAGTCATTTCTTTTTCTCCACCTCCCACATGGACTCCCCTTTCATCCTCTCAACCCAGTTCCCATAATATTCAGCTCCACCTGAGTGAAAATATAGCATGCACTATCCCCGCTTCCCTGTCCCACAGACCCTCCATTCAAGTCTGTAAAGAGGCCTCCGTCTTTACAGATTCTTCCAGCATTTTGCAGGTTTTGATAACAGTAAGTGAGCAGAAGACCCAGACCATGCCTGGTAAGCCCAAAAGACCTATGGCTAACAAGAGTCCCTATTCCTCATGCAGGCAGAGACTCGGGTTAGAGATTGCAAAACGCTTGGAACCCTATAACGTGGTCCACATCCCCATGGCAGGATCGCTGCTCTTTTGCTGGATTTGGGGCAATCCCAAATCCACCCCCCACCACAGATGAAGTGGGGCTTTATAGTGGGAGGTTCCTGGTATGAGCTGAGATCCTTAAAAGCAAGGGAATTCCTCTTTCCTCCCATCCCTAGGAGACAAGTTCTGGTTGGGGCTCCATATGGCCCAGTGATAAATATATTTAAGCTCAAGAGAAACAAGCAGTCATAGATCTTCTATATGGGAGGCAGTTTCCTTTTATTTCAACCACACGAAATGGGGCCCAACCAATGAGCCAGCACAAGAAAGAGACCAGTGCAGGATTGTAAAATGGCAGAGGCTAAAAGCTCCATTTAATAAAACCTGAAAGATAAAAGCCTTGAGATCAGGTGACTGCCTTGTGCTTTGAAAAGAGAAATTGCATATTAGGAAATTTGGAAAAATGTACGAGGAAAGAGTTTAGGGTCTCTGGTCCGGAGGTGAGGAGGTGGACTATTAGCAGAGCCAAGGGGGGTTCTGGGAGATGCTGGAGCCTATCCAGGGAGACAGTTGCACATGTTTGTCACTCACTCCACAGGCATTTATTGAGCACCTGCTGTGGGCAAGGTAAGCACTGATTCTTCCAAATGAGGCAGGTCCGGTTTCCCCCTCGTTCCCTCTGGCGCTGCTTACCAACACGCAGCCATTCCAAGTCTACCTTCGCGACTGCTGCCATTTCTGCAAGTTGGTTGCTCTATTATTTATTCCACCATCTATTTTAAATTGACTTACTTTTTAAATAGAAATACCAACCAGAGTTTTTACCCATGAAATCACAACTCTGAAGTGCTGGCTCTATTTTCTCCAGTATACATTTAAATGAATACATAATCACAGACCCATGTTTGTCTGAGTTGGTGCTATCTAAAGCAGTCTTGTCTACTAGGAGTGACACATATGTCACACGCTGGGAAAGGCTCCTGGATGGGAGGGTGTATCCATTAGGAGAAAGTTCAGCTCCATATGCCAGAAAACCCCCAGTAAGTGTCTCCAACAGGCTGGAATGTGATTTTCATGTAAAAAAGAAGTCTAGAGATAGGCAAATCCAAATTTGGTGTGACTGTTTCATGGTAAAGACACTGTGTTAGTAAGTTTTGTGTCACTGTGACCACAATACCTGACAAGAACGACTTAGAGGAAGAAAAGTTTATTTTGGGCTCATGGTTTCAGAGGTTCAATTCATGGTTGGCTAGATCCATTACTCTGTGCCTGAGATGAGGTAGAACATCATGGCAGAAGGTGTAGGAGAACCACTCAGTTACGGTGGCCAGGAAGGAGAGAGAGAAAGAGAGAGAATGAATCCCAGGGCGTGGGGCTGAAGACAAGATATAGTCCCCAAGACCGCACCCCCAGAGGCCTATTTCCTCCAGCCACACCTCACCTGATTACAGTTACTACCTAGTACAGAGGTCCTTTCAGATTATTATTCTATCAAATGGATTAATCCACTGATTAGGAATAGCTCTCATAATATAGCCATTTCACCTCTGAACATTCCTGCATCGTCTATCATGTGAGCTTAGTGGGCGATACTTCATATCCAAACTATAACAGAAACTTGGAGTTCTATAGTTCAGTTCCATTACTCCAGATGTGCTTCCACTCTCAAAGTCATTTCATGGCCCAACATGGATGCTGGAGCATCACCCATCACATCTGTAATCTGGGAGGCAGCAGGAAGGGAGGGCAAAGATGTGCTGTGTCCACTTAAGTCACCTCTCTTTAAGGAGCTTTTCTAGAAGAGTCCTGAATGACTTTCCTTATGTATTTTCAACTAGAACTTTGTCACATGGCTGGCTTTACCAGGCCAAGAGGGAGCAGTTTTTGATGCATGGATGAGAATCAGTTTCTAGGTAGCTCTTGAAGTCTGAACATTCCTCCTTGGTCTCTGCTGCTTGTCTGAACTTTCCCTGGTTCTAGCATTGACTTTTAGCTGCCTCCACAAAAGCTAGAGCTTAGCCCTGCACCCTAGATCAAGTAGGTGGGTTGGGGGCTGATATCTTTGGTTTCTTATCATTTGACTCTCTTCTAAAATGGGATCCTGTTTTAAAAACTCCTTTTATTGACTTAGACTTATCTCTTTGACCTAAAATATGGACCCTACTGGTACTGAGAGTCAGTACTCCCTAGAAACCCCTTCCAACGTCCCTACACTTCAACCCAACTGGGCCCTTTGGAAATTAATTTCTGTTTGGACCATATTGGAGTTAGCTCTACTCCCGTGGGCAGCCCCTTCACATCTACCCAAACTTCTCAGGTGACCAATTTGTTCCCTTCTTGCCACTGGAGCATTGAGCTTGCTAGATGGCCAGGGTCATGCTATTCAAATATATCCTTGTCATTTCTCTTTCAGATGAGTTCCAGACCCTCTTCCTCTTCTGCTATCACTGTTAGGTATTATCCTATGAAGCATTTTTGCCTTTCCTACTGGATCATGTTGTTCCATCTTGAAAAAAAAAATTGCAAAGAGTTCTCCGACTCTCTGTGTACAATAGCTTTGAATTCAAACTTTACTATTTTCAATGCCTTATAAATGAAGGGTCTTTAATAGTTGCACTCCTCTCCAAGTGGGAACCCTTTTGGTTAATGCCTTCTACAAAAAAATCCCTGTGCAGTACAATGTAACACTGTTATACAGTAATTAGAGATTAGTTCTTATTCAGCCTTATGTTTAGTAATAAGTTTCACTGTAATGAATAAAGTATCACCAAGGTTATGTATTCTTCACCTATCAGATTCCCAGTGCTCCACCTAGCACTTTGAAAGCATCCAACAAACATTTACTATAAGAATGAATAAATAAATGAAGGACACTAACATCTGTCCTTGTCACCAGAGACTCTAAGTCCTCAGGTTATGAGATGTTGTTAACTGTATCGTTCATCAGGATACAGCTTCTAAAGTGGCATTTTAGGATCCAGAACACAGGTCAGCAACCTTCCTTTCTACAGGACCATGAGTAGATATTTCAGACTGTGCCGACCATATGGTCCCTGTCACAACTATCCAACTCTGCCACTAAGATGCAAAAGCAGCCAAAGACGCTACATAAGCAAATGAATTTGGCAGGATTCCAGCAAACTTTTCACACGTCAGAAAATACTATACTCTTTTATAAAAAAAAAATTTTAAATATAAAATCCATTCTTGGCTCACAAGTTATACAAATCAGGTGACAGGCCACATTTGGCTGCAAGCCATCATTTACAGACTGCAGATCTAAGATGTATATGGCTCTCAAATGTTAGTAGGCATAACATCTACCTGGGATACCTGTTAAAATATAGCTCACCAGAAGCTGCAACCAAGCAATCCCTTTAGGTAGGGATGGGAATATGATGAAGCCTAGGTATTTGTGGTTTTGAAAGTCAATGATTCTATTGCAGGTGGTCCTAAAGACATACTTAAACTTTAAGGAATTCATCGTAAGAATGAGTGCAGATCAGGCTGCCATAACAAATAGACCCCAATATTTCAGTGTTTAATGCAATGGAAGTTTATTATGTAACATTCCAGACAGTGGTTCAGCTCATAGGTGGCTCTCCTCCACATGCGTACTCAGGGACCCAGGTAGTCATGAGTTCCTGAGGCACCCTAGAAGTAACATGTCATACACAGGAGTGAGATAAAACAACACACATGGGGACTTGATATGAGATAAACATCACTCCTACTTCTTTGTGTTCACCAAAGAGAAATTGGTGGCACCTAGAGAGAGGGTGGGAAATTTAGTCTAGCTGGGTAATCAGGAAAATGATAAGAATAGAGACTTGGAAGTCTAGATAGTGGTGCCCACTACTTGGAGATAAAGGAAATGAACAACTGCAATTTAAGCCTGGCAAGCAACACAAAGTGCAACAGAAGACTTCCGTGTTTGCCCCAGTTCTGCCATTTCTAAGTCTTTGGAAACTGGGCTTCAACTTCCTAACCTGAAAAACAGGAATAAGAACACCAGTCCTCCTCATTCCTCTTCAAATTGTGCAGCTCCAGGGTGTACCCCGTGCACCCATGAGGAGTGAGGGGGTGTCTTCCTGAGGAAGCTGGGGGTCAGGTGCCTCAATTTGCTCTGGAGAGTGATTCTCAAAGGGTAGTATCCAGATCAGCATCCAGGAACTTGTTAGACATGCAAATTCTCAGGTCCCAACTCAGTACCACTGGATCTGGAACTCTGGGGGTGTGGCCCAAACTGAGTTTTTGTTATTGTTGTTGTTTTGTTTTTGTGGTGCTGAACCCAGGGCCTTGCATCTGACGGGTTAGAGCTCTATTGCTGCTGAGCGACATCCCCAGGCCCAGGCTGTGTTTTAACAATTTTTCCAGCAGGTTCTGATGCACACTCCAGTTTGAGAACCATTGCACTTAATTGTCCCCAACCCCCAAGCTGTTCCCTAGTGGAAGATAAAGAAGGTCCTCTCCCTCCTTGCAGAGGCTGGTCCACGCTGGAAATGCCTTGCTTTGTGATAATCTTCATGCAGCAGCAGCAGCAGGAGCAACGATCGGCAGAGACACATACACAGCCCACATCGCCTGGGATCCCTGAGCTGCATCAAACCCTCTGATTGCAGTGTTGAGGAATAATAGCTCATTTTCCAAAGACCTAATTACATAATGAAGCCTTCATGCTCCTCGGGCCTGTGGAGCTTCCAAATTGGGCAGCCAGGTGTTGGCCCTGAGCACAACCAGTTGGAGGCCTCATTTGAATACTGTTAAGACAAGAGTTTAACACACTCTGTGGCCAAAAGTGCTGTCTGCAGAGGTGGCCTTTCTAGCTCCCGTTCCCAGCCCAACTGGGCAGCACACAGCAGGTCCTAATTATGGTGGAGGCCAGAGGAAGGCGGCTTGTGTCCATATCATTGGAGATGCACTGACTCTCTGATCCCAAAGTCTATCCAGCATGGACACCTTTCCTCCTCTACAGTCCAGATTCTGGAGGTGGATGAGTCAGGGATAGGAAAGATCCGGATCATAGATTTGAAACCTGGTCCCTCTCCTTACCAGCTGGGCAAACTTCCTTGGGTTGCTGAATTGTCCTGAGCCTTATTGAAAAAATCAAAAATGATTATTTTTTTGCCTTGTAGGGCCACACTGAAGGGTCGATAGGAAAGTTTATTGAAGTGCAAGGACTCACTCACACAGGGCCACCTAATAATCCCTCACCTCCACTCACCCTCTTCACTCCTAAGGGGAAAATCCTCCAACCACACAACACGGTTTCTCTACCCAAACTACTCTCTGTGTTGAGTGCTTGTGCCCTGCTCTTTGCTGACTGCTCTTCATCTGTCAAATCTCCTTTGGAAGTCACTTCCTCCAGGAAGCCTCCCCACTAATTGCATTCCCAGGTCTGTACTCATTTCTCCTTCTCTGGGTTTCCCTGGCACCCTGACCTTTCTGAAGTCCTTTATACTGGAAACTCTGAGTAAAACAGAAACTTGTCTGCCTTCTTCACAAATGTAGCCCCACTGCCTGGTAATTGATGACTAAATGTCGAATGAGTGAGTGGATGAAGAAATAGGAATGAAGGAATGAAGGTTTGCAGTGAATGTTGAATGAATGCATCTTTCCAGGGTTTTGGCTGTGATTATGATAAATCTCATCCAATTCAACAAACATTGACAAAACTTCTACTATTTTTCAAAAGTTGTCATGGGAGCAAAGGAAAGGAAGATAGATAAAATACATTCCCCATGTTCAAATAATTTACAACCTGAAAAGCTGTACATTTAAGAAATGCAAACATATATCCAAAGAAAAAGGCTGGGTTTTTAGAACCCCTACCTCCCAAACACCTTCATAACAAACTCAACCCAGGAAATTTTTTCAAGGCAACATGCAAAGGAAACCTAGGCTCTACTTTACTAATTTCTGCTCACATGGGCTTTGACCCCAAACAGCTTCTGCAATTTGCTTCTTGAAGGTCTGTACATGGGTTTTGACATGTTTTCATAGATGCTGATTGAAACTCTGGACATGCACCTATTCACACAGATACACATGGTCTCATACACAGCTTCCTGCTCCCAGCAAGATGAATAAGATACAGCCCCTTGCCCATAGCTGCTCCCAGGCTGTCCCAAGGGCGACACATGCATGTCAGCATCCACTCAGCAGATCTGGACTGTGCACCTACTCTGCTGGACAGAGCAAAGTTCATATACCTGGGAGGAAGGCAGAGGAGAGGACAGTGGAAAATAGAAGTACAACCTCTCTCCCAAATACAGATCCCAGGAGGTTGGCCAACTGGACTAGCGCTGAGTGTATGATCAGGGGAGCTGATGTAGCAGTGGAATCCTGAGAAGAAAAGATGTTTGAGTTGAGATAAATAGGATGAATAAGGTCCACTGGACCCACGAGAAAGCTGAAGAGAGAGTGTTCTCTACAGAGGAGGCTCCTGGGTCCAGCTCTGGAGTGGGAAGGAACACAGAACACTTAGCAGGGCTTCCCTACAGGACAGCAAAGAGCAAGGGAGCACAGGGGTGGGGCTGGAGGGAAGGCTGAGTGAGGTTTGGGCATTTATCCCAAGAGCAATGGGGAGTCATGAAGGGTTTTAAGCAAGGGCATGATTTTGTCAGGTTTGTAAAGTTAAGGGTTAGGCTGACTGCAATGGAAGGAGGACCAGAGAAGAGGTGACTGCTGTACTCCAGGTGGGAGGTGAGGCAGTCCAGGTGATGGTGAGGATGGAGAGGATATGGATGAGTAATTTAAAAATACTCATGGACCATCACTGGGAGAGAGCATGAAGATGCCCATGATGTGTGTAATAAGTACAACTTCAGTGGGACCCTGTACTAAGACAGGGTGACCCTGAAGAGCAAGTATTTACAGATGGACCATTGGCCACATCACTTTGTGACAATGCCCAGAACTAAGAACCTTGAAAGTAATTCAAAAAGCCATGGGACTCCTAGGAAGGTCACTCCTGGACCCAGAATAGCAAAAGAAAAAAGTGGCATTCATTTTGCTTTAAAAAACAGACAGGGTTCAAGACAGTGGGTGTGAGATGGGGTACAGGTTGGAGAGCAGAAGTCCCACCATGGTGATGTGCATGGTCAAGGCCTGATTTTGGAACGGTGCCACTGACTGAGGTAAGTGTACTTTAAGGAAAACAAGCTAACGATTTGATGGCTCTCTAGTGGAAACAGTCTTAAACGCCAAATAAAGCAGTTAGATGTTATTTAATACATTTAGGGAGCCATTTAAACACAATACGGTTGAACTTGAATTTTGTGCAAGCCTTGACTGGGCTCTGATAATGCAAAGTCAGGACGAATAGGGGCCCAGAATACAGAGGTAGATGTGCAAGTGCCCTTCACACAGCTCAAGTGATGTGAAGCTGGAGGCGCCAATCTTAGTGCCCAGGTGGGGGTATTGCAGAGCGTGAGTTTGGTCTGTACTTTGAAGAAGGAGGAAGACACCTTTGGAAAGAGAGGGAAGAGGAAAGGACAAGATCAGGAAAGAGAGAGAAGGAGAAAAATGGTAGCAACCAGGAAAAAAAAAAAAGGCTCAGGACTGAGACTTGAGAAGCACCTGGTGAGTGAGGAACTGCCCAAAATTGAGGTCACCTTGAGAATTGAGAGGATGTCAGGAAGTGCTGAGGCCAGAGAGCGGGCAGCAGTATTTTCTTAAGTGTGGGAACATTCTCTGGAAATTATTGAAAGGTTGACTTGTCAAGGTGGAAAGAACCCAGAGGCAAGCCTCTATTGAACAATTTTGACAATAACAAGGGAGATAGGTGGATTATTATTGAACTAAAGACTGATAAGGGAGTGAAGGGAGGGGAAGGGGTGTGTGGGTAGGAATGACAGTGGAGTGAAACAGACATTATCACCTCATGTGCATGTATGATTGCATGACCGATATGATCCTACATTACGTATAATCGGAAAAATGAGAGATTACAGTCCATTTATGTATGATATATCAAAATGTATAAATGCATTCTACTGTCATGTACAACAAATTAGAACAAATAAAAAATTAATTAAAAAAAGACACAGGACTAGAAGGACCTTCAGAAATCATCTTCTCAGGGATAGGAATGTAACTCTTGAGCTTGCCTACATGCTCAAGACCCTGGATTCAATCCTCAATTCCACAAAATAATAATAATAACAATAATAATAATGATAGGAGATCATCTTCTCTAAGTCTTTCCATTTTATAGCAGCAGGGAGAATTTTATAGCCAGGCCTCATTTGGGAATGGACGAGCTGATGTGGGTCAGAGGGATTTGAGAAGAGAGTATTAGAAGAGAGTAGGTAAAGGCAGAAGCCTCCCTGGGAGTCAGATCTTGGAGGACAATGGGCAGATACCAATGGCATTCCACAGAAGGGACTAACAGAACATTTGCAAGATTGCTGGTCTGTTGTTCCTGCAAAGAAGATGGTGCTAGAGAACAAGATGGACACCTAAAGGAAAGAGTGGGCTGGTAGGGAGGATCACATGTGCAACCATGGGCACGTTGACTTTGAGGTACCTGCAAGCTGTCCCATTGGAGGTTAAGATGGAGTTTCAGATGGCTGAAAGTTTTAGCCATAGTTATAGACTGAAGAGCCATCCTTGGGGAGTGGGCAGCAGTTGGAGCCACAGCAGTGGAGAAGCAAACCCAGGGAGTAAATAGAGAAGAGATGAGGGCACAGGATGAAATTCTGGGGTAAGAACCATGTAGAAAACAGGGAAGGAGGCATCAGAAAGGCAGAGAATCCTAGGCATGGCAGAAGGAAGAATGTTGAAAAGCCAACACTCATCAAGTCTGCTCCTGGTCACACAGTCTCTTGGCTGGCTGGTAGATGGCAAGTGTAGACTCAGGTGCTCTGACTCCCCTATCATCATTGTCCCCAGCACCCCATGCTACCGCTGTGCTTCCTTCCTTCCCCAGTTTGAGTACAAGGATAAAGAAAACCTTCAAAAAGCTCTTCAATGCCCAAGAATCATAAATACAGAGTACCAACTCTGCCAAGACTCTCATTTCCTCTGAAAATTTTATCTGAGAAATAATGTTGCATTATGAATGCATTTCAACAGGCTCCACAGGCAAGCATTTCATAATCACAGGAACAACCTTGAGTGAGGTAAAGATGAACCCTAAGTACAATATTGTGAGAGGAGAGTACTGCTAAGAGGTAGGGTCTATCTTTGAGAAAGAATGCCATGGAGAAAAGTGTGCAGTGGGTTCTGTCTCTGGGGGACAATGTAAATAGGAACAAGTCTAATGAGCAGTGGATGGAAAATCATTAGACCCATGGAGAAACATCTCAGCCTGGAACCTGAAAGCTAATGTTTTCTGAATGGCTTAAAATGGCAGCCTCAGAAGAGATGGGTATGTGGCTCAAGGCCAGCATGGAGCTTCTTGTCCATCCATTTGCAGTGGGGAGGCCATTGTGCTCAGACCTGCAGACTTCCCAATCGCTCCATCACCAAATTTTCAATGGACCCTTGGAGGTGGTGATGGTAATCAGACAAAGAGAAGGCGGGAGAGGGCACAAACGTAATTGAGCCCATAGTGCTAGTTCTATGAGTAGAACTTACTGTTATCTTCATTTTCCTGACATACCTTGTTTAATCAGCTTTTCGTCATTGTGACCAAAAGATCTGACAAGAACAACTTAGAGGAAGAAATGTGTATTTTGGTTCATGGTTTCAGAGGTTAGGTCCAGAGTTGGCTGACTCCATAGCTCTGGACCTAAGGTGGGGCACAGCATCATGGTGGAAAGGCATGGAAAAGGAAAGCAGTTCAGGACACAACAGTCGAGAAGCAGAGAGAGAGAGGCACAGGAACAAAATATAAGCCCCAAGGCACACACCCTACCTGTCTATAGTTATACCCTGTTAATCCATTCATGTAAATTAATTCATGGATTAGGTTACAGCTCTCATAATCTAATTTCTTCACCTCTGAACATTCTTGAATTGTCTAACATATGAGCTTTTGGGATTACCTCGTATCCAATCCATAACACACCTATTAAGGATTAAAGAATTCCAGCACCTTAGATCATGTAGTTAAATAGGAATGGAACCAAGATTTGAATTCAGGACTTTCTGACACCAAAAGCTATGCTGTTTTTCCACACTACAAGGAAAGTAGAGAGTCTTTATACCAGAAAAAAACAAGGAGAGTAAGACTAGCTGTTCCCTCAAGAGTTAAGATAAGACAGAGAGAGAAGATGAGGGGAAACAAGGAATCCCTGTAGGATCCCAAACACTAGGAACCAAAAGCATCATATTTCTTAGGGGTATCTCCAAAGGAAAAGGAACCTCAGTGCTTTTGAAGATACCTGCTACTCTACCCATATTATGGTAAAATCACCTATGGTTAGATTTTTTTTCTTTTTTTTCTTTCTTTCTTCCTTCCTTCCTTCCTTTCTTTCTTCCTTCCTTCCTTCCTTCCTTCCTTCCTTCCTTCCTTCCTTTCTTTCTTTCTTTCTTTCTTTCTTTCTTTCTTTCTTTCTTTCTTTCTTTCTTTCTTCCTTTCTCTCTTTCTGTTTCTTTTTCTTTCTCCAGAGAGAAGCTATAATGCATTCAAATTGTTGGGTTTTCTGTGACTCATAGGTTAGGAGTAGCCAAGGTCCTCAGATGCACAGAGGAGTTCCAGATTAAGTACTCCTTGAGGTTGATCTTTGCTCTTTGCTGGCTCATTAGGGAGGCAAGATAGAGACCCAGCATGCACAAGCTTACAGTTGGTAGCAAGGCAGATCACTGCAACACTGATCTAAAACAGCATGTAACTAGGAATTCATTGTATGTTTTAAAAGAGACACAGCCATGAGGGTGACCATGAGGAACAGGCACAACCCAAGAAGACTCAACAGAAAAGTGGGTCTACACCCACCTCTGAAAGGGAGATTTGGAAAATCTTCATGTCAATATTTCTTAGAACCCTAGCACTTCAAAAGGTGCAGGGAGCATTTTTATCACTAAAATAGAATCACAGAATTTCCAATTCCCAGAACACATTAGCTTAATGGAGAGAATTTTCCCTCTATTGAGGATTTTTTTTTTTCATAAATTGTTCTTAAACATTGGGTCCTGCTACCACTTGTCTGCTGGTGAATACTGCAGGTGACACAGAGAAAGAAGCAAGTGGAAATAAACGCTAATGGAAAGCCAGGGATGTGTTTTCTTCAAAATATTTTATGTGTGATTATTCTTTCTGAGTTGCAGCAACCTGTGTACATGTAATATGGCCATATTTCCTGCTAGAAAAATCGTTCCTGGTATGAGTGATGGAATTAAATATGTCAATATTTCAAGGTATTTCACAAAGAAAACTGAGACTCCCAGGCACTTTGCCACCTAAACCACTTGAAAAGTCAGCGGGATAGATGGAGTGGGGAGAAGATGGAGAGTCTTCCAGTTGTGGGAAGCAGAAAGAATAACTTTCTGCCAGGCATGGTGGCTCACACCTATAATCCCACCAACTTGGGAGGCTGAGGCAGGAGGGTGGCAAGTTCGAGGTCAGCTTCAGCAACTGAGCAAGGCTCTAAGCAACTTAGTGAAACCCTGTCTCCAAGTAAAAAATAAAAAGGAGTGGGTGTAGCTCAGTGATAAATTGCCCCTAGTTTCAATCCTCAGTACCAAAAAAAAAAAAAAAAGGATAACTTTCTTATAAAGTGGGAATGAAAACAGCCTGGTAGGGTGTCAACTAACCTCTAACACCAGAGCAGAGCCAATTCTATGACCCACAGTAGCTGACATTGTGTCCAGCGCTCCCAGACCCCGTTTGGCCCCAATTTCCCTCCATCAGAAATCACTAACCAAGGTGACTTTAAACGACCCACATGCCTGTTTTGTTTGGTATGCACATTATTTTACAACATTTTAAATTGTTTATCAATACTTTTAAATGGGATAATTTTACATGAATATCCAGATTCCTGGATTTTCTTTACAAATCAGAAGAGGAGACCATAGTGAGCCCTCCCCATCATGTGATGAAAACCGGCTCAGGTGAGAAGCAGATGGGCCCTTTAGCAGACCATGCATTCTCTGGTCCTCACTACTCCAAGTATGTTCCATTGACCTGCAGCAAGATTATCACTTGGGAACACATCAGAAACCGCAGGATCTCAGGCTCTACCCCGAGCTACCCAATCAGTCTGCATGTGGACAGGCTCCCCAGAAGTATGTTTGCATATTAGAGACTAAGAAGCATTAAGCAGATTCCTACCCAGCTTGTCCCAGCCCAGCCTGCTTCTCTTGCTGACCTCAGTGGTCTGGCTGGGGACACCTGGTGTAATGATCATTCACTCCGGCACAAGGTACCATCTAAGCCCTCCACCCTCAGCTTAAAGCCACATTCTCTCAAGAGACCCGTGGGTCCAATCCTAGCAGGCCCACACCTCTGTCCCACCAGGGTCCCCACCCAAGCCCAAGTCTACTTGTTGAGCACCATCGTAGAACCTCATCCCTCACTTCCCCATATGGGCCCTAACCTCACCCAGTTACCTAACCTCCCCACCTTTGGTCATGACCTCTGAACCTCATGATCTATGGGCAGTAAATACCCTAACAATGGCAGCTTTCCCTGAATGTGCCCATCACCTCCTTGCCTTCACTGAAGCCCATGCCAAACACTTTCACTAGCACCTCTTGAACAGAGTCATTTCTGTCACTCACCTATTATTCATAATTGAAGTGGGGTAGCAGTCCCCCTTGCTCTCATTTGCTGCCTCCTAATAATCTATCTCTCCCTGCTTCCTAAGGGCACACAACACACACACATACACACACACACACACACATAAACACACACACACAGAACCCCTTAGAAGTCAGTGTCATATGCATGTACCACTATCCAGCCCTACCTGGGTCAAACCTCCATTTGCCTGTCTCATGATGTCCTAAAACTTCTACCATCACTCAGTGACTTCAAAATCAACTCAGATGCTCCATCCCATGCCCTAACCTTGGTTTCTTGACTAATTTCCTGTAAGAGTCCATGTTTCACCTGCCACTTCAGGTACGTAGCTCCATGGTCATAATTTTGACCTTATCATCACCAATAACAGCATCACATTTAAAAACCTAGATGTCAAGTGTCCACTCTGATGACAACTTCTGCTCCCAACCTCCCCTCTCCCATGCTGGTGCTCCAGCAATTCTAAACTCAAGGCTTCTAAACTCAAGGGCCCTACAGGTCTCAGGTCCAGTCCTCTTTCTTTGATGGCATATGTTGTCATTACAGTCACTTTCTACCAAACATCTTTTGTTCATTTGCCACTTCTGCCTCTTCTTACTTCATAGAGCAAGCCCAGAGCACAATTAAATATGACTCTCTACCTGCTCCAATTTACCAAAGGACATGATAACTGGTCTCACTTTAAATTCATGGCCAGAAATCTCAAATGGGCATGCAGTGTTGCCTGGCAATCCTACCACACTCTTAAGTTCACTTGCCTATTCTTCAAAATGACTGTTTCACACCTTCTACTCTGTGCTCAAACTCATCCTTGCCCCGCAAAATTCACATACTCACGGAAAACAGTTACAGTCCTTATCACATACTTGAATGCAATTAAATAGACACTCTCTAAGACTTTCATACTGAAAAGTGGCTTGTTCAAAACCCTCTTCTCTGCCTTCCCTCTTGTTTCTACAGATGAAGCATCCCTACTCCTTTCAGAAACTGCTTCTCCTTTTGTGACCTGGATCCCATTCATCTTTCCAGCCCAAAGAGTTTGCTCTAGCTATTTTACCTCCCATGCGCCTTCCATTTCTCCCTCCTCCTAGTGCCACTTCCTTTTATCTGTGGTACGCATATCCCATTTAACTCTTCAGCCATGGCTTCCTTTTGCTGTTCCCCTTCATAGCAAAACTTCTTTTAAAAAAAGATACCTAGACCTGTCTGTGTTTCCACCCCTTCTTGTCTTCTCAACCCATTCTAGTCATGCATGCACACCCATCACCACACAGAGGTTGCTCAGGCCTCCTGCCCAAGCCTCTGGTGTGGCACTCTCCGACAGCCACTTATCCTTTCTCATACTGCTGATTTCCCAGCAGAAGTCAACACTGCTCACCCCCTCTTTCCTGGAACACTTTCTTCTCTTGGCTTTGGTAACTGATCACTTTCAGGGCTCACTTCCACTTCACTGACCCCTCTTTCTAGCTCTTTGCAAGTTCCTCCTTCTTTGCTGAAACTCTAAATATTGGAGTGCCACAGGGCTCTGTCTGGAGCCTCTTTCTCTTCTTTATCTACATTCCTCACCCTTGGTAATCTATATGCAAATGATTCCCAGATCTATATTTCCAGCTTTAATCACTTCTCAGAGCTCAAGTTGCAAATATCCAAAGGCCTCTTTGACATCTCTGCATAGACATCTAACTGGTATCTCAAACTTGGCAAGACCAAAACTTTTGGTTCCAAAACACTCCTTTGCCTACCACGCACCAACATGTGCATGCATGTGCACATATGAACACATATATGCATACTGGCACATTTTCTCAATATGTGTGAGAAATTATTCCCCACTGCCTGATTCTCTTCTATCTCAGAAAATATCACTACCACTCACCCTGCCATAAACCAAATATCTTGGAATTCCCCTTTATTCCTCTTTTTGACTCTTTGCCTGGTCCCCCAGATAATAGATCAACAAAGGCTACTGATTGTACATCCAAAACATGTTGGCAACTCTGCATAGATGTCTCTGTGTTTCCATCCCTGCTGTTAACACCTTACTCTAAGCCACCATCATGTCTCATCATATAACTAGAATAGCTTCTTAACTGGTCTCTGGTTTCCATTCTTAGGCCCTTTCCTTCCCAGTCTCCGTGCAAGAGCTAGAGAAATATTTTTAAAGATACACATCTGATCATGTCACGTCCCTGCTTAAATCTACTGCTGTATTTAGGACAAAATCAAAACTCTTCCCTAGGGATTACAACACCCACCATGATTCAAACTTTACCTTCCTCTCCAGCTTTACTTATGCCACTCTGCCCCCTTGTCCATTGCTGATGATGTCTATCTCTTTTCCCCCTCAGGGTCTTGGTACCAATTCTTCCTTCAGTTCAGGATTCCCTCTCCCTGAGGTCTGATCACTTAATCAAAAGTAGCCACCAGATAGGGCATGAGCACATCACTCTTTTTAACTCTCCATTCCATATTTTCCATTCATATTTTTATCCACTTGTTTATTGACTATCACTCTCACTAGATCATAATATACGTGCAGACTGGGAACCTGGACTTACTTGGTGCTGTGTCTAGATTGTACCTGGCAGTGGAGAAGAGACCAACAAATACTGTTGAAGGCATGCATGAAAGAATGTTACCAAGAAAAACAGTTGCTAATCTCCAACATTACAGATAATGTTTAGCCCACTCTGAAAAACACATTCTTTTAAAGAACTTGAGCACCTTGCTGCATTTGAATGCAAATGGACACTTACTAATTACAAATGAGCCTTATCTGTACATGACAGCCACCCAGCAAGACCTCTGGCCAGAAACATTTTGGTTGTCAGGAGTTCCTGTGGTTCACAAATTGGAACATGCTTTTTATTTATTTTTAAAATTTTGCTTTGAAAATGTTCTTTTGGTTTGCTAATTAAAGCTACTGTCTTCAGCTCAACAGAATCGGGTCTTGCTACACAGAGTGGCATGAGTCCCCCCAACTACCAATTCACTTCCATTCATTCAACAAGTGCATGTCAGCACGAATGTGTAAATACCTGTGTGAATATAGAGCTGTGACAGTCTCTGTCCTCAAAGAATACCCCATCTATTCACTGGACATGAATAAACATATTCTCGAGTAGTTTGTTAAATACACAAACTGGGTTGGGCAGGAAAAGAGAAAAGATTTGGAGACATGCAAAAATCAGTAATAAGGTGAGGCAGTCCATGGAAAATGTCAAGGCAGTGGCTTGGACCACGGGCAGCTAATGTGCAAAGGAGATTAAATATCCTTTGGAAATGGAAAATGTTCTTGAGAAGTTGGTAGAACTTCAATTAAGAATCACTCATAATGTATCTGTCTTCAGCGTAACATCAGTTAAGACCCTTCAAATCCATAGTCAAATCATAGGGTCAGAGTCACACAACAAACCCATGACCATCCTAAATTGTCCATATAAGAGATGTTAAATACATTGTTTCATTTGGAAAAAGAAAAAGAATCAGGAAACAGGGCTTCTCTGTGTGGTTGAAGAATAAGTGGACTTTGTTAGAGGAAGATTCCTGGATGAGGAGCCTGGCCCTGGACAGGTAAGCAGGCCCACCTGACCCTGAGCTATTTGGATTGGACCCACCTGAGACTTGGATCCTTTGGAGATGCTCACATCCTATGGTCCAAAATGCCTGTCCCCTTTCCTGTTCTGATTTGGATGACTCATCCCTGGTCCCTGGCCAGTCTCAGGCTCCCCCTTTCCCTTCAGACCTATTGCCTAGAGCCACTTCTGGATGCTAACATTGGTTCACCTATATGACCAGAATTTGCATTGGATATATGAGCTTCTGGTTCCTCTAAATAGCATCAATTCAGTCCCACAGCCCTGCCCTGCCCAGCTCACCTGTGTCTCTCCTGGCTCCCTAAACTGGAGTGATAGAGTAATATCTTATCAACGACCAAAGTCAGCTCCATCTGAAAGTAACAGGAGGTATGGAGGGGTTCTGGGAAGAAGATCTGAGCTTTACCCAGAAGTGATCCACAAATATGCAGACATGATCAGACAGGGCCATGTCAAGAGGAGTCACCTCCATGTCCTGCAAGACCCCAAAAGAGCTGCAACCTTCCAGGCCTAGGCAGGCTAGGCAGAGAATTAACGAGCACTAGTGGTTCTAACATGGTTTTAATCAGTCAGTGGAGAGTAGGAGAGTCATTTCAGTCCTCCAGGAGAGTCAGGCTATCAGGAGGGCAGCTGACAAGAAGAGGGGCTATTTGGATATGAGGTGTCCTGCAAAGGCTCATGTTAATGCAGAAATATTCAGAGATGAAATTTTTGGGTTGTGGGAACTGTAACCTAATCAGTTCAGCCTGGTTGGAATGGACTAACTAGATGGTAACTGTAGGCAGAAGTAGCTAAGAGAGGTGGATCACTAGGAGAATGACCTGGAAGCATTCATTCATCTTCTTTGTGAACCTATACCCTTGCTCTCTCTACTTCCTGGTCACCATGAATGGAGCAGCCCCTTCAACCATGCCCTTCTGCCATGACGTTCTGCCTCATCTTGTACCCAGAGCAAAGGAGTTGGCCCACCAGGACTGAACCTCTGAAACCAAGATCCAAAATTAACTTTTCCTCCTCTAAGTTGTTCTTGTCCAGTATTTTGTTCACAGTGATGAAATGATGATTAACACACTATCAGGGAAACATACTCACATATTAATGCACATGAACTCATATAAATGCATGTGAACACATACAAACACAGATACATAAGAGCTACACACTTATAAAACAAGCACACATAAGCCCACATGAATGTGCTGATCCGAGTGCACCACATACCTATAGAACACACCTTTCCACAAGGAGCCAATTTGCAATTTAAATCCCTCTTTGTTAGTGTGGCTAAGGGTTTATCAATTTTATTTATTTTTTCAAAGAACCAACTATTTATTTTATTAATTTTTCCGATTGTTTCTTTTGTTTCGATTTCGTTGATTTCGGCTCTGATTTTAACTATTTGAAAAAATGTTCAACATCCCTAGTAATAAGGGAAATGCAAATCAAAACTACCCTAAGATTTCATCTCACCCCAATTAGAATGGCGATTATCAAGAATACAAGCAACAATAGGTGTTGGCGAGGATGTGGTGAAAAAGGAACACTCATACATTGCTGGTGGGGTTGCAAATTAGTGCAACCACTCTGGAAAGCAGTGTGGAGATTCCTCAGAAAGCTTGGAATGGAAACACCATTTGACCCAGCTATCCCACTCCTTGGCCTATACCCAAAGGACTTAAAAGCAGCATACTACAGAGATACAGCCACATCAATGTTCATTGCTGCTCAATTCACCATAGCCAGATTGTGGAACCAACCTAGATGTCCTTCGGTTGATGAATGGATAAAGAAACTGTGGCATATTTATACAATGGAATATTACTCCGCAATGAAGAATGATAAAATTATGGCATTTGTAGGCAAATGGTCGAAATTGGAGAATATCATGCTAAGTGAGATAAGCCAATCTCAAAAAACTAAAGGACGAATGATCTCGCTGATAAGCGGATGAGGACATATAATGGGGGGTGGGACAGGCTAGCATTAGGTTTAGGGTTAGGTTTAGAGTTAGGCTAAGGAGAGCAGTAAGAATGAAGGAAAGAAGGACTGTGTAGAGGGAAAAGAGGGGTGGGAGGGGTGGGAGGGGTGGGGGGGAGGGGAAAAATATAATAAACATCATTACCCTATGTAAACGTAAAAAAAAAATAAATAAATAAAAAAAAATAAATAAATAAAATAAATAAATAAATAAATCCCTAGCACCAAGTGAGAATTTCACAGGCAGGCCCTTCTACTTTGCTAACTTCCTCACAGGAAACCTCCAGGGGAGCCCTCTTGTCCTTCCGTACTGTATGAGTGAGTGTTGAGGCTCTCAGAAGAGTTAAGGCCATCTTCTGCTAATGTCACCTGCCACTTGATGGTGGCACAAATTGATCCCTGTGTATTCATGGTACATTTTCTTTTGCTAAGCAACATTAAGTTCAAATCAAAATATGTGACTACCATGTAATCATTCTTGGTGCTACTTCCCTTTGATTGCATTTTCTTGCTATTTATTTGTTGAGGAGTAGATAGGGAGCATTCATCTCAATAGATTTCCACCTAAGGGCATCAGCAGCCAGGGCAAACCCTCAGCTTAACCCCCAACTACCCCTGGGCCTACTTTGGTTTATCTCAAGAATTACTAAGCATCTCTCTTTAGAGGTTGTCACCTACACATCCACAACCACAATGCAACGAAGCATCAAGGTGCTGCCCAAAATGTGTTTGGTCAAATCCTAACCAAAAGAAGGATATTAGTTAAGGTAATGATACCTAGATTATGACTGTAATTTTGAGTTTTTATTAATAGTGTCCCTGCATCAATGAATTATTACCATAGTAATGCTACTGAATGACCTGCCCCAAAATGCAATGGCTTAATAACCGTCAGTTCTAATTGCTCTTAAGTCTCTGCATAGGCTGGGATTGGCTGATCTTGGGTGGGCTCTGCTGAGCTTGGCTCCACACAGTGAGTAGCATTTGGGTCTGCTCTACATCTTTCATTCTTCTTGAACAGGCAGGCTGGCTAGGACATGCTCTTATCATTGAAATGAGAGAATAACAAGAGAGCAAGCCTCACAATGCCAGCTCATGTCATGTCCCCCACCATCCCATTACCCAAGGTAAGAGGCATGGTTAATCCCAGTATCAGTGATACAGAGAAATGTATATTCTGTTCACAGGAGAAATAAGTGAGGGGTAAATATGTGCTGAATAATAATTCAAACCAGGGGTTGGCAAACTGTTTCTGTAAAGAATCACATAAAAAATATTTGATGTTTTACAGACCTTAGGGTCTCTATCACAACTACTCAGCTCAGGCATTATAATTTAAAAGCAACCCAAGATACAATGCAAAGAAATAAGCATAGCTGTGTACCAATAAAACTTTATTTACCAAAACTGGCTTCATTTACCAATTCCTGATTTAAACTATCACAAATTCATTTCACCCTCTGAAGTGACCTGGTTCAGATGATGGATCACATGGTCATCCTAATTATAAGAGTTTCACCATGCATGACTCTGCACAGTCTTCATCAGAATTACTCAGAATGGGAAGAGTGAATGCATATTGAACATGCAGATTCCATGTCCCCAGCCCTGACTACTAAATCAGTCTTGGGGTGGGATTGGGAAATCTGGAGGTTTACTTGAATAAGTTCTCCCAGGGGATTCTGATGCACTCTGACATTGATCACTGCTGGATTGGGATGGACTTAACTGGTCCGAAATTTAAGAGAATTCATCCTCTTTTTTGGAAAGTGCTTTGGGACAAGGGTATCGGCTCTTCCCTATGAACTGCATTTTAAACCCTACCCCTTCCCTATACACACCTGACTATACCAAGACCAAGATGAGGGTATAGGGTATGCAGCACTTAGGACACAACACTCAAGGAAGCAGGGAGTCTCAGGGTCATGCAAGTACTCATGGCCCTGGAGAGTGACTGCATCTTTCATTGATATTCCCTGGTCTCCTCAAGTGTCTCACCTAGTCCTGGCCTGGGTTTCTTCTTGCAAACACACATGCGTGTACTCATTCATTCACACAGGCACTGACTCTCACCCCCACCCCAGCATACATTGGTGCTCACGTGTACAAAACAGCTGGTGTGGCTGTAACCCCTCTATGGTCTAATCTAAGGATCAGGAATGCCTCCCTCCCTAAAATCATTGATACATTTGAAATTCCCCTGTTAGACATTTATTCCTTCAAATTCTAGAAATGTTTCTCTCTGGCTCCATGTCCCAAGAAACCCAGGCATGCCTGAGGAAGGTGAATTAATGTTTGCCAACCTTAAGCCCCAGGGAAAGAGGGGAGGAAAGATACCAGATAGTCATTCAATGAGCATTTATAAAGTACTTGCCTACATAGTAGGGGGAAAAAAAGTATTCAACATTTATGGTGGACTTGGAGTTAATTAAAAACTGGGACTTCCAAGTGAGATGAGTGAGGCAATATAATTAACATTCCCACTTTGCATTGGAAGAAACCAACACTTTGGCAGGTTAAAAGACTAGCCCTGACTTGGTCTCCCCCATTCTCTGGGGTGTCTTTCTCTTTTTGGTCTATGGCAGCTTCCATTCACAGTCCACTTCAGTCCCAGGGAGCTGAAGGTATTTCTCTAGCAATTGGCAGCCTGACTTAGCAGTGTAGACTTTCGTCAAATACAGCACACAGAGAGCAAAGGTGACCTGTGTTTTACTTGCTCTCTGAGTTTTGAGGCTGCTGACATTTCTATATTTGTGGCATTTGGTTATGTATTAGGCATTTAAGATGCATTTATAATGTTAACCTTTTTAGAGGGGCCACTTTTAAAGCAGTCATCCTTGCCTGCTTAAAATGCAACCCTGAGTGCTACCTGCAATTCCAGCAGTTGGAGTTAATGAATCAAAGCTATGGAATGCAGGGATGTGTGGGAGGTGGCAGGATGGAGGGGAGGATTTTGCTAACAAATGACCTACAGCAAAATAGCAGATCCCCATTCAGGTGTCACCACAACAGCTAAAAAGATGTCAAAGAGGTACAGTTCCTGCCTTCTTGAGATGTTGGGAGCTGGGAAGTCATCACAGCCTTGGGTTTGCATAAGGTCAGAAAGAAGAGTCAGCCCCACAAAGACAACTCTACCCTAGTTCTACCCGTGCCTGGCATGAGGAGTGAAGGGGCCCCAGTTTTCTGAGAGCCAGCCTATGGTGGGTCCTTTCTGCACACTACCCTCTCTAATCCAATTTGCATAGAAGTCCAAGTGGCTTCTTAAGATATAAATTGGACCCATTGAGTAACTTTTCCAAGGGCACAACAGGGCTCAGCAAAGTATGACCCATGGGCCAAATCCAGCTACATCTGTCTTTGTGAATAAGGTTTTACTGAAACACAGCCATGCCCATTCATTTACATATGGGTCACTTTTACATAGGGTCCCTTTTACTCTGAGACAGCAAAGGGTTGAATAGATCATATGAACCACAACATCAAAATACTTACAGAAAAATATTTCTGACCCCAGTTCTGTAGGATTGAAACTCCAGTCTATGGAACATGAACCCCCAAGATCTTGCAGGTTTGTGCTCATTTTCATGTTCTTCATTCCTTCTTACCTCTGTGACTTGCATGCTGCTCTGTCTGCCAAGAATTCCCTTCCCCTCATTTCTTTATAGCCCAGAGTGAACATCACCACTTCTAGGAAGCCACCCACGCTGGATTGTCCTGCTTATACCCTCCCTCCTTGTCATCTAGGCTCCAACTTCTTCCACACACTTACCACAGAATGCTGTAGTCTCTCAATTGGGTGTAGTCACCCAATACTCCATTGGTCCCAGTGGAAGGGCCTCTTTGCCTTTCCAGAACATCTCAGAAGAAACATCTCCATTGTCTTTGCTTTGTACAGTGTCAGGAACAGAATATACCTTAAAAAAAAATGCTATATGAATTATCTCATTTCACAAGAATGCTAAAAGCATTCCTAGCCCTTTTAACTGGTTGAGAAAATTGAGACTCAGAAAGTACAGTGAGCTGCCTGAGGTCACTTGATTGGGAGGAGGCATGCATAGCAAGGAATCTGGAGCCAGACCTCTCAGGGTTACAATCTGGATTCTGCCATTAACTATTGCATGTCATTGTGCAACAGCACTCCACGGATCCTCAGTTTCTAACTTGCAGAATGTAGGATTGTGATGAGGATCAAGGGACTGATATATATATATATATATATATATATATATATATATATATATATATATATATATATATAAAGTGACCCAGGCAGGACTCAGTAAGTGGTAGCCATTATTATTCTATTAAGTGGTACAGCTGGGATTTAAACCTAGGTCTGTTAGACCACAGAGCCCAAGCACCTTTTGGTTCTCTCTGTGCTACCTCACTGGAATGGCATGTGCTCCAGGATGGTGGAAACTGAGTCAGGTCCCACAGATATCCTGGGGCCACTTATCTTCCATAACCCTCCATGAGGGGGCAGGTCCCTTCAGGAGCACACAACCAGGAGCCCAAAGTAGAAGAAGGAGTTGGGAATTCTCAGGAGGTATTTCCACCCTGCCCAGGCCACCTGCTGTATCACTCTTTTCTCTAGGAATACTTCTGTCTCAAGAACCAAGGCCATTTGTGTAGATTCAGAGCCTTCCTGGCTCCTCTGGGCCATAAGCGCACTGACAAATCTGACTGTCCCTCTTCTTTCTGTATCAGTCAACAGAGTCTTGTTACCTTCTGTCTGACAGGTTTTGTCACCAACAACTGGATCTGGCTTTACAGAATCAGCTAGACTCCAGCCAACAAGTGCAGAAACCAGAGCTAAAAAGAGAGTGCTTTCTGAAGGAAGCTTGGAAATCACCTGCCAGACACAAGAACCTTGGGCACCACATCCTCTCTGGGCTTCTTTGTCCTCATCTGTAGGATTGGTCACTGAGACTCCTGCACAGCTGTTGGGAGGATCAATCCCCTCAACCAACAGGGAGCTCTGCACATCACCTGGCACACAGTAGGCTCTCACCTCTTTCAATCCTCTCCCCCAGGACTAGGACAAGCAAGAGGCACTTGTCTCAGGTATAAAATTGAAAGGGTTCCCAACATGTCAGAAACCAAGATAAATAATATTTTAATGCAGCACTTTGTAAAAAAAGAATCAAAACTGATGTCAGAAAAAGAAAATCCATGATGATCAAAAGATTCAGATTTTAAATAAAGACAGCATCAATCTTAGTAACTTTCCTTTGCTTCAAGTTCCAATATGGCTTGGCCCTGTGCACAGAACCAATGACTAAACTATAGACACTAGGGACATTGTGGTTATAAACTCTTCTTTTATGTTTCCTTTTTAGTTATGCATGACAATAGAATATATTTTCTTTTTTTTTTTTTTCACTTTAAATAATTCAGAGAGCTTGGGGTGAGGGAAGCATGCAGCAGTCCTCGGAGGCTGAGCCCAGGGACTCTCCCTGACCTCTCCTGCCCCTGTCCCTGTCCCACACCCCCACAGAGAGTGGCACCCTATGCCAGGAGTGATGAGTGACAAGGGCAGAGGAAGACAACGTCAGCATGGAGACTAATGCTGAGGTTTGGGTGCATTAATAGCAGGAGATCCATGGGCAGCCCCTGGAAAAGAAATTGTTGACTGGGGCTTCGCCATGCCTAAGACCTACCTATGGAAATCCCAGGCCCCCACAGCTGCTATCCAGCAGGGAACCCCTGTACTCTCACCCTGCTCCATGTCCCCTGTGAGGCTCAGCCCAGACTTCTGCCTCTGGCTTTACAGGCAGCTTTCCTCTTTGTTCTTCCCCCCAGCTTCCTGTGCTTACAGTCTGCCAGTCCCCTGCAGCCTGGATTCCAGATCCTGTCCCTGGGTCTTGCTGCCTTCCTGCCAACTCCTTTTAGGCCCCAAGTGTCTTTTTCCCCTCGCAATCGTGACTGGCCTGCCCTGCCCCCATTGCTCCTAGACAGTTCACACTGCACGTGTGGCTTGCCTGGCTTATTACAATCTGCCCACAGCCTGTGATGGCTCCGTGTCTCTCCCCAGGCCTGCCTGTTCTTCTCTGCCCCACATGCTGATGACATTCACAGGTCCCAGGACTCCAGGTCCTCCTGTGCCTCTGTACCTTGGCTCAGGCTTCTCCCTCTACACTGTTCCTATTTTCTTCCAGGCAAATTGCTAATAATCCCTGAATGATGACATCACTCAAATGTCACCTCTAATCAAAGGAAAGTCTGTGACTTAGTCCCCCTCCCTTCTGTGAATCTATTATTTCTGGGTAGCCCTTGTGTGTCTGGGCTGGGAGCAGGAAGGCTGAACTTGGAAACAGGGACTGAGTCTTTCTTTCTCAGTCCTAAGTCCTAAACGGCAGGTGCTTCTTAAGTGTTGGCTCTTGACCTTGGGCACCCTCACATTGGTGCCTATAGTTGTAACATCTCAGCTATCATATCCCTTTTGCTTGGACCTGCTTCTGCTACTCCCTTGGTGAGCCCGGTGGCAGTCACTGTGAAACACCATTGTTTCATTGGAACCCCTCAGAAGCACAGGTTCTCCTGCATGTCAACCACTCTTACAGATATGTAGACCACATTTAAACTTCTGACAAAATTCAGCCTGAGATGCTAGGAAATGCCTAGACTTTGAAGCCCATCACATTTGGGTTTGAAACCCATCTTCCACACTTACTAGTCTCTGTTAATTAACTTTACCTTACCTGTGCTGCTTAACTTATATAAACCACAGATTCTTCAACACAGGAGGGCACTAAGTTTTCCTACCTGCTGTTTTATAAGAATTAGCTTGAATGGAACATGTATAAATGACCCAACACATGGTAGGTACTCCAGAAATTCTGGCTTTTATTATTACCATAGTTTTTATTTCCTTTCTGTTAGAATGAGGCATGTCCATCATTATGCTCTGGGTTTATTTTCAGCTTTGAGTGGACTGAGTGCATCTCATTTCTGGGGGTTTTAGGTGCCTGACAATTATCATTTTACCTGGATGCTAGTGCTGTATTAGCCTAACTGCTTGCCTTAATATTTTCCCATCACTGGGTTCTCACAGTTTAATGTAAAAAGGGATAATAGACCTATCTCCTTTGAATCCAGCTGCCAGGCTTGGCTCACATCACACTGGTTTACAGACTTTGGGAACTAGCAAGTAACTGGCAGGCTCCTCAGCGCCACATTTTCAAAGCGATGAGTCTATCCTGACTTATTGTTATTATCTCCTAATAGTTTACACTGTATTATTCCATAATTACTCCGTGAATCACGCTGACAGCCCGCATGCCTGCGGCTTGCCTGAGTTATTCCTCCATCTTCCGCTGAAAGCATCATTAGTCTTGTGCTTGCCTGAAGGAAGACCACCCCCGTCACCTGCCGAATACACAGGACCCTTTGTCAGTCCTTGTCAGGACAGGATGACACATGAGCCATCCTGGTCTTGGGATGGGTTGCTCATCTTGGAAGGAGAAGCAGTTGCTTGCATGCTAAATAACCCTTTCCAATTGGACTGCCCATCCCCTCTCCAAGGGTAAACATACTCCTTCTGTAAGAACTCCTCTTGGGTTAAACTTCCTCTTGACTTTGGGATTACACATTACCAATGGGTCTATGTGGGATGGGCTATGTGGTTTGGCCATAGGAGGTAGGTAGGTCAGAATTGGGAGCCAGTTCACCAACTAGTTTTTTTCTTCTGGGGCATTCTTAACCCCAAAGTGGGAGGCAGAGAAGAGATAGGCAGTGCTACACAGTGGAAAGTGCATGAGCTTTGGAACCAGACAGATCCAACTTTGAACCCCACTGGTGCCCCTCACCCTTTTGGTGACTTTTTCTACCTCTCTGACTCTCAGTTTTACCATCTGTGAAATGGTTACATTAACACCTCTTTCCTAAGGTGCCTCCACTGGACTCCCTCTCTAAGGTTATTTTGCAATGAACAAAAGTTATGTGACCCCCCTTTTGGAATCTGTACACTCTGAAAGTCCTCAGGGTTTCAAACTTGGTGCCCTGAGACAAGGATTCTGATGCCCAGGGGATCTGAGAATGGTTGTGCTTCTCAGACACTTAATTTTACACTTAGAGCAAGAGCAGCCTCTTGGTCCAGCCCCTTCCTGAGGGCGTTGAATGCGTCCATTTTGCAGCCCCAGGCTGAAGAAAGAGTTTGTTGTGCCAACACCACTGAAGAAGGGTCCGCCTCACAAACCAGCTTTTTGTTTAAGAATCAGCAGCAGTCCAAGGCTCTAGGAAAAGACTTTCCAAATTGTCAGAAATGATGCATCAGTGTGCAAAATGCAAATCTGCCCCTGGCAGGCGAGAGAGGAGCCTTTACACCCACAATCCTCCTCTTTTCTTCCCTCTTCCTCCAAGAGCCTATAGGCACAGCCAAATGATTTTCTAGCCGCATGCAACAGCAGAAACTTTTTAATTGCTTTTTAAAGTTTCTTTGTCCTTAGCATTGTTTACTTATTATAATAAAGTGTATTTTATTATGAAGGAATAGATACTGCATTTTTTAAAAAAAACACACAGAAAAGTCGGGGAAAATTGCCCATCATCATCCCACCAAAAGATAACTGTGTCACTTTAAACTCCCTGGTGTATTTTCTTTCCATCATCTTCTTGTGTTGAGATATTTTTACATACTTGTAATTCTGCATAAACAATTTTGATTCTCAGTCTTTCCATTTCAACCTAAGAAGTCCTCTGTATGATAACTCTCTGATATTATTTTAACTGATGGCATGATTTCCCACTATTCAGACTGGGCTCAGCCTCTGTAATTGCTGCACTAACATGAACATTTGGGTTGTTTCCAATTATTTCATAATAAATAAGGTCCTGAAACCATCTCTAGGCATGAAACTTTCTTCACATTTAAGACTGTTTTCTTAGAAAACTACTTGGTCAAACGAAATGGATTTTTAATATTTCCTGGTTCATATCATCAAGTTGCTTCTTCAAGAGATTTTGCTTCTTAAAAACAAAAAAGGTTGAAAGGAAGAGATATAAAGAAGGTGTCTAGCCTTCTATCACCCTGACAAAGCAAGGTTCCTGGAAACATCCCTAAGGCTCATCTCTTCTTAAAGAGGCAATGAGTACTTGGGAGACCAGAGATTGATTATTGCAGATTTAACAGATGATGTACGGGTAATAAGATTGATTCGTACCTAGAAGGTCACAAAAATTCAATGAGAGAAGGTCTCTGCTGGGCATCCTGCTATAATTTCTATTTGAATTGGAGACCTTGAGAGAACAGGGCCAGAGAAATTCTCTCAAGTGGGGCTGCCCAACCCAGTAGCCATTAGCCACATGTGGCTACAAAGCACTTACAATCTGACCGGTCTGTATTGAAATGTGCCATAAGGATAAAATACACTCCAGGTTTCCAAGACTTAATACCAAAAATCAAAAACAAAAATTTAAAGTGTCTTGTTAATTACATTTATGTGTATTACACACTGTGATGATAATATTTTGTGTATATTGGGTTAAATAAAATATAACTTGAAATTTAACTTACTTTTTCAAAAGTAAGGTAATTAGAAAATGTAAAATTACTTATGTGTTTTGCATTATATTTCTTTTGGACAGTACTGGTGGTAAACAGCTCTGCTATTTACCTCCCTAGCACCAAGAAGGGAGTCGGGGGCCAAGGTAATCCTCAGAACATGAAAGGGCTTGTGGAATGTATGTGCCACTTAGTCAACCAGGCACCATCACTTGATGGTAAAGACTTCTGCCCGTAGAGCAGTAGTTTTAACCCTCACTGTACATCTGAATCAATCGATGGGTTTATTTTTTATCAGTGCATTATGATTACACATACAGTGGGATTCATTATGACATATTCGTCCTGCCTGTAATATAATCTGATCAATTTATTTCCTCCCTTTACCCTCTTCCCTCCCGGCAATCCCTTTCCTTAACTCTACCAGTCTCCCATCTATTTTCATGAGATCTCATGTATTTTCCTTTTTTTCCTCTCTTTCTCCTGTTTCCACATATGAGAGAGAACTCATGGCCCTTGACTTTCTGAGTGTGGCTTATTTCACTCAATGTGATATTCTCCAGTTCCATCCATTTTCTTGCGAATGACATAATTTTGTTCTTCTTTATAGCTGAACAAAACTCTATTATGTAAATCTACCACGTAGTCTTTACTCACTCTTCTGTTGATGGACACCTAGGCTGGTTCCTTAGGTTGGTTATTATGAATTGTGCTGCTGTCAACATGGGTATTCATGTATCACTAGAGCATGATGACTTTAATTGTTTAGGATAAATATTGAGGAGTGGTATAGCTGGGTCATGTAGTGGTTCCCTGCCTAGTCTTTTGGGGAGACTTCAGACTGATTTCCATAGTGATTGTACTAATTTACAATCTGACCAACAGTATAACAAGCTTCTTTCTCCCCACATCCTCTCCAGCATTTATTACATATATTTCTGATGACTGGAGAGATATGAAACCTCAGTATGGTTTGATTTGCATTTCCCTGATTGCTAAAACTGCTGAATATTGTTTCATGCATTTATTGGCTGTTTGAATTTCTTATTTTGAGAAATGTCTATTTGGTTCATTTGCCCATTTATTGATTCATTTCTTTGGTGTTCAGGTGTTAGGTTTGTTGAGTTCTTTGTATGCTCTGGATGTTAATCCTGAGTCAGAAAAGTAGCTGGCAAAGATTATTCTTACCATTCTGTAGGATTTTTCTTGATACCCTATGAAAGCACCAATGCTCTGTGCCCTCTGCTGCACAGACCCTAGTTCAGTTGGTCTCAGCAATGGATTGGCATCCTTCTTCTCAGAACTCTCCAGGTAACCTCAACCTGCAGCCAGTGTTAAAACTGCTGCCCAAATGACTGTTGCCTAGTTTGAATTCTAACTCTACCGCCTGCTTGCAGAGTGACTCTGGGCAGTTATGTACCCTTTTTAAATCTCCATTTTCTCATGTTGAATAAGGATAACAATAGATTGATATAAGAACTGAATCTTATTATACATGTAAAATTATCTAGCACATTATCTGGCATACATAAAATGGATAATCAATATTAAGTGTTCTTTTAAATTTATGAGTTATGAATTACTTCTACACAGCATAACAAAGGGCTATCTTTGACTCATGAGTCAATAAGACTTGTACAGGAATAAAGACCAAAAAAAAAAAAGTGGCAAAATAAAAACGTGCCTGTTTTCATCAGCATGTTTCAATTCAGAGCCTTTAGTGGTTTCAGAAATTAATTGTTCAGAAGAAACTAAAGCAGCACCCAGCTGAGCAAACATGACATAGCCATGATTTGAAAGCGTGAAATATCTCTAATTTTAAAATCAAAAGCAAACTGACTGAAAATTCTGACTCCATCTGCTGTGCAGCCTTGAATATACACCTTAGCCTCTCTGAGTCTCAGTTTCCTTATCTAGACAATGGAGATAATAATAGTGCCTAATAGTATTGTCAAAAGGATTACATGAGATAATCCACCCAACATACACATCACATTATCTAGAACTTAATGAGAATTCAATGTTGGTATTTTTTTTCCCTGTTTCTAGTCTAAATTTACCATGGACCTTGAGCAAGGCATAGATAGATGCTCCCTAGACTTAAGAATCCTCAGTGATAAATGAAGATGTTGATCCCACAGATCTCTTTCAGGTCTGTCTTTTTGAGTCAGTCTTTATGAAACAGAATACAGCCACCCACTAAGAAAGAAATGGCAATGAAGAAAAAGAGCCATGGAAGCAGCCAGAATATGTGGTATGGGAAAGAATAGCAGCAAAGATGCATAGAAAGTGTTTAAAAAGAGCATGGACTTAGAGCCAGGACAGGTGTGCATGCCAGGCTCACAAGGCATGTGGTCTGGCCCAATAATAGAATTGCCTGGGCTCCATTTTTCTCATCTATGAAATGAAGCAGATATGACTGAGCCCTGGGAAGTAATGAGGACTCATTACGATGAGTGCCTGTGAACAGGGGCTGACTCAATACGTGCAGCCTTTATTCTGACTAGCCTGGCTCATCACTACCTCCAAGGGATGCTGGTCCCCAAGCCCCTTCCCAAGCCCAGTCAGAGGGTCCAACCTCTCTGATCCTTAGTTTCATTACATAGACAATGAAGACTATAGCAGCTTAAATGCAGTCACAAGCCCAGCAACTTGTGAACCCAGAGTGAGCAGGGAAATTGAATGGAGTAGGTGTCCAGTTCCAGGTACACCACCCAGTAGACTCACCTAGCAGGTGGGGTGAACCTCAGGGGTCAGGGTGAACCTCAGTGCCTCAGCAGGAAGAAAACTCTTCTCCCTCAGAATGGCCACTGATGTCACCAGGAGCAGCCACATGAGGCCTTAGAGAGCAGCTGGCCCACCACTGCAAACCCTTTACAGATTAAACACACATGCATGTGTACACACACACACACACACACACACACACACACACAGAGTAAAATAACTAATCTCAAGCCACAGAGCAACCCATGTGCAGAGCCCTGATGAGAGCACAGCCCTTTACCATTGAGACAGGTGGATTTTAGGAAAATACCCATAGGCCTGAGCCCTTGAGGGCAAGAGGAGAGTGCTTTCCCCTCTTTCCACAAATATATTCCTCCTCCTCCTCACTGCTTAAGGTGATCTCCTTCTGGCAGGAGAGGATAGGTCCAATCACCTACAGGACTGTGGTTCTTGATAGTCCTACAGACTTATCATCTCTGACGCTCACAAACCTGCAAACCCAGGATGGTGGTCCCCATGCCGAAAAGAAAGAAAAAAACTGGTACTCAAAGAGCCTTAGAAATTCGTTCAAGGTCAAGGGGCAGCAGTTAAGGACACAGCCTAGGCTCAGACCTAAGTTCTCTTGTTTCAAGTTTAAATGTAAAAAGAAAAATGCTCTTAAAATAAGTCACAGTTAGAAATAAATGACTACCATTGAGGGCCAGGGCATCATGGCTGTGTGATGGGTTTTTTGATCTTGGCCAAGCCACTTCTGAAATTTGGGCCTGAATTTTCTCTATAAAATAGATAGTTTTCCCAAATGACTCTTAAGATCTCTTCTAGATCTGATCAGTGGTGACAGTAAGTCTGGGTCCTACATCTGTACATCTGTTACTTTAGGTCTCCTTGTTCCCTAAGGGCTTTGGTTCCCATTGATCCAACCACCTTACAACTGAAGAACTCAGCTAGGGAGGAACTAACAGTCTAATGGGACTATCAACTATCACTTCTCCTCTACATATATGTATCCCTAATCCTAAAATATTCTTTGAAGTGAGTCCTAATTCTTCCATTTCAAGACTGAGGAAGATGAGACCCAAAGAGAGTGAGAGATTTTCTCATCATCACACCACTGTAAGCGAAGTGCTAGGGTTCAAACCTACATACACCTCCTCTATCAATTCATCCACAATCCCTGACCTCATCTCCTAAACATTCTGCAATATTTTCCCTTGAATTCCAATCTTTTTTTCTGCCTCTTATAGAAGCTTATTCTTAAGTGAGGTAATCATTTGACCAGTCAGTCAAGGTTCCACCCAGCTTTTTCAGCAGCATCACCCCCAGCACCAGAAAAGGGAAAATATAGCAAGAGGAAAAAAAGGTGTTTGAAAATATTCAGATTCACATTTTCACTATATTTAGCAGGGTATCCCCTAGAGACTAATTTAATTTATAAAAATAAGTATATATAGCAATCGGTTAGTATCACAGGGTTTGCTGAATTTCTATTTTAAATATCTCACAAACAACAACTGTTCTGAGGAGAAGATAAAGCAGAGAAAAGGATTTTCTTTTTTAGTTCTTTGGCCTGATTCTTCCTGCTTCATAAGAAAGGGGAGACAGAAAGCAAAGGAGAGTGGATGAGAGGAAATCCTGAGGGAGGGCAATTGAAGGGGTGGAAGAGTGAGAAAGTGGGGATCTCCTGTGCCTCCTAAAGAGGTCGTACCTTGTACCTCAATCACAGAAACGTGGTCACCAGAAGCAGTGATATTAAAGGTGGTGGTGGGAGAATGGCTGTCAAGACCTATGGCATCCTAGTTATCCCAGAAGAGGAAAGAGGAGACTGGAGGAGAGATTAAAGAGGAAGTAGGGAGAAAAGAAGGACACATGAGGAGTATCCAACTCCCCAGAATCCTTGGTGGCTTTCTTCCAGCTCAGGGCCCTCAATGCAGTCCAAGTACCTCATGAACCCATGGTGAGCCCATCAGGACCATGGCCAGCGCCACTCCATTCATCATAACAGCAAATATCGTTTTCCTCCCCCTCCCCCTCCTCCTCCTCCTCCTCCTCCTCCTCCTCCTCCTCCTCCTCCTCCTCTTCCTCCTTCCATGCACACAATACAACAATATGATTTGGCCAATATTATTCCCCAGTATTTTCCCTTTCCCTTCCCTCCTCCCTCCCCTCGGTCCCTTTCCTCTACTCTGCTGATTTCAGTTCAATTTTCATGAGATTCCCCCCACCTTGTTTTTTTCCTTTTTCCTCTCCAACTTTTACATATAAGAGTAAACAAATGACCCTTGACCTTCTGTGTTTGGTTTATTTTGCTTAACATAATATTGTCAAGTTTCATTCATTTTCCTGAAAATGACATAATTTCATTATTCTTCATGACTGAATAAAATCCATTGTGTATATACACCACACTTTCTTTATCCACTCATCCATTGATGGACACCTAGGTTGGTTCCATAGTTTGGCTTTTGTGAATTTTGCTTCTGTCAACATGAGTATGCATGTATCACTATAGTAAGATGACTTCAATTCTTTACGATAAATACCAAAGAGTGATATAGCTGGGTCATATGGTTGCTCCATGCCTAGTCTTTTGAGGAACTGCCATACTGATTATATTAATTTACAATCTGCCCAACAGTGTAAAGTTGTTCCTTTTCCCCCACATCCTCTCCAGCATTTATTATTGTTTGTATTCTTGATGTATTTTTCCTAGAGAGGCTGTAACAAAATATCACAGAATGGGTGATATTTTGAAACAGCAGAATTGTATTTTCTCAGAATCTGGAGGTTAGAAATTTGAAATAAAGGGGTCAGCAGGACCATACTTTCTCCAAAGGACCTGAGAAAGAAAGTATTGCTTCTCTTATTGCTGTCAGCCACCCTTGGTATTCTTCAACTTGCATCTGCTTCACTCAATTTTCTGCCTCCCGAGTCACATGAGTTTCTTCCCTAGGTGTCTCCAAATCTCTCTCCCGTTAGAAGGACACCAGTCACTGGATTAGGGTAGTCTCTAAATCCAGTTGGATTTAGAGCCTTGTAGATGTGATGAGGACCAGAAACTGGAAGGAAGCCACCTGGGGTTCTCAGGGAGCTGGATAGTCCTAATGCCTCCTCATTCTCTCCCTACTTCCTCTTTCCTTTCTCCTCCATTCACTTCTTTCTTCTAAGATAACCAGTATTCTGTAGATCTTGATTCTCAGGCTCCCACCGTATAAATCCTACTGCCAGTGGATTTATAGCCTACCTTAATCCAATGACTTTATCTCAGCTTGATTCATCTTCAAAGATCCTATTTCTAAATAATGTTACATTTGCAGGTACTGGAAATTAGAACTTGCACATACCATACTCCCCCCCTTATCTACAGGAGATATCTTCCAAGATCCCCAATGGATGGCTGAACCATGGATAATACCAAACTTTATATATACTTTTTTTTCCCTATACATACATGACAAAGATAAAGTTTAATTTATAAATTAGGCACAGTAAGAGCTAATTGGCAATAACTAAAAATAGAACAATAGCAACTATTTACTGTAATAAAAGTTATATGAATGTGATCTGTCTTACAATTTTTGCATTTTAAGGTGTGCCAGCATTACTAGCACAAATTTCCTTTTCCTTCTCTATTATTTTGTGGTTATAATATTTGTTCTTGCCACAGATCTTAGCAACCTCAGCATACATTATTTTTCTTACTTTATAAAGTCAGGAACTTTTCACCTTTTTACTTAAAGGAAGCACTTTAGGCTTGTCTTTGGCATAACCTAATTGCCAGCATCATTAGTCTTGTATTTTAGGTCATTATTAAGTGATATAGGTTTGCTTGAAAAGAAGCACTGTGTTACCATGATGGTCAGTTTGATAACCAAGACAGCTACCAAGTAATGGGCAGGTCATGTATACAGTGTGGACACAGTGGACAAAGGGATGATTCATGTCCTGGGCAGGATGAAGTGGGTAGCATGAAATTTCAACACACTATTCAGAATAACACACAATTAAAACCATATGACTTTTATTTATGGAATTTCCTTTTTACTATCTCCAGACCATAGTTGATCATGTGTAACTGAAACTGTGGCAGATAAGGGAGGGAGCATTAATGTATATTTCCAGGAAACAGAGTCCAACTATGACACCTCCATGATTGTCTCAGCCTGGAGTAGGAGATTCTTCTAATGAGTTGCCTTAGCATTTTGTACTTCTGTACAGTACATATTACACTGATGGTAAATGTCCATTTTCTTGCCATATCACTTATTACATTGAGCTATTGAGGGAAAAGAATCTGTCTCATTCATTCTCTCATCCCCTGCATAGCACAGAGCACATGGTATTTGGACAATTTGTTCTGGTCGTGGTGAACCAAACTCGTGGATGATAAGTTCATTTATTGAGTTTTCATTGATTTAAAGTGTATGCTGGATAACCACTCTATATCTATGACTATCCAAAGTTCCTAATTTTGTGATGAATAGGGTGCTGTGCTGGGCATTCTGGCTTTAACAGTGACTAGGAAGCCATCCCAGCCCTCAAGTCTTAGGAAATATACCAAGTACTTGTAGAATTGGTAGAAGAAATTTCTAGTCTAGAGATTCAGAAGAAGCTTCACCAAGGTGAGAGTTGAGTGGGACCTGGAAGAAATGAAAAAATGATTAGAAAGGAAGGAGAGAGTACTCTGGAAGTCAGGGACCACATGGTCAGAAATATAGTGGAGGCGTTGTGGGTGATACATGTGGAGACAATGGATTGGCTTTTTTGGTTGGAGGAAAGCATTGAAGAGCACTGGAAGGTGAGTTTGAAAGAGATTGGCAGGAGACAAAGGTGCCTGACTAGTTGACTAATAGGTGTAGGCTCTGTTGTGTAGACAATCAGAAAACACCGGGAAGTACACGAGAGATTGGGCAAGCACTTGGGAGAAGAGTTAAAAAGTTAAAGTTTAAGCCAGGCCCTGTGGTCCATGCCTAAAATCCCAAAGACTTGGGAGGCTGAGACAAGAAGATTGGAAGTTTGAAGCCAATCTGGACAACTTAGCAAGACCCTGTTTCAAAATAAAATTTAAAAGGTAAAAGAACTAGGAATACATCTTGGAGGTAGAATGCTCTGTGTTCAAAGTTACTGTTTATTGTGATGGATCAGATGCATCCCTAATGAGATCTGCACTGGAGCAGTGCTGGGATAGGAAAGAAAAGAGTAAGGTGAAAGAAATTATGAAGGAAGGATTGTCAAGACTCACTGACTGACTGAGGCAGTGGAGGCAAGGCAAGGGAAACCGCTCAAAAGTCTTTATGGGACACTCCCAGAGGTAATAGGAACCTTTTGGGGAACAGTGGGTCAGCAGTTCTCCAGGCCCTCTCCAGCTTTGAGAACTGCCACTTTTTCTCAAGGGAAAAGGGACGTTCAGGTTGGGAAGTGCATGCTCAGCAGCAGCCTCCTATCTAATGAGAACTGAGTGCTTGCATTGTGTTAAGCACTCTACTAAATAGTTCAATAACCAGCTGTTCACTGAACTCTCATCACAAGTCCTTGAGACAGATATTATTTTCTCCATTTTACAGGTGAAGAAATTGAGGCTCAAAGAGTTTAGATAAACTGCCTGAAGTTAGTCAGCCAAGCAATTTACCTGACCATAGAGCTTTGCAAAACCTGGCAGTGAGGGATGGAGGGAAAGGCATGAACTGAGAGTCATAGAGCCCTGAGTTCCAATCCTGTTCACACCAGATACATCTCTCTGCTATTGACCAAGTTAATGACCTCAATATCCTTGCCCACAGATGGGTATAATGAGAGATGCTGTGTTTACCTCCTAGAGATGTACTGGTAAAAATTAAAATGAGATGGTGCATTTGAAACTGTTCTACAAATTGTGGTGTGCTGCAGAAATACACAACAGATAGGAATCTATGGAATGAATGTTTGAATTGTTGCCAATATTCAAATGACTTGCTCCATAACCTTGGTCAAGTTTCTTGACCACTCTGGCTCTCCATTTTCTTATCTATAGAGGAAAGGCTTTTGGGGAGGAATTAAGCTAGGTAAAAGCAGAAGTTACAATCTCTACATTTCTGCTTTTCCTTGTTTTTTTTTTTCCCCATCACAGCCATGGATGGTCTCAGACATGGTATTATCATCCCTTCATTTGCACAGGCCACAAACCTAGCAGTCATTAGCCAACACCTCCCTTTCCCTCATTGGTCCATTCCATCATCAGCTCTTGTCCATTGTACCACCCCAATGTAGCTCACTCTTCCCCATCAGTCAATTACTAAATTCTTCCAACAACCCATAAGGCCCCTCTGATCTGGATGTCGACCTCCTCCCCAGCTGGCACTGGGGTTCTTCTCCATTCTTATGCACACTCTTAAGCCACCTGACCTCGTAGAGCCTCTGAACATCACTGTTCTTCCAGTCTCAAGCTCTCTGTGCAAGTTAGTCTCTCTCTGCCTAGGATGTTTCCTGCTGTGTTCTTCTTCCAGAAACCCCTGTTCAGTCTTCAAATTCCAACTGCCAATCATCTCCTCTGCAGACCCTTTCCTCACAATCACCAATGAGATAGGGCATCTGGTGACATGTTCTCAGGCATCCTTATTCTCTTTGTCCCTAGCAGTGATCACAGATTCACTTATTTAATCCTTTGTGCAAACATCTATTTGATGCCCATCTTGTCCCTGGACTACACACTCCATGGACCCAGGGTCTAATTTGTCTAATTTTGTTTGTTCGTTTGCTATGGCATCTCCAGTGTCCACACCCTAACAGATACTCAGTAGACAGTTGCCAAATGATAGAAAAAGCATCAGATGTAAACCATTAAGCACAGAGCCTAACATGAAGTCAGTGTTCACCCACTGTTCTCTCTTCTCCTCTCCCTCCACCGCAGCTCTGGGTCAAACTGGGATTCAGGGTTGTCAGGAACAATGACAAGTTATGTCATATCTCTTTCCAATGTGGTTTTCTTGTGATGTTCCTGGGGACTGGGTTGAGGAGTGCAGCAGTTTGGCCAGTACCCAGGGGGATGATGAGCAATGGCTTCCCATCACCAGCCCCTGGATTTCTTCTCAGGGTGTAGAGGGAATCTGTACCCTGTCAAAGAGTCTTCAGAGATACTGACACCTGGGCTCCTAGGCTCCTCTCTCTCTCTCTCTCTTTTTTTTTTCTTTTTAAAAAATTTTTAAATTTTTTTGTTCTAATTAGTTGTACATGCATTTATACATTTTGACAAATCATACATAAGTGGAGTATAATTTCTCATTTTTCTGATTGTACATATTGTAGGACCACATCGGTCATGCAGTCATATATGTATATGAGGCAACTGGGGGAAGAGAACATGAAGATAGGCCAAATGTCAGGGAACAACAGGAAATGCTGAGATGAGAGTAATGACATCTCAAGGAAAGGCTTCCTTGGGAAGTACCAGACATCAGGGCTTGGTGTCCAAATTTTGTACACAGTACTCAACTCCCAGCCCCCCTGGGTCAGAATACAATGACTCCCTCCTTTTTTGTCTTGTCCAGTCACATTGTTTGCCCTGCCAGAATCCAACAGGAAAGCAACAAACAGGGTTAGGAAGGCATCATGGCAACAGCCTTGGACTGCTTTTCCCATTCTCCAGGAATGGAATGGGGTGGGGCAGAATGAAACTGCCCATTGACAGTGCAGCCTCAACCATGAAAAGATTAAGCTGCCTTGCCCACTGCCCTGTTCTGGCCCTTAAATAGTCACGCCTGTTGCCAAAGCCAAAGCAATGGGATGGAGCCATGTATGGGAAAATGAAATGCTTGATTTTATGATACGAGGACCCAACCTCTCTGGAGTTCCTACTCATCTCTGAAAGATCAACCCAAGAGGACCCATTTTACCACTAAGATCAGTTCCATATTTCAAATTCCTGCAATCTGCCTCTAACCTATGGATTATAGATACTTTTATCATTGATTATAGATAGTTTTACATATTTGTGTGGTCCTGGGTATTTTCCACTTTTTGTCAAGGATTAACTTATAAGCACATCATTGAATTCTCACAAAATGAATATCTCTGTGTCACCAATGCCCAGACCAAGAACATCACCAGCAATCTCTCATGGTTTCCAATAACTATCCCCCAAGTACAACCACTATGCCAATTTATAATAGTGTATATTTATTTTGCCTGATCTTGTACTTTATATAAAAATAGAATCATTTAATATTTATACTTTTGTATCTGGCTTCTTTCACTTAACTTTGGATTTATGAGATTCATCCACACTGCTTGCTGCCTATAGTGGATCATTCCCACTGGTATACAGTACTGTGCTGTTTACTTCTTTGTCCTACATTGGTCTTTTTGGCCATTTCCAGGCTGTAATTACCAGGAATATTGAATATTCTTGTACAAGCCTTTTGATGGACATGTGCACATACTTCCATTGGACAGACATGTTTGGTAATAAAGTGACTATGTCCTAGGGTACCCCTAAGTTTGACTTTAGCAAATGCTGCCTGTTTTCTAAAAATAGTTGCACTAAATTGCACTCCTACCAGCAGCATGCAAGAGTTCAGTTGTGTCCTGTTTATTATATCATTCTCTAGTTACTGTGGGTATATTCAGGAAGTATAAGAGACAGTCACTTTCAAATACTCTAGATGTTTGCTCTTGTGAATCATCAAAACATCCTCCAAATTATAGAAGTTCAGTTACCTCTGACTCCTGAAAGTTCACCGTCCATGTGTGGGGTTATTTCCCTGCAAACTCTTGCCCATCCTCCATGATACTATATAAGTTTCTCCTCTTTTGAGAAGCTCCCTCTAACTCATTCCTGGACTAGGTGAGATAACCTTGCTTCCACCACATGCTCCTCTGTGACTCTACCTCTATCTTCCCTGACATCTATCATACAGTAACATTCTTGAAGGGAGGTTTTGTGTCTTAGCCATCTCTGCCTTCAGCACTTAGCACTATACAGCATAAGGTGGACTTTCAGAAAATGCTTGTAAATGAATGAAAGAATCTTCCTATTAGTTGGCAAGTTCATTGAAAGTAGAAGTCCATACTTCTAATTCTCTGGTATCACCCTAGAAGAGGCATTAGATACACAGTAGGCACTTAATAGAAGCTCATTGCAACAAATTGGCATGAATTACCAACCAATTCCTCCAGCTCTTTAAGGGAAGACCCTTCCTCCAAACCACCAGAGCAGGGCCAGAAAGACCTAGCTGGATCTTGGTAATATTTTGGAATTTACTTCCCACTGGCATTTTCCACCGTCACTTGGGAGGCAAAAGTGGGGTGATTCAGATGCATTTCTCACCCACGCACAGAGCTCTCTTTGCCCCACTTTCAGCCTGCCGCAGGCTCTGATCTCCCAAGATCTGAAGATCAGAGGTGGGGTGGTGGTGATGGAAATGAAGGCAAACCCAACTCCTCCACCCACGAGCCCTCCAGAGCAGACTCTCAAGAGAGGGCTACTTCTAATTGCCATGGGCTGAGTGTGACCCATTGCTCCTCTGTACGTGTCACTGGCTGGAGCGGGAGTCAGAGCTATGGATCCATGGCAGTCCCTCCTGAGCTCCAAACAGGGGACAGGGAAGTCGCACTGTCCCAAGTAGACTAAGATCCCATGTCGCCACCACTTTTCCATCTATTGTTTAACCTCCAGTGCTGAGAAGTGTCTGCTCTGCCCAATGGCTGGGTGAGTAGTACATTTTCAATGCTCTAGTTAAACTGGTGTCACATTTCTCATTAGGGAGGCTGTAAATTCAGCAAAAGAGAAAATGTGTGATGAAAGTTCAGTATCTATCTTCCCCCATGTAAGATAGAATCATTTCTACCAAAAATTGGATAGAGTATTCACAACCTGTTTCCCCTGAAGACTGAGAAATGGCTAATTCTGATGCTTACCTCCAGCAAGAAGCAAAATGGTTCCTTTTAGGATGAAACCAAGTAATAGTAATAATAATAATAATAAATGCTAGAAACATAGTGCTACAGTTTGAGTGTTTTATGACCAAAATTTATTGAGGCTTGGTCCCAACTGTAACCATGTTGGGAGCTGCTAAGACCTTTCAGGGGTGATTACATCATTAGGAGGAATAAATACCCTTCTCACAGGAGTGAGTTCTCATTCTCACATCTCACAGGACTGGATTAGTTACCAGGAGAGCAGATTATTAAAAATCAAGTTGAGCTTCTTCCACTTTCTCTCATTCCCTCTCTTCCACACACTCTCTTCCTCATGCCCTCACTTGCCTTCCACTTTCTGCCAAGAGTTGAAGCAGTGTTAGGTCCTCACCAGAAGTCAAGCAGATAGAGCACCATGCTCTTGGACTTCCAGAACTGAGTCAAAAATAGACCTGTTTTCTTGATAAGTTATCTAGTCTCAGGTATTTTCTTATAGCAACAGACTATACATGGAGAAACAAAATAATTTGTGTCTGTGCTCAAAGGGATCCTAAAGGAACTTTAATGCATTTAAATAATAAATATTTCAAACTGTGGCACAGGAGCAATAAATGGGACTTTCGTGTTTTTATCAAGGCTTAGTTTCAGTTTTAATTCTGACACAAAAATGTTGTGCATCCTTGCCTGGATAAGTTGTTTCCTTTTTGAGGCCTCAGGTTTTACATTTGTAAAAATGAATGTGTGAATTTAAATGGCCTGCTTCAAATCTGATATGCTGAGAATGAGTAAGATAAAGTTTCTGTTGCTCTGTTAACAGAAACTGGCATACATCTGTTAAATGTAAAGTATTACACTTAGACTGAAAGAAATGAAGGCACTAGTATTCATTCAACTAGTGTTTACTTAGTGCCTATTATGTTCTGAGCCACAGACATACAAGCGCACACTGTGCCTATTGAAGATAGAATGAAGCTGACAGGCACCTTATGACATCCACTAAAAAAAACAGGTGCACGAACGCAGTGGGCACAATCAACAGCCATGACCATGGGACAACAGAAAGGATTTTCAGAGGCAGAAACTCGAATTGTCATGAAGACTACATTACTAGGAAGAGAAAGTGCAAGAGAAGTTGGGCAATTGTAGTCCAAATAAAGAATACATACCTCACAACTTAAGGATTCCACATATAATGGCAAACTTCTTATGGAATTCAGTCAACTCCAAACCGTGAAGGAGCCAACAAGGTCATGTGCTTGCGATTAATAACAATGGTAGCCCTCAGGTGGGCTGCTGTCCATGTCAGTTCCAGATTGACCCAGCCCTGGCTCCAGTTCTGCTTCCAACTGGCCACTTACTTTACAAAACTCTACTACTTTCTCTAGTTCTCAGCTACTCCATCTATAAGATAGATGGTCAGGAAGCCCCGTACTGATCTCATCACCTCTAAGGCAGTAATAATCACACACCAAGGGCTGTCATGATTTCAAAAAATGCAACTCTTGAAAGCTCAAGGGACTCAGGCTGCTGTAAACCCAATGACTGAAATCAGACTATTTCAACAAATAACATTTGTATAAAAAGATGCAGACACAGAACTTCTCCTTTGAAAAAAGAAAACAGGCTCAAAAATTTATGAGAGACTTTTATAAGGAACCCATCTGAGAAGGGAGGAAATGTCTGCTTTGAAGATGTTTGACTTCTGATTTTACCAAAACTTTTTCACAAATGAGGAATGCAATGGGCGCCAGGACTCTGCTGAGACCACCTTCATCTCTGTTAACTCCCGTGCTTGGAGAGCTGCTTATTAAAGCCCAAGAAGTCCTCCCAGGTCATTAATTCTTTTGTTCAGAGGTTCCTGGTTGTTTTGGTTGTTCTCAATTCCTCCTCCATAAGATTTTCCCCAAATCCAAGTGTTTAGGTAGACACCAAAAATCTGAATCCCATGTGAACACAGGGGAAGCTGGACTCCCTGTCCAGTTCTGACTGCCCAATAGTGTGGTTGAGATCAGCTGGTCCCTCATAATCCAATAGGTAATCCTGAGCAGCGTGCCCACCCCCTGATGTTGGACACTATGGACTTTTGAAGCAAGAATAGTTACTCCCTCAGTGCTAAGCATGTCCAAAACTACCCACTGGGTGCATGAAATTGTAGTTTTTGATGGACAGTCAATTTGGTCCTTCTCATAGACTTCCTCTAAATTTTTTTTTTTTTTTTTTGGTCCAGATTTGTTCCTGGTGATCATTCTTTGTGGATCCAGAAACACTTTCCTTTTATGAGGCTCCTCCTTCCAGGAAATGAACATCTTTTCCCCCAAAACTTCAAAACCAGAACAGAAAGACCTTCCTGGGTCCCTTCCTGATTAGTGCAGCTCTCCCTCCACCCTCCTGTGGCCTAGGAACTGTCCTGTTTCTCTCCAGGTGCCTTCTTGCACAGGCTCCACCAGAGCCTCAGAGGTGATTTACCTTCTTAAGGATGAGCAAAGGGACTTTCACTAGAGGAAAGAAGGGAATAAAAGCAAATTAGAACTTCAGCCAGGCGTCCTGCTATATTTATTTACTCCATTAATTAAAGTAATGAGAAACAAAACCTGTGTGCTCAAGGGGCAGGAGCTGAGGGTGCTTCTCCTCTGGAAAACTGTTTGGCTGTGCAAGTATGATGTGTAGCCCAAAAGAGGCAGGCAGCAGGGAGGGGACCCACTGCCTGCCATCAATTCTTAGGAGCAGGAGAAAGCTTAGTGCAGAATAGAGCTTTATTTTGGCTCCTAATCCTCCTCCCATCTCTATAGCAGGTGAAACCAGTCCCATGGTAAGGTAGACAAAGTGCTAACAGGCAGCTGGAATCCAAACTCACATATAAATGGTGAGTATTAGGTCTCTTTCTAAGGATGGGAATTGTTAAGGAAGGAGAAAACAGAGAGCCCTGGAAATCTAGAGAGAATGTCTGCAAATGGGAATTGGGTGGGGAGGAAGTCATACCCTGGAAGGAAAGGAGGAAAGCAGAGAGGGGAAGCTGAATTCCAGATGCATCCCCACCACACCATGTCACTGAAGGCTGCCAGCTGCTGCCTTCACAATGTTTTATCTCTGTGACAAACAAGTGACTGCACAAATGCAACTACTGGGTCTTTTCCATAGACAGTGTCTTTGCTCACACTGGAGCTTGTAGCCCCTGGAATTATCTCGATCTCTTCTCTTTGCCCCACCTGCAAGTCTGTATACAGACACATCCTACACACACACACACACACACACACTCTCTCTCTCTCTCTCTCTCTCTCTCTCTCTCTCTCTCCCTCCCTCCCTCTCTCTCTCTCACACAAACACAAACTCACACACGCGTATCTCCACCTATCCAAATCTGTCTCATAAAACTCGAAAACCCAGCTGAAATGTAGCTTCCTTCACGAAGCCCTTTCAGATCTCTCTGGTTAGAGCATTCTTCCCTTGCTCTGAGTGTGTATGGCGCCTTCTCTGACCTTCCTTTATGAGATTCATGACTTACAGCCATTCCTAATTGTGTTTCACCTCCCAACAGATTGCATGTGAGAACTGTGTCTCAATTCTCTCTGATTCCTCACAGCGCCCAGCACAGGAGCTGACCCAAAGGGGTCCTCCAAATATATTTGTTGGCATAATTATTCTCCTACACCAAAATTAATCAAATGGAAAGGAATTGTAGAAGATAAGAAAATTTTTTTATTGAATACCCCTTATACATCAGCCTTGGACACAGGTCTGAAAATAGAGAATGAAAATCACGGGTCTGTCCTCATGAAACTCAAGGATGTATACAGTTGGCCTTCATATCCATGGATTCTTCTTTCACAGATTCAACCAACCGGCTGTGGATTGAAAATATTTGGGGAAACAATTGCATCTAGACTGAACACAGACTTCTTTCTTGTCATGATTCTCCAAAAACACAGAATCACAACTGTTCGCACAGCCTTTTCATTGCATGAGGTATTGCACACAATTTAGAAATGATTTCAAGCCTATAGGAGGATGTGTGAGGTCACATGCAAATGCTCTACCACTTGGTGTAAGGAACTCAAGCATCTGTGGGTTTTGGTATCTGCGGGGTCCTGGAACCAATCCCATGGGCACTGAGGGACAACTGTACAGGGATACTGACAATGCAAGTGTGACCAATGAAGATTGACAGAGGGGCTGCCGATCCACCCGGGGGGAAGAAGACACCCCAGGAGAGCATTTTAGGGGGGTGACCTTTATATTCCACTCTCAGAGTTTACAGGAGCCCTTGATTGCCATGGGAGGAACTATTCAGAGCTTGCCCCATACGTTGACCAAGTCTGGGGACACAGCACTCCAGGGGAAGCAGCCTCCTGCTTTCAGGGAAGGCAAAGGCAGAAGAAACTCCAGACTGCATCCAAACTTCTTGGGGGCTTGATTAATTGCTTTAATTAGCCAGCCTGTAACCATTAAGGCAAGTGGCATGGACGGTAATAACACAAGAATGGTACCCAAGATTAGGCCTCCGCAACTGCGGTGCTGCTCTCCTGGTGACTGGAACCTGTCTCTGAGGCTGGACAAGGAGCCAGGAAAGAGGAATGTGCAGGGCATGCTCAAAGGTGGACCAGCACTGATTAGCACCAAGCATTGCACCTTGTCAGCACCCGTTCCTGGGCTGAATTAAGGGCCTACAAAATGAATGTGCGTCTGGAAAACCTCCAAAGTAAATTTTATTCTTGCCCAAATGGTACCCAGTATTTTAATTAACCTGGGCTTATTGTTCTAATTACTTGAGTTTTATACCATGAGTTGCTGTTGAGGAGTGGTGATGATCAGTAAACACAATTACCGTGTAGAATATTTCCAGCAAAGCTTTGCCCTTAAAATTTTATTTAAAAAATAATAATTAGTAACATAAATCTTTAATTTCTGGTTCGCTGGGGCTAACAGACAGAGTAGGATGGAGGAAAAGCTTTCTTCAAACATGAGGACTTGGTCTTAACCATCACCTGTCATCTAATATTTTAATGAGTCTTCTACACTTTGAGAAATACCAGGCAATAAAGCTAAGGATGGAAAAGGATGCCATGATATATTACTGAGTGAGAAAAAATGAGGCATAACAGAACGTAGGTGACAGTAACATTTTTTAAAAATAATTTTTAGAAAGCTACCATGAAAGCGTTTGTGTGCTCAAAACATGTGGGAGGGTGTATACCAAACTGTTCACACCGATTAGCTGCCCTCAGAGAGTGGTCTGGAATCAGTGAGGCGGTTAAGAGAGATTAAATATGACAATATCAAAGCTTGAATTGTATTACAGAAGTATTACTTTTGCAAGTAAAGCATTTTTTTTTTAGAATCTGAAAACTATTACTCTTTGAATAAACCAAGGGAATTGCGGCACCAAGACCCCTGCCTGGGGTGTCTTGCACGCAGAACAGCAGAGGATCCGTGGTCCCAGGGCATCCTCTTTTGTCTTCCCAGAGGCATCTGGCAGAACCTGGACCTCTCTGCTTGCCTCCCTGGATTCTGCCCTGGGAATCTTCCCCTAGATCTTGCAACTCCTTCTAAACTACTCTTCCCAGGACCCCTCCTGCATCCCGACATTGCCTTCTTGACCTCAGACCATCTCTTTTTTCATCTTTGGATTCCACTGTGGTGTCCACCTTCACTCTTCCACCTTGAACCTTTTCTGATCTCAGTGACCTAAAGACAGCTTCTATCCATGCCATCAGTACCTGCCCACCTAAGCCTCCTCTCTCTGAGCTTCCAGAATCTGTTTAATGATACATATTTTTTTATGGTGACAAACAGAAATCATTAGACAAATGTTTTGACCTTTCCAGGACTATAAAGTCACACTGAAGATGGAAGCTTAGGCCACAGATAAAACATTGAGAAATTATGTGTGGGAAGTAGTTTCACCCTAATTAGAACCACCTTGAGTGGTTCCTAGTTCTTTTTTTAATTTGTTCTAATTAGTTATACATGATAGTCGAATGCATTTTGACACATCATACATAAAGGAGTGGGGTATGAAAGATAGTGGAATGAGACAGACATCATTACCCTATGTACACATATGATTACATGACTGGTATGAATCTCCATCATGCACAACCATAGAAATGAAAAGCTGTGCCCCCTTTGTGTACAATTAATCAAAATGCAGTCTGTAAAAATAAAAAATAATAAATAAATAAACAAAAGGAGTATGACTTTTCACTCTTCTGGTTGTACATTATATAGAATCACACAAGTTGTGTAATCATATATGCATTTAGGGTAATAATGATCAATCATTCCACTGTCCTTCCCGCTCCCACAACACCTTCCCTCCCTTCACTCCTTCTGTCTAGCCCTAAGTACCTCTATTCTTCCCTACCCCTTATTATGAATTAGCATCTGCATATCAGAGAGAAACATTGGCCTTTGGTTCTTTGAGATTGGCTTATTTTGCTTAGCATGATTCAATACAAATCATAAACTCAAGCCAATTACTTATTTCTAGGGTCCACTAAATAAAAATCAAACTTCCCAGTGCAGAAGAGAAATAAAATAGATTTAACTCATTGATAAATAGCATTTCCAATGGGGTGTCTTCCTAAGAGGTTGTCAGCATGGTTTTTATTTGCTCAATTTTTACCTTATACTCCATAATTAGAACTTAACCCCACCTAAGATGGGAATTTCACTGGATGAGATGCACCCGTAATGGAAATGTGTCAAAATTTCAAGCAGAATCTCAGTCTCTACTTCTTATGTGAATGGTAGGTGTTACTGGGCTCAGAGGGTTTCACTTATTTATTCACTCATAATGCATCAATTCATTCTTTAATAAGCATTTATTTTCCCATGATGGATGGGCAGGTTTGTTGGTACTGGGGATGCCAAAACGAAATAGGTCATGTCCCTGCATCCCCGCTCTCAAGGAACCACAAGTGCAGCAGGAAAATGTACCATAGGAGCAATTCAGGGTTCAGAGGACAGAGGAGGCCAAGACAGAAGCATTTACAAAATACAGTGGCAGCACCAACTAGCACTAGATACCCACTAGCACCAAGTTAAGCATAAAAGCAAAGGCAGACACAACCTTGAGACTACTTTGGTCTCAACAAGCCCATTGTCTAGCAAGAGAAAGAAAGCATATTGCTAGAGAAATGAGGGTCCCCAGGCATCTCTAGGAAGAGGGGACACCACCTCTGTGTAGCCAGGAATGCCCTAACAGAAAAGGTGCCATTTATACAATCTTGAGGAATGAACAAGCTTGTATGTGTAGCTGACCTGGAAGGCGAGGGAAAGGATGCTCCAGGCGAAGGGGAGACTGCACAACACCATTGTGTAACCACAATGGAGCAATGATGGATCAATGATTTAAGAAACTGGAAGTACCTGTTGGACAGCAGTGGCTGAATATACCCAAAGTTCCAGGGTGAGGAGCTCAAAATGCCCAGTCAAGGAATCTCACTTTAGTTTGAAGACAGTCAAGTTATGCTGGGAACCTTTAAGTGGGAGATGGACACATTCTTGTCTGTATTCCAGAACTCTCTCTCTCTCTCTCTCTCTCTGGTGCCTTTAAGGATGAGAGAGTATGAAACTAAATACAGGAAGACCTGAAAGTGAATCATCTCATTAGCTTAGACATGCTCAAAAAAATCCCACATGAAGTTATATGCTCGTCAAGGGAGAAGGAATGATGTTGATTCATTGTATTAATGTGGTACTTGGTCCCAACATCCATGCCGATGGTTCTGCCTTTCCACTCACTCAGTGCCCAGGAAGATACCACAGAATGGCAGGGGGACTATGAGCTCCATCTTGCAGAGGAGGAAAGAAAGGAGCTTAGTGAGAATGAACTGACTCAGAAGGTCACACAGAAGGTCATCAAATCAGAATTCAAGACCAGGTCTATTTGGTGTCAAAGTTAGTACTCAACTGTGATTATAACCTGACCTTGGCTTTCTTCATGGGCCAAGACACTGATGGCTGAGTGGAACACACAGATGCAGTCATGAAAGGGCCATTAGATGCAATGTCATAAATTCCTTAGTGGTTTGTGATAAGTTCTTTGGGAATGTAATGCTCAGGAAACATTTCTTCCCTTAAAAGGCAGAATCATGGGCTCTCAGCGGAGGAGAATTATTTAGCATACTTTGCCCTCTTGGCTTGTTTAAACAGGAAGCTCCAAACTCCATCTTTAAACTCAGTAACCATCTTCATCCAAGAAATTACAATACATGCTCTCTTAACACTTTAGGTATTTTTTAAGTCTCTCATTTTATTGTATCCATATAGAGATATAGATAATTCAAAGCTTTTTTGGTACATAAATAGAGGATGTTTAAAAATAACATTATGAAATGTACTTTATCCTTACCTAGTTCTTTTTTCCATCATTTTTTTCTGAGCAAATCTCTGAATAATTACAACTGTGGGCAGGCACGAGGCTTCTCCCTCCTGGGTTCTAGTTGAGATGTGCTCTTAGATAGCAGCATTGCTCTTCTTTGGTGCATTTTCCATGTGCTCCAGTGTCCGTTCAATCATGTTTGTACCCTAGGGTACCTTACTTCAGATGTGATGTTATATGCCTGATCACACTGAATTGCTCTACCATGCAAGGCACTTTATATTGCCCACCCCATTGTACCGATGAGAAAACCAAAGCTCAGAGCATTTAAATGACTTGTCCAGAGTCACACAGGTAGTAAGGAGTAGAGATGACATTTGAATTGAGGTTCCTCAGGTCCCAAAGTCAGTTTGCTTTCCCTCTGCTGCAGAAGCTCCAATTTTCTTAATCCCTTTGTGATGGGGCAAGTTTATGTCTCACGCAACCTCCTATCTCCCTACCCCGTCAACTCCCCAATTAAATTTTAAAAAGTGGGGAAAGAAAAAGAAAAGCTTGGTCCAAGCTGTATAGCCAAGACTAAACATCCTTACTGGTTATTTTTCTGACCAAAAGCAAGCGCTTTCAAAACATAAAAATAGAACCTTTCTTTTCCATTTATCTTTGTTCTTAAGAGCCACAGAGTGAAGAATGTGTCAGACCCCCTGACTTGTCTATGGTTGTAAAAAAATTTTTTAAAAACCTTTTACACTGAGCTCTTCTGCTTTTTTATGAGGACTGGTAATGAAAACTCAATGTGCAAATCCTAACATCAAATCCGTGTTGCATAATAAACCCCTGCCTTCCCAGCCCTCTCTAGAACAGATTTCAGTGAGAATGTTTCAGAACTGAAGTGCTAGAAATTCTTCTGCACGGTGATGGAAATCTCACTTCCTCCCTGTCCACCTGGGGGCAGAATGGTGGGTTCTTGTGCTGCAATCCATCTCTCAGAATGTCCCTGTACCCGAAAATATAAAACTCAGCCTAGAAGGAGTTGTGTCCCTGGGATATCTCAGCAGACTTAGCTAATGGTATTCAGAGAGTCCCCTCCTCATGGACTAGGATGAAAGGGAAGAGAAAGAAAGGAGAGGGATATTGGCACTACTGAGTCAAGAACAGTGGTGAGAGTTTCCTAGGCTACCTCTCTAATCCTCCCAACAGCCTTTCCACACGGTCCCAATGAGAAAACAAAGGGTCTGAGTGGACATGTGCAAGAATTTGACAAGCTGTCAAAGAATGAAGCCACAAAGGCAAACCCATCTCTCTCTAGCTTCAGACCCTGTTGCCACCCCCACATAACCGCAGATGAAACAAAACCACAAAGATCAGCACGCCATCTGTGAGAGAACTCCAGAAGCAAGGGGCATGACAGATGCCTGAAGATGGGGATAGCTGTTTCTATTAGCCCATTTCTATTAGCCCAAGTCCCACCAGCAATCCCTCAGTAGAGACTCCCGGGCCACAGCCTTGTCTGTCACTATCACTTGTAGCTTCTCAGGATGACCTTCCCTCGCTCAGCTATTCCAGTCCAGATAGAAAAGAGTCCTTTCTTCCTAGATTCAGCCAGGAAACAATTGGAATACTTCAAATAGCATATGTAATGGGCAAGCACAAGACAGAAGATATGAGAACTGAGAGTCAATCAGCTTCACAGAGAAGGGATTTCTTAACACATGTCGCGTAGCATTCCTTCCAGGTATCTGTGTGCCATAGTAACTAGAAGGGCTTTAGCTCTGCGTTTTGTAAAGAAAACACAGGAATGTGTAGAAAATGACAAAGTCTACACTCCTTTAAAGAAAAAGATATACATTCATTGGCAGAATTGTCTACAATGAACCATACAATGGCTTAGGATACCAGTTGATAGAATAAGTGATAACTCTAAAGAACAGTTCTTAACCACCATGGTTAAGGGAACATTTTGAATAATGACAAGATGCTTCCGTGAGTATATTGGCTGCTGTTAACCCACACTGCTCATGATGAGAGGTTCACTTTCCACCCTCGGTCTTTGTCTACCAATAATAGAAGTCCTGAGGTTTTGCCTCCACATTAATTTTTCACTGAGTCTCTCTCAGTGATCTGTATAGATATATTTACTTCTCTCCAAAATCTTAAGTATATGCAACCCTTGTTACTTGCTGCTCTTGTTCATAGAATGGCTGGGTGGTTCTGCCACCTTTGACTGTGCTAACTTTAAGTGTTCTGCCTTGGAAACTCTCTGATGTCTGCCATATTGGTTCTATGAAAGAGTTCCATGATGCTTCTCTACTATGCATTGGGAAAAGCACAACATACTATACTTAACAAAAAAAAAAAAAAAAACAAAAAAAACAAAAAAACCCTTCCTAATTTGAGGTCCATTATACAATGGAATTCTTTTTAAGTAGAAAGTTGGACATCATGACCCTTCTTGTGTCACACCAAGTGATATTCCAATAAGAGCTTAAGCTACTGCCATTTAAGAATGACTACCAGTCAAAGCTTGTTTATTACACACCAGGTACTGATTTCATGGTTTAAAAATTTTTACTACTTTCATTTGATTTAATGTTCACAAAAATTTTAAATATCAGCACTGTTAACTCCTCATTAAAGATAAGAAGACGGAATTGGAGAGACTGCATGGCTCATTCAAGATCACATGTGGAATAGGTTACAGTGTTGATATTCAAACTTAGGTCCTTTTGTGCCTGACAGCCATCCCAGAGATGACTGTGGAGTTTGGGTTTTATTCTGAAGGCCAAGGGGAGCCCTAAAGGATCTGAACAAGACTAGCAAAGTGTTTCAACTTGGCAGCAACATGAAGAATGGGTGAATATGAGTGGAGATGGAGACAATGGCAATGTTCCAGATAATAATGGTCTTGACAAAATCAGTGAGAGTGGAGACAGTGAGAGAAAGGAGGATGGACTTGGGAGATGCAAAGTTTGGAGCAACAATTCCTGGGGGTAGACAGAGGAAGAAGGCCAGATGACCCCTGGGTTTCTGAGGTGGGCAGATTGGTGGATGATGGAACCTATTGGTAAGGTGAAACACTTAAAAGCAGGATACTGGGGAGAAAAAGAGGAGGAGGCCAGTGCTGCCATGCTGAAGTTCAAATGCCTGACAAGCATTCAGTGGAGCACACAAAAGGAGTCACACATGCAGGCCTACACTCAGAAGGAGATTTGGCAGAAATCGTAGGTTTAGGAGTCATAACTTTATCCATAAAAGTTGAAACCAGGGAGATAGACGATGCTCCAAAGAAAAGTGTATAGAATAAGAAGTGGGATAAAGAGGGAAACTCAGAGATGTAGCTAATGAGAGAAAAGCGTGTCCTTTCTGAGTTCAAAAGAAAACCTTCAGTTTCCTCCTGGACCCAGGGCTACCTACCATCCTACACTTCTCAGAATGTTAACAGAGTTGAGTTCTACAAGTATAGGTGAGAAGAAATTCTGTCTCCATCTCACAAATTCCTTAATGTTCTGCCCCCAGCAGGGCAAACAGATACATGGGAAATCAGATGTTTCCTGCCTATGAGATAAATGTATGTTCAGAGGAGACTGGGAAGTCCTGCATTTCCCCATCCTATTACCACTGCCACACCTACACAAACACACACACACACACACACACACACACACACACACACTTGCTAGGAGCACCCAGAATGTACATGTAAGACATTACCCCATGAGGCCTTAACAGAAAGAGCACTGTCTCGATGGTTTTGGTGGCACATGCCTGTAATCCCAGCAGCTAGGAAGGCTGAGGCAGGAGGATTCACGAGTTCAAAGACAGCCCCTCAGCAACTTAGCAAGGCCCTAAGCAACTCAGTGAGAACCTTTCTTTCTCTAAATAAAATACCAAATGGGCTGGGGGTGCCCCAAGGACCAAAAAAAAAAAAAAAAAAAGAAAAAGAAAAAAAGCACTGTCTTTAGAGTCAGAAAGACCTGGGTTCAAATCCTAGGTTTAACCTGGAAGATCCAGCAACTTAATTCAACTTTCTACATGTCAGTTCCTCTGTTTATGAAATGGGCAAATCTTACCTGGAGACCTGGAAGCATGATTGGAAAGATCAAGAGCAATGCAAAGCAGCTTGCTGCCTTGCATATAATAGTTGTCCCAACTAAGGGAGCGCTGCCTTCCTCCTCTTCCTCTCCCCAGTCTGGGATGGAGCCAAAACTGTGCAGTGAGACTGAGCTTTATGGTACTCTTCCCACAGCGTTTGCACAGAAGGGGCTCTGACACGTCTGTGTTTTCCTAAGTCTGCCTCTCTAACTGGAGGCTGCAGAATTGGGCTCTGTGATTCCCTAAGAAAGCTCCAGCCCTTGAACCAGATTAGTGATGCCAGAACAAAAGTGCAACCTTCCTTTCTCATACCTGAAGGGAAAAGGGATTTTTTCCTCCCAGCCCCCAAACAATCTCACGTACAACACACATCATTGAAATCAGCAGGTGTATGTTCCAAGAGAAGATGCTATCCCTGGACTCTATTTAAGTAATTTTTCTCTTCTAGAAAAACATAAAAAGAGAGAACAGCAGAGGATACAAGGTAAGGATCAAACCCACGCACAGCCAGTATCCAACTTCTTCAGAGGCATTTTTTACATAGGTTCTGAGCCTGAGGATCAAAGTCCAGGCTGTTTCCTCAGATCAGCACCACAGTCCCTAACCCCCATGCTTGTTGATGCTCATTCCCCGTCTGAATCAAGGAGGCTGTGTTGGCACTCAGGACCTCTCGGAAGACAAGAGTGTAGCTGCTGTAGTTTGAGGTTAATAATCAGCTCAGATGTATACCGATCCTGGAGGTTATCTAGTCCAATACGTCATCTTGAGACTAGAGAACTATACTTGGGGAGGGAAAGAGGTTTTCAAAAGTTAGTGGCTGAGTTAGGACATGAACCCAGAGATCCTGACACCAGGCTGGATGGTATTTTAAGTGCCACTTAGTCCCTGAACCCCAAGCACAAATGTCATTTCTAACCACACAGACTGGGTATGCAAAAGGACTAAGAGATATCATAGGGACATCAAAATGACTTGGCACCAATGGAAAAACATCCAACCATGGTGTCACAATAATATAGAGTATTAATAATAGGGCAATAAACTATACTCTAATTGTATAGTATAATACTACAGTAAAATTATTCTCTTGCTCAATTTTGAAAACACTTTTGACTGGTAAGCATCATCTTGCTTGGCTTCATGGGGTAGGGAGGAGTGATGCCCTTCTAGGTGCCAAATACACTCCAGAGACCAGAAAGTTTCCTCCCGATCTTTACCAAATGTCTACCGTGCACTGGACATTGCAGTTATTGCCAAGAATGAAATGGCCTCTAAGATCTCAGGGTCCCTAAGATCTCATGGTCCAGTGGAAGTACAGATACAGAAGCACACATTGTCCCT